>NC_139044.1:39907894-40269830 GCF_965140915.1 Aythya marila | reverse complement strand
TGGTTTGTTGTTTCAGCCTTTGTATAAAGGCTGAAAGATGGGGATTTCATATGGAATTGAGGCTCTGTTCAGTCACTGGTTACTACAGCGTGCATGGAGTCTGAAGGATAATGACTGCTTGAACTTTTCTAATGACACTTCCTATTACTAGAGATTATTACTTCTTTCTGAGTAAGGAAATAATCCTGACTAATGCACTTTCCAAGATTTTTGGCAGGTGGGGATTGGCTGTTATGGATGATTCCACAGCTTGTGAAGGTTTTGTTGTTGATGCAGATATGGGTTGCATTTAATGAGGAAAAAAAATAGCTGCATAAGAAAATACTTAGGAACTTCAGATTTTTTCAGTAACTCGAGTTTCAAAATGATTTTAAAGAATGTTTGGGAGAACTGGAGTGAAGAAGGTCTACGATTCTATCACAGGGAGTTGATGTACTTTTTTTTTTTCAGATACCTTTGAAAAAAGTTCAGGATGTGTATATATACATTTACAAGGAAAAATGGGGAAAAATCAAGTTTACCTGACACTTGGGTTCAGAGGAATTCCAAATCATCTGACACTAATATATGAGGAAATTGTGTTTCTTCTATTTTTTTTAACCTGGTGTTTCTGGTGGAACTTAATTAAGGTAGCATTTTTATTTGTCTGCCAGCATCGTGCATGATGTCAGTCTAGATCTGTGAAGAGTTTTATTAGCCAACTGTAATCACTGAAATCCAGAGGGGAGTTGAATGTTTTATGAGCCCTTGAAGACATTATATTTTCCACCTTTGATTTCTGTTACTATAAAATGGCGTATGGTAGGGCCAACTTGAATGCATAGGCAGAATACTGTCCAAGGTGAGCTTGATCCTCCTAGGCAGAGTAGCTGAGCTCTCTTGAAGCGTAACGCCCAGCAGCTTTGTGGTCATAACTGCTGCCATCGGGTCACTGTCAGGGGGTTGTTCCTGTCTTTGTGCAGCAGAGTAAGGCTTGCTTTATGGGGAGAAGAGATGAATAGAAGAGAGCACGCAAGTGCTATTGCAACAGATGACCAAAGTACGTAAGCAAATGAACTTTGAGAGATGGAACAAAAACATAACAGCTCATTAAAACGGGAGAAGCAAACGTAAATGGGTGGCATAGAGATGTTCTCTTAGGAAAGAGTGGCAATTTGTTTCAAATTTCCAAATGTAGTCTGATCTGTAAGATTTAGTTGATTCTTCAAGTAAAGTAGTGTTGTTACAAACATTTTAGAGCAAGGTTTTAATAGCTGTAGAGTGAACTGTGCTAGCTGCATACTAGCACTAGTGTTGGGTTGCTAAATAGTCCAAATCTCCTTTTTTTCCCATTTTATGGCATCATGTGCTCTTTGTTGAGATTGCTTGCTGTTTTTACTCATCAAAGTTGCACTTTATTGTAGGACTTCTAGCAATCAGCTTAGACAACCATGTTTCATGTCTCATTGCTATACAACATGGTGTTTCTACTACAGGATTTCTGTATGCCATAGAGGAAAGGTTTCTGGGAACAAAGGAAGTCCTGTGAGTGATCTAGTGATTCCCAAGGAACATTTGGAGTACTTGGTTCTGACCTTGGTCTGACACTGATGTATCGTGATCGTAAACAAATCAAGAATCCTCTCTGCACTTCATTTTTTTTTTTATCTGTAAAATGACACGCTCAATATAAAAGTGCTTATTTGGTCTAAGCTGGTAAAAAAGTATTAATTATAGCTACATTTTCATGTTTTTATAAAACACTTGTCATTGTGTTTCTGAATATATAATTGCTGTGGCATAGCAGTGGTCATAGTATTCAGTACCAGGTAAAACCTATTAGAGTTTTTCAGTCCTCTTCAACAATTCAAGAAATTTAGCTTAGATTCATCTTCCAGTATGTTTCTCAAGAGTAAATAAAACTGAAACAGGAATAAGGCAATCTATATACTCAGTCTACATGTGAAAAAGTATGTCTGAGCACCCTGGAGGGTCTGTAAAGGACTTCTAAGTAAAATGCATAAGGTGCTTTGTTCTCTTCAGTGTTGTTCTCTTTTCTAAGTCATGTGTTTGACTGTAATTTAAAACACTAACAATACAGTATTACTGGATTATTTTTGTCCAGTCAGGTGGTATCAGCCAAAAAGTTGTGTGGTGTTTTCTGTTGTTATCCTAATCCTTTTTCAATATGGTATTTTTTGTACATCAAACTAAAAAGCTGTTATTCAGGATACAACATTTACTTACTCAAAGTCCCTTTTCTGAAAAATCACTTTATGATGAGAGTCTTCTCTTGTTCTCTTAATTCAAGTTGTATAATGTCTTAGAATATAAAGCATCTTTTTACTGGAGGTTTTATATGAAACCTTAAAATTTGCTATTTCTGGTCCTGTTGGCTCCCTTGAACACCTATTTTATCCACAGTCTGTTTAGTCAGAGGCATATTTTGGCAAACGAATGCCGGAGATGAATGTTAAATACTGCATTGCAAATGATCCGTGTTATCCACCTTTATCTTAAATGTTGAAGTAATTAATACTTTCTTTTTAATACTTGTTATTGTATCCTCTGTACAACTTCCAGGGAATAATTTAAAACAGTTTATTTGCTTTACTGATAATGTTAGGGGAGGATGACACCCATTCTGTAGGGCAGGATGTGTGTAGGGATAGAGTGTGCTTAGCTGCTTACTCTTTCAATGGAATTAAGTCTGGAAGAGCTGCCAGTTTAGCTTGAAGGGAAAGAAGATGACGGTGTTGCATTGGTCTTGATACGAATAAAACAAATCCATTTCTGTCTTACGGTCACATGGGTGCAAAAATAAATCCATAGAGCTCAGGAGTTCAGTTGGGTGCTTGTTTTTACAGAAATGTGTAACTGGTTCTTTGGAGTTTCGTATTCAGTTGGATTTGTGGTAGGGTTGCAGTTTGTGTTTTAATTAGCGTAAGGGGGGAGCCTCACTCTTGCTTGCTGGTAGGAACACAAGTCCTGGTGATGAAACATACCATTTTCCTGAGAGTTAGATAGGAGGGAAAGGAGCTAAGGATTGGGATGGCAAAGCTGGGGATGAGGGATAGGAGATTCTTGGAGCATGTATAAAGGAGGAAGCTTGGCTGTTAGATATGCCTGAGGAGTGGGTGTGCAGACTTGTGTAACTGGTTCAGTGAGACACTGCCTGCCTAATTTCAAGGCTTCTGTAAATATAAACAAGTGCTTGTTTGCAGGTTAGTTGTTTATTCCCTCCCCTCCCCCTTAAGTAGCAAAAAATTAAGAGAAAATGATTTTTGACCTGGAATTTCTGCCCCCTTTTCTTTCTTTAGAAAGACTTGTCGTCTGTTTGTGAGCAAGCCATCGGAAGACTTGTGTTTGCTTTGTAGGTGGGGTGGAGAACGGAGGCAAAACAAATATGGTAAGCTAGGAAAGCTTAGGAGAATGAGCTCAGGTGGGTCTCTTGCTTGAGACTGGAATTTTACATATTATATTTAGTTTACGTGTCTCTGTTAGTTGACTATAAATAAGCACTAGCAAATTCAGGTGCGTTACATTGCTCTTGGGTATCCTCAGTTCTGTGTTGTGGTAAGACACACCTTAGGAGGGCCATTTAAGAATGATAACGACAACGAGTTCTTCAATCAGTGGCAGAGTAGCTTTTATGCTAAGGGATTTTTGTATTAGTGTAACTATCACTTTCACTGAAAATGAGCTTGGGGATTTCTTTTTTTTTTGTAGGGAAGACATGACGTTTTTCATCTCCAGAAACAAGGGAACCTGACTTTTTCCTTTATTTACCCAAGAGAATTACTTCAGTTGTAATTTATTTGGCGGATTGGGGGTGGAGGGGAAATCAGACCTTGCTGAAATAGAGCAAGCCTTGTCCAAATTCACATCCTTGTCGCCAAGGAGAAACGTGTCCCAAGGCTCCCAATTATCCTTTTCAAGGGTGCTTTGGGTAGTCTCATAAATTATGTGTTTTGTTCACTGCATTTTGTACAGGAACTGCATACTTGTGATTTTTTCCCCCCCCCCCCCAATGTTGAAAACAATAAGGAAGCAGTAATGAGGAGCTTTTTGCTTCTGACAATCAGTCTTCCTTTTGTGAATGACATTTTACAATTAGTAGTTAACCGTAGTGTATATTGTCTCATTAACCAGTTTACTGTCAGCTCTAAGTATCTTGTGGAATTACTAGCTTCTGTAGTCAGTTTCTTTGGTGCAGAATGTCTTACTAGATTGTGAATGTTAATGATCTTCCCTTAATGGAGTGAATGGGTTTCCAGCAAAGTTCATAGTTGCAGGAGATGGTAGCTCTGATGGCAGACTTGCATACATACATTTTATTCACCTGAGTATATAAGATCTGCATTTGGGTATGTAGGGCTTTGCACGTATTGTTGCTTGTCCACTGTATGCAGTTTGTGTAACTGCGTCTTGTTTTTTGCATCTACTAGCAAACCAGCTAGAAGCTGCCAGCCTCATCTGTTAATCTCTTAAGAATAGATTTATAGTTTTGGGCAGCCGTACCTAGATTTTTTTTTTATAGTTCCAAATCTGATTTTCTAAACACAATTTAAAAGGCTTGAACACATTGCTACCAATCTCTCAGAATGTAAAAACAAACTGAAAAGAAAGTCTGGATTCATTTAACGAGTTTGCTGTGGAGAGTGGAAAGCTGCAAATTACCAATTTACATTTATGCTGAAAGCTGTTTAATTTCAAAAGTTTAATGAATCTGTGAAATCCAACTTCTGTTTTTATTCCTTATTAATTGAAATCATTTATTCTATGCGTTTTCTCAGGAGGGAGTGACTCACTGGAATACAAAAGAAGGCGTCACTTCTTTGAGCTCTACCCACAAAATAAATTCTTTGCATTTGAGTTCTGGGAAGGAGACAGCATTCATAGGAAACTGTCTAGGCATTGTGCATTCTCTGTTTCCCAGTGCTCTTAAGGATCTGTTCCCATTTGGTCAGGCTTAAATATGTTCATCGTTATTGCCGTGCTTACCGTTTTGTGTTTGCTTTGATTTGTGGAAAACATGTAATTGTCATTTCTCACATACTTTTTCCTGCCCCCTTAGCGTCTGTTAATTGTGCTGACCAATGTGTGATCCTACAGTTTTTTCTCGAGACCTACAAAATACTGATATTGATCATAATTGTTTGTCTCACAAAGATAAAATAGGATGTTTTGCAACTCCTAGGTTTCCGTGATCTTGTGTGTTTCTACATCGTGGTGTTTTTTCCTCTCTTGGCTCATAATTTTAAGTGAATATTCCCAAGGCATAAATTTTAGTAATAAAAAAACTGCTAGGTTATTTGTATCTTTAAAACTCCAATTAGAGATGCATTTTATGGCTTCAAAGACTTCTCTGATAGTTTGCTTGAATCAGTAGTTTGTTGCTTACAAATGTGAGTGATGCAAACTCACTAGTAATACAGAACGCCTTTTTTCCCACCTTACAGTGGCAGTTAGTGTATGAATCATGGATGAGATCTGATGGTTTAAAGGCTTACCAACAGTAATTCCTGCATATGCCTGTATTGTGCAGTGAAATGAAGTCTGTGAAGGTTGTCCTTGATAATACTTGTGCACGCTTGAAAATTCACACAGGATGATGGAGACAGAGCTTATTAGCTTGGGCAAGGCACTGTGTGAGAATGGACGTAGTGCTTCCTACCCAAGCTGACTCATGCACTATTGAGTACGTGTGGTGCGAGGTATTACAGAAAAGGTAGAAGTAGCAAATAAGATTAATATAGAAACTACTTCTGTGGTTTGTCTGTAAACTTGTATTTTTGTTAAATGTAGGCTGCACAAATGACAGAGTATGGACTAACGGTTACCATACATGTGCCGTAGGCCACATGGAGTAGCAGAGTGGGTGTTTGGAATGGCAATTTAGAGATGTGATTTGCCTTTTGGATCAATACCTTGTTTTTCCTTTCATCTACTGTTTGTAAAGCAGGGAAAGCTTGTATCAGTGCAGGGAAAGCTTTTTAGTGTGAACCTGTTTGTGTACTATACAAGTTCTTCTGCAAGGATCCTGGCAAAGAAATGTTTTATTCTAATATGGAATACATTACACCCATGAGCAAAACAAGTTTGACTGGTTAAAAAGTCCAATTTTGCCAGTAAAAGCCTGTTCTACATTATGAAATTCCTAAAAGACTGGAGAGCTAAGCAGTTCATTTTGACTGTCATCAACTGTCTGAATCCAGAACTTGTTTCCAGGTTTATTGCAGTAAGATGTCTTCTCTGTCCAGATTGCATAGTTGATGGGCTGTGCATACATCAGAGGTTACGTAAACGTGTGCTTTTTCTACTTGTGCAACAGGTTAAGCATCTAACAAAAAATCAGTTTTCTAATCTTCCCATTTTGCTATGGCAAGTGATGGACTTACATTTTCACTTGTTTACATGAGGGATTGGGAGTGATATACAACACTGAAGACAGTGGTTTGTTGCAGCTTCCTGCATGAAAAGTACACCCTTGTTTTGGCTTAAACTAGCACTGAAACTTAATGTTGGCAGGGTCAGTGGCCTGTAACCTGGTCTTGCAGGGTGATGTGGGGCCCTTTGCTGTGTGACAGTTCATTGGGTCAGGTCCTGTGACTGATGCTGCCGTTGTGAATGAAATCCTGATGTTGTTTTTCTCAGTAGGGCCTCAAGGGACCAAGAACTAGGCTGTCAAATATCACACAAGAAAAAACACTATGATCTATGGACAGCTTTATTTTTGCCTTCAGAGGGTGACTACCTTCATAAACTTCTGAAATGCTCTTCTCTTCTGTTTTTAATGGGGGGAAAAAGCCTGGGATCAAAATGCTGCATATTCAACATGTATGAAATGAATAAATGATGATTTTTTTGGATATTTTTACTTGGTACTGTATCAAATGTGGTATTTGACAACTTCATTGGTTTCCTTGAAGTTTTATTTTAGTTTATTTAAACAAGAAAAAATGGCACATATATTGAAGACCTCATTAGTTACCACAATGTGATGTTTATTCCTACACTGATTTCCCTACTCAACTGGCATCATAATTAAATGGTTTAAAGATTTAAAGTGACGTATCTATGTAGATTTCTTTATACCTTTCCCAGTTCATAAATATATAGTTCCCTTTCATTAGAATCTTAACTCTAAATTCTTTCCTCGATGCATGTACAATCTTGAAGATTTATCATTAATACAGTTAAAGATGGAAAAAAACATAACTTTCAAGTCTTAGACTATCAGAGTGAATGAACTTTTCTTCCTGCTCATCTCATTAGGTCTGTAAACAGGAAAAATCTTACCATGCTGGCATTGAGTAGACGTTATGTTGGATAATATTCTTCTCATTTTAAAATCCTGGACATAGAACTTCAATTTGTCTCAGTTAACTTTACTCAGGAACAGGATACACAAATTGTTTTCTTTGCATTTTTGCTTTCCTTCTTTCCTCCCTGTAAAAATCAAACAAAATTCATCCCTTCTGGAAGGAGATACTGTAGAAGATAAATCGTCTGTGTTTTATAAGCAGAATCATATGCCATTCGGAGTAGGGGTAGGAAAGTGCTTCTACAATCTGTGCCTTTTCTTTGCCAACACATTTTGAAAAGCTGTTTATACCTGCTACTGCGGATATGAATTGCTTGTTAGAAAAAACAGTTTAGAGCTCTGAAACTCTGTGATTATTGTTGTATTACTGTAAAATAAAACAATAGTATAGTTCTTAAATGCGGACTCCTACAGAAAGCTTAAAAGAATTTTGGTGTTCTTAGTTCTCTGTGATGCATGTTTTTTTAAATTATTTTCACTGCATTTTACTAAGGAGAGGCAATTTTACCATTTGTTAACTAATTCAGGCATACCTTTTCTATTTTAAAGGAAAGACCATTTAAAACAGATCTTATGAGCAGGTGGTTTGTACAGAAAAGTTGAAATCCAAGTGACGGGAAAAGTTGCTAATAGGATCAGTCTTATGTAAATGGAAGATAAGCATCTCTCATTGCTCAAAATCAGGTCCAATAATTAATCACGAGGGTGAAGAGTTGGGATCATTTTCATTTTTAAAAAGGGTAGAAAGGAAGGGAGCTAGGCTGGTGAGTCTCCCCTCTGTGCCTGGCAAGATCATGGGACAGATCCTCCTGGTAGCAATGTTAAGGCACATGCAAGACCAGGAAGTGATCTGAAATAGTCAGCATGGCTTCATCAAGAGCAAATCCTGCCTGACCAATCTGGTGGCCTTTTGTGATGGAGTGACTGCATCAGTTGACAAGGAAAGACCAACCGATGTCATCTACCAGGACTTCTGCGAGGCTTTTGACATGGTCCCACTTGACATCCTGATCTCCAGATAAGAGAGATGGATTTGGAGGGTAGACCATTCAGTGGATAAGGAATTGGCTTGAAGGTCATGGCCAGAGAGCGGTGGTCAGTGGCTCTGTGTCCAGGTGGAGGTCAGTTATAAGTGGCATGCCTCAGGGACATCTGAGGTGTCCCTCTGTCTTGGGTCTGGTGCTGTTTAATGTCTTGATCAGTGACATGGACGATTGGATTGAGTGCACCCTTAGCAAGTTTGCAAATGAAACCAAGCTGAGTGGTGCAGTTGATAAAACAGAAGAAAGGGATGGCATCCAAAGGGATCTGTGCAGGCTTGAGAATTGGGCCCATGTGAAAACTGATCTTCAACAAAGCCAGGTGCATGGTGCTGCACCTGGGTTGGGACAACCCCAGACATGAGCACAGTCTGGGAGAAGTCATTGAGACCAGAGAAGGACTTGGGGGTGCTGGTAAAGGAAAAGCTTGACACAAGCCAGCAGTGCAAGCTTGCAGCTCAGAAGTCCAACTGTGTCCTGGGCTGCATCAACAGAGGGGTGGCCAGCAGGGCGAGGAAGGTGATTGTCCCCCTCTGCTCTGCCCTTGTGAGGCCCCATCTGGAGTGCTGTGTCCAGCCCTGAGGTCCCTAGTGTGAGAGGGATGTGGGGCTGTTTGATCATGTCCAGAGGAGGCCACAAAGATGATCAGAGGTATGGAGCACCTCTCCTATGAAGACCGGCTGAGAGAGCTGGGGATATTCAGCCTGGAGAAGAGAAGGCTCCAGGGAGACCTCATTGGGGCCTTTCAGTACTTAAAGGGGCTTATAAAATAAATGGAGAGTAACTTTTTACTCAGACAGGTAGTGATAGGACAAAGGGGAATGGCTTCTAACAGGGGAGGCTTAGATTAAACTTTAGGAGGAAATTCTTCACTTAGAGGGTGGTGAGGCACTGGCATAGGCTTCCCAGAGAAGCTGTGGATGCCCTATCCCTGGAGGTGTTCAAGGCCAGGTTGGAATGGGCTTTGGGCAACCTGATTTAGTGGGTGGTGTCCCTGCCTGTGGCAGGGGACTTGGAACTAGGTCATCTTTAATGTCCCTTCTGACCTTTGTTATTGTGTTATTCTGTCTGATACCTTGGTACCAAGTGATCCTCGTGTTTGTGCTGCTCTGAAAGAATGATTATGTTGAGAAGAGCGTACTCTCTTACCTATGTGGTATTGTTGTAGATGGCCTTCATATTTTTCGAGCCAGATGCTAATTTTTTTTTTTCTTGGGCAGTATCAGGTTGCTTGTGTTCACTCTTGCTCTCTTGTGTGGTTTGCCAGCCTGGATTTGAAGGTAGAACTAAAACTTTTAACATGCCTTCCTGTTGCAGCCCTAAATATGTTTGTACTTTGAAAAATAACTAGTTGGCCTCTTGTTCAATTGATGAGCATGATCCAGTAATTGTACATTGAAAATGATAATCACGATGCAAATAGCTTTGTCCATGGCACAATTATGAGTATGCTGTTTGCTGCCTGTACCAAGGAACTGTGTAAAAGAGCACTGCAGAGGACTGTTGCTCTGCACATGCCGCAACAGGTTGCTTCAGTTTATAAAGATGTTCACATGATGAAATGCAACAGGTTCACATGATGAAATGCAAAATAACCTGTAACAGGATATTTTCCCTTTTGAAGGAGTTTCCATTTGAATAGGTGAGACGGAAACCAGGTTAAGGGAGGGAGGAGAGAGAAGGGAAACTGAAAAATCTGCATCTAGGTTTATGATATGAGATTGCCAGCTGTTTCATCATTGCTTGCACGTTACTGTTTTCACACTTCTATGAGACCCTTCTGTTTTGCAATGTTGTCATAAGCTAGTTTGCAGCAGTGGATAACACTGTGAAACTATAATGTGCTTACATCTGCATTTAGTTATGTAGCATTTAATTTACTATGATATATTTGTTAATGTAGCACACTACGATTTGTACTGCTTATGAAGGTAGTCCTTCCTTGCCTCTTACCCACAAGCTCCTTGTTCTCAAAAATCTTTAAAACCAGTTATCCAAAAAATCTGTCCATCAAGTGTTGGAATGGGGCATTTTCTGATGTGATAGCTTTCATTAAATATTTTTGCTACAAGCCTGTGTCAAACACGAAATAGTTACTAAGTTATATATGGCTGTCATTCCGTGAATTACTACGCTATAACATGCCCCTTAGAAGTACTCAAAAAAAAACCTATGTAATGTTAGAAATATTTTTTATTGATGGAGAGTAGGTGTGGCATCTTAATTACACTCCACAACCATTAAGAATTATTTCTTTGTTTTGTGACCTCCTTTAGAAAAATTATGGTGATGTAGTGTGAAAGGATTGCTTGGATAATTGTGCAAGAAAATGGAAAACCCCTTAGAGGAAATATGTGTATCTGTGCTATCCAGGAGGAATTAAAAGCACACCTGTTCCCTGTAAGCATAACCAACCAGTCTTTTTTCTACCTGCTAAATTGTTCAGGTTCACACAGTAGGTAGCTAAATGACTCAGAATCCATACAAACCCATACTTCAGGTTTCTGATCCTACCTGACAGTAACAGCAGATATCAGGCGGATGTCACGTATTCTGCCAGCCATCTGATATTCTACTAACAGACACGGTGTAAGTAGAGCTAATTAATTCAGCTTTAGTAAACACTTTCTCAGTCAAACTGACAGTATAACTATGTGTAGTCTAGCTCACAAAGTTGATTAAACTGCTTTACTGTAGCACTGGGGGGTTAAATATCACAGTGAAGTTGGTACAACACCACATGTGGCAAGAAACTTCATGCAGACTGAACAAATTGGCCAACTGCTCGGTTAAGAGAGTTCTTCGTTCACAGTCTGAATAGAGTTGTTCGTATAGTCAGACTTAATGTTTATCTTTTGTACTCATTTTGGCAGCAAATAGATTTGCTCCCTATCCCCCCAAAATCTATATTTGTAATTCTTTCTGCTGTAGTGTCTAACTGCCAAGTGTGCGCTTGATGTTTTTGCTGCAGCCAGCTAAGCTTACAAGATTTACACACCGCCGTCTTTCCTCTGATGTGCGTGGTAAACTGGCTGCTGTTCAGCATTCGTGGCCTTTTATCTGTAGGTTTTGAAATACGTTGGAGATACCCATCGTTTATATAGTTTTGGGGCTGAGTCTGTACTCAAAGGTGTACAGGAAAGGAAAAAAGTTTAGAGGTTGTTCTTAAAGTTGGGCTTAGTGGTGTTCTTTGAACTGAAATTTATGCTGATCAAATAGGATTTTAAAGGTATTTTAAAAACCACTATCACAATTTGTGGAGTTAAAGCAGGTTTGGTAAGTTTGTTAAATTTCTCAAATCTTGCATGAACTGGGTATAGCTAAGCTGAGATACGGTTTCACAACTGGAAGCAATTAAGTTTAGAGGTAGGAAGTTAATGCATTGTGGTTACACTGCTGGTTTAATGCAGCATCAGCCTGTGCTGCTGTTGAAACAAGTGGTCTTGTAAGGGGGGAAAAAATGAAAACATCTTCCTAGTTGCAGCCCTTATTCCTGCTTTTTCCTTTTATGCCAGCAGCAGCATTTTGAATGGGCACGCTAGGTCACAAGCTTGGAATTAATCTGGATTGGAGTGCAGTGAGGTGAACAAAAAGCTAACTGCATGGTCTGAGCCAGAGGGTAGCAGTTTAGGGTTCGTATACTGGGACCTGCCCTTATCAGTGACCTGGGGCCCAGGCTGACACCGCCTGGGGGAAGCCAGGTGCTGCCCTGGAGGGGAGGGCTGACACAGACCTAGTAAGCAGGAGGAACAGGACACGGGGAACCTGGAGACAGCTCAGCAGGAACAAAATGCCATGTCCTGTTTGAGGGAAGGAAGAGCCCCTGGCAGGGATGCAGGCCGGGGGGAAGCAGCTCTGTGGGAAAGGCCCTGGGGCGCTGGCAGAGGGCAGGGCCCTGGTGACAGAGGAGGCAAAACAGCAGCACCCAGGGCTGTATCACCAGGTGCCTAGCCAGTTGGTTCGAGGAAGGTGGCTGTCCCCTCCAGCAACTCGGTGCTATGTGTATGGCATCCAGTTTTAGGCCCCCGATACAGGGAAGTTGTGGATGCACTGGAGGAGTTTCAGCAGAGGTCTCCATGAGGGGAGGAGAGGCTGAGGGAATCAAGCTGCTTCTGCCTGGAGAATTAGACTGCTAATACCTATGGGGAGATTTTAGGGGTGATGGAGTTGAGCTCTTTGCCGTGACTGAATTCAAACAGGAGCGATTCAGGTTAGGTACAAGGAACAGCTTTTTTTTGCCATGAGCTGGCTGCCAGAGAGGCTTTTTGGTCTCTGTCCTTGGAGGTTTTCAAGACCCAGCTGAATAAAACGTAGAGTAACCTGGGCTGACTTCACAGTGGAGCCTGCTTGGAGGAGGACTTTGCGCTGGAGACCTCCTGTGTCCCTTTACAGTCTGAATTATTTTGTGTAGCTGTGGTTCTGTGATCCAGCCAACCTCTAGCTGAAACTAACACAGTCAGCAATTCGTTGGCGGCAACAGAGGGAGGACTTCTTCCTTTTAAAACTCAATATATACTCCTTCAGCGCTAGCGACAGCCTTCAGTGTTTAATCCAGTCTCTTTTACTTTCTGTTGCAGTAGATAAGGAAATTGTATGGTGGGTTATTTTGACTTAGATAAGGAAAAGTAATAGGTTAGAGGAAAGCAACATTTGCTAGCTGCTGTTTAACCATGGAGTGGTTTGAGTCACATTTAAAGCTTTTTAGGTGTCTTTCATGATTTTTTTTTAAAGTCACTTTCTTAAACCATTTTATATTAAATGGGTGTGTCATATTTCTAGAGGTCCGTCCTCAGCTTATTTTGATTTTAGATATAAAAATAAGCATTTCTTCCTGGTGGCAAGCTTAAGTCACCACATTACTTAACTATAAAAAAAAAAAAAAAAGACATCTACAAAGTTTATGGCATGGACAACTCTCTCTTCTTCTTAAGTTCAGTAAGAACACTTTTCTAAACAGTGAATCCCACAGACTAAATAGAAAACAAGTGTTCTTTTTTTTTTTTTTTTTTTTTTTAAAATGGTAGTGCACATGTAAAATGAGTGAGGATTACAGCTTTTTCCTAGTATCTATTGCTTATTTGAGTCAATTAGGCCTTAGTTACAAGGGAAAAGGGAAAGGCCAAGGCTGTACCACTGCCAGCGAAAGAATCACTGGACCACTCTGGTTCTCAGGATCAAAGCAAATATTTGCAATTGCTGATTAGAAAACCCATGTATAATAGATAGACCTAAAGCTTTAAAAGCTCACCAAAGATCCCTGCTTTTGCTCTTCAGGATTTTTCTTTTAAATGAAATATTTCTTGTAGACCAGGAAAAGTACTACAAAACATAATCTTCATCTTTGGCCAGGGCCTAGAGGGGATTGTGTCATTTAGAAAATCTGATTGTGTTCATCTTTGTAGTCATACCTCAGACTTTCAAGATATTTTTAAGCTGAACAACTGTAGATAGAAAACAAAATTCAATTTGTTCTGGGAATGATGATGCTGTGTATGTCATTACCATATTTCTCCATTAAAATATTTGTTCACTTTGAGCCATGGCTTTACTTCTCTTCCTGAGCACTGAAAATGTGCTCAACTTGGTGCCACTTTATGATAATTTCCTGTAGGTACCTTCCATTTCACTCTTCTTGACGGGAATAACCTCTTCCTGGATGGTAAATTAAATTGCATATGCACTGCAAATACAAGACACGGGTGAAGAGAGCTCTAGAAGGACTGAAAGTTCTTCACCCCTTTTCTTCACATAGGCATTAAGGCCTGATCTATGCAAAAATCTTGTTTGAAAGCAGGTGTCTAAAGGTTTGGTCAGATGCAGAATTTGTTGCATTGCTATCGAGCAAATTAGTTTAAATATTTAATTTTCTCACTTTATCCAGTGTGTACTTTCTAGATGCAGCTTGTTATTGCTGGGACAAACTATTACATGTTTTGCTAAATGCATTACTATTTGCATTTTTTATTATGAAGAAGAAGAGTTGTAAAATTAATCTGGTGATAAGTTATATGCATCAATAGTGGAACTGTGCAGTGTCTGGCCATTATTAGTCCTGCTTTCTGGTTTGTCAGATCTTTGTGAGTAAAACATGTGCTTTATTTCTGAAAAATTTAGTAAATTATATTTTTTTTCATGTTTGGGCTTGTTATCTTTGAAGTGATGCATGTAAGAGAGGATTTCAGCTTCAGGCTCTTGAATCGATACTTTCTTGTCTTATGGAAGATTAGTGCAATAAATATACAATTATTTTTTCTAATTTCTCGCTCTAAGGGAGCTGTTATGATACTTGAACGTAGGCATCTAAAGTCATTTTAAACTCTCTGCAATATAATTCCTGGCTCCCTGCTGCCACTTCAAAATGGTACACATTCTTCTGTGTTTTCTGCCATAGTGGTAGTCAGGTGCTTTCTACAGGTCTGTCTAATGTGGCCCTGGACACCTGTGTTTGGATGCCTAAATTGCTTTCTAATGGGCTGTTTCTTGTCAGCTATCTTCAGATGGTTGTAACAAAAGATAAGCTTGTATTTTTGATATCATTCAGGAAGGAGAGGAAATAAATAGACAAATGAGAACTTTGGACCTGTAGAATGCTACAAGCAGTATGTATACTAAAACAAAGAAACAAAAAAACAACTGCTGACACATCTGGATATGTTAATAAATATTAAGGCTTTAGCAAATGTAGCTAGTAAGTCATTTATGGTAATAAATGGTCATAGCTAATATTTGTTTGAAACTTAAACATTTTAATACTCATTCCTTTTTTCTTTATTAGTTTAATTTAAAAATGCTTCGTCTTTGCACAGGATTTTTTTTTTTTTACACTTTATTTATTGTTAGCATTATAGGTGTCAGAATAATTCCAAACTCAGTTGTGATCTGACTTGAACCTCTGTGTGTGTCAGCTGAGACTGTGGGGCTTTGTTTTTGTTAATCTACATCCCCACAATACATTACAAAACAGGGATGGTGACTGTGTGTAGAGCCAAGTAGGCTTACGGTGGCCGATGGAACTGGATTTGAGGAGTTGGTTATGTGAGATGACCGTGTTTTATCACTTCTATAGAAAGAAGTGGAATAAGCTACAGGCAGGCATGATTAAAAAATAATAATAATGAAGTTGCATTTGGAGAGAATTGTGGTTGCCATGAAGACACAGGCAGGCTTCATTTTGAGAAGTCTGTAGGTTGTTTGTAAAAAGTGTTACTTTGCAAGAGCAGATGAGGTGATTTGTTCTAAGGTAGCTACATGAAATACTAGTTAATGCTGTGGTTTCGTTGTTTAATTTTAATTCCTAAGGCATATTTTGTAAAGTATATTTGGTTTTGTAGCTTGTAGATAATAGAGCAGGTAGAAAATTGCCAAATCTTAGAAAGCTTAAAGTGCCTGTTTTTTGCATATAACGTTCACTGGGACTTTGTCCTTTCTGGGAAGTTAGGGAGTGTAGACTGGAGGTCTGCATGTCCCAGGAATCTACTACAAAGGCAGATCTCAACCATGAAGATCCCATGATAACTATTTTGGACAGTGTGTTTGTCCGTATGATAAGCTAACAACCACTGTGAACGTTGCTTTTAAAATCTATAAGGGACACTTTTTAGTATCTGTTTTTATTTTTTCCTCAATGTTCCCAGTTTACAGATGGTTTAAGTCTTTAGAAGGAATCTTTTTCTTTGGTTATATCATGTTCAAGGTAGTACTAGACAATTTCAGATTAGACTGACTATAAAAGAGTTTTCAACTGCGAACATACTTTAAAATAGAGTTTAATACTTGCTGTTTTAGTTGCTGTTATGATAATATCTAATAATAACATCCTATTATAGTGCTGTATTGCTTAAAATAGAAATAATTTTGAATATTGCTGTCAGATTCTATTAGGTTTACATCTTGGAAGGCAGTGAGGTTGTTCAATTTTCTCAGCGTGTGATTTGGCAATACAGTGAATTCAGTAACTTTCAGTTTCATAGAAAGTGCTTTTCACCAGGATGCTTGTAAAACTTCTAGCAATGCTGATATCAGCAACAGAATACGTAAAATGGAACTGGTCAGCAAAGAAGTGGCAAACCCAGAGAAAAAAAGTGAAAAGAGATGAAAAAAGAGTGAGTAATTTTGTCAGGATTGTTCTTGCAGCTGTGTGAAAGACTTAAGTGCATAATACAGTAGGAGAGCAGCATAATTTTTAAAGGCTTAAAGTAGAAGGTATCAAATTCAAAATGCTTAATATTCTGTCAAGTTACATAAACTAGACCTGTTACTCTCATCTTTTCTTTGCAATACTAAGGGAGGTTGCTAAGGGGTGGGGGGAATGTCAAGTGAAATGGCTGCAAGGGTGTTATGTAACAGAGTTAATTTCGACCTACGCTCTGCTTCTCTGCAGAAGAAGTTGAAGAAGAGTCTGAAACTACAATTGAGGTTGACTTGACGGATAAACAGAAACATCAGTTGAAGCACAGAGAGCTCTTTCTTTCTCGCCAGTATGAGTCTCTTCCTGCAACTCACATCAGGTAAGAAAAAGTAAATACTGTTTATCTGTGTAGTCTGTTGTGGATTGCCTGCCAGTAGCCCAACTGTTTGAACACTTCAGCCTTTATCTCACAAAAGGGCGTGATTGTTCACAGATGAGCTGTGCCAGGTAGTCCCATGAATTGTTTTGGAGCCGCCTTTGGTATTGCCTTCTGTTACTTCATGTCTGAGCATTGGAAGGGACAATAGTCTCAGACAGAGCTTTGGGTTGCCATTAGAGGATCAGTTGATAATGTGGTATGAAGTCAGGCTGTGCCTACTTTGGAAGAGTTGTTTTATTAATTCTTCTTCTGCTGGCCAGAGGAAGTGTGACCACTTTGTATGCCCAGGGAGACCACAGATTGATTTGGAAAGGAAACAGTGACACAGTGGACACAGTGGTCAGATCTCTAATGTAGGGCTGCGCACGTTTAAAAACAAAATTACTCCAACTTTAGTAAATGTGAAGTAATGACTGAGTTTGGCTAAACATTTCAAAAGCGTTTCAAATATTGTTTTAGATTGCCCTAATGGTAATGTAAGAAGAGGCTTGCTAAAGCTCTTTTTTTTTTTTTTTATTTCTTTCTGTAAATGAAGTAGATGCTTAAGTCATCTTCTATGTAGAGGTCGAACAATTTGTTCATTTGGGGGGGATACACCTGGAAATGGAAGAGGATGATCAGAAAGAGCAGTGGCAGAAGGGGAGTGTGTTAAGTATAAAACAAAGGCTCTTAACAGATTTGCTTTCTGAAGAAATTTTAGTTTTCTTAGTACATCCATCTCTCCTCAGCTATTTCAGACCATAAATTACTAAAAGCTACAAAAAATGTATATGTTCCAGTAGATAAAAACTTTGTATGTGCATACATGTTTTTCTTTGTCAAATGTGGCTTATCGTTCTTATTACCAAAACAGAAACTGGAAATTGGGAATTTTTATTAATTTCCTGTACTTGATTCAGCCACTTCTCCGACTTTGAGAAGGTCATTTACATATCAAATCTCTGCTTCCCCAACTATAGCATAGAGATAATAATCCTGAACAGTTTCTTTTACATACTTTGATATTTAGATATTGAAATAAGGTATTCTGTACCTAGCTTCTCTCACAGCTTGGAGAGGAAATACAATAGAGTATCTATCTCCAGGGCTACACAAAGAATCCAGAAAAACACGTGAATTCATGGTACATGTAGCACTGCGCAGCAGGCAAATGCAAAGTGATGACTTGCGTTTACTTTTCAGAACATATAAAATGTTTAACTGCAATACGGTTATGAATTGCTAAGACCTTTTCCAGATGCATTCTGGAACAAGTTTAGTGTAGAAGTGTAGACTATTCTGACTTGGAAGGGACCCACAAGGATCACAGAGACCAACTGCTGGCTCCACACAGGACCAGTTACATGTAGTAACACTGCCTGGTAGACACAGTGCTGCAGTGGGACATATTCAAGAAGGTGTAATTGCATAGCTCACTGCAACAGAAACCTGGAGTGCTGGTATGCAGCGCAGGGCAGCGTCAAGATGATATACTCATTTGGGTCTCAAGGACAGAGCTTGTTCCCTTACTGCCATGGTCAAGTTACAAGTGAAACCTCCCTCCTGAAATGTATAAGGTTAATAGCACTCCTCCAGTGAATTGCCTCCTTTCTTCCTGATCCCTGTATATTACAAATTCAGTTTTGCCAGACACTGTAATTCCCAGTTCTTATAACAGTTTTTTGCTGCCGTGGACTCGCTGAGCCCTCATCTTCATTCAGTAGATTTAAACATCACCCAGTGAATGCATGCAGCATTCATGATACAGATTGTTCCCAAAGCATTGCCAATCCCAGCAAGGGACTGAATTGAGTTGAATTGCTGCGTGCTTTAACTTGGATTTTCAGAGACTTGAGCGTTACCAAATACAGCATTTTGGAAAAATGGTAAGGCACAGGAAAAAAAAAAAAAAAAAAAAAGGTTAAAAGTTGCCATCATGGTGAAATTGTTTGATGTTGTAAAAATTCACCATGCAACTCAGCAAAAAATGTATATGTTCCAGTAGAGCGTATTGTTGTTGTAAAAGACTGTTAATTTCTAAGATCGTTCATACTTGCTTTTCAATTTAACACTTTGTATGAAATAGAGAAATAGTTTTTTCCCAATGTGCAATTCCTTAATTTAGAACACACCAAATAGTCTAAAGCTCAGGACAGGATAGGACAGCTCATTTTGTTGTTTAAGTATTGTAACTTTTTAAGGCATGGCACCCTAGGAATTGGTGATACTACATCAGGATTTCTAGTCTTGGCATTCTCAGCAAACAAGCTGTTTTCAGCATACAGGGTGTGTGTGCGTTATGTATTCATGTACCTCACGTGTGTATATATAAGCTATAAAATTTTATCTAATTCTTAAAAGCTGATTTTGAGCCTTAGAAGCCTGGTTTATTTTCTGGTGTAAATCAGACTGCTGGATAAGATAAGGAGTGAATCTGCTTTGAATAGGCGTGTGGTTATCTGTTGATTTGGATTGTTAAGAATTGATTTATTTCTTTCTGGATTGAGGTTATTTAGAGTATTGGGGCCTTTGAAGCTTGCCTATGGTTTCTTTTTTTTTCTTTTATTTATCTCGCCAGGGGAGTTTTAGGTTAGATGTTAGGAAGAACTTCTTCACTGAAAGGGTTGTGAGGCATTGGAACAGGCTGCCCAGGGAAGTGGTGGAGTCACCATCCCTGGAAGTCTTTAAAAGACGTTTAGACGTAGAGCTTAGGGATATGGTTTAGTGGGGACTGCTAGCGTTAGGTAGAGGTTGGACTCGATGATCTTGAGGTCTCTTCCAACCTAGAAATTCTGTGATTCTGTGATTTTTTTCTTTGCTGGTAGAACTTGGATAATATTTACACTAGTTAGATTCTGGCTTAGATTTTCATCTTGTTCTAAGTTGTGGTCAATAGCCAGTACAAGTAACAGAGTAAAAGAAAAAAACCTGTATTTATCAGTGGACGTTTCAGTTAAATACCTGAAATTCTTACGTATGTCCCCATAGTGGCGTAATTGCAAAGTAGGCGTGTTTCACATGGTGCAAGACTTTAAGATCAGTTGCATGGAGTGGTGTGCATTGCTTCTGGTCTAAGTGACCCTGTAATGTTATGCTGAAAAATCATTCCTAACCAGCCTCCTGTGGCTTTCTTAGATATATTTGTATTGCTGCTTCTCTGCTAAAAGTGTTTTTTTTGTTTTGTTTTGTGTGTGTGTGTTGGAAAAAGGGGGGGGTGGATAGCAATGACTTGAGTTTCCTACAATCGTTTATAGAATGTGTATATATTGTTATACTCACTGAGGTAAGAAAACATCGTTTTGCTGTGCCTAGGAGAGGAAAATATTTTACCTCTTGTGATCTGAATCCTTCTCTTCTTGGCATTGTTCTTTCTACTCCATGTGTTCTCTTCTTGAAAACCTTCTCAGCAACAGAACACAAGATGCAATCTAAGTGATAATTTGCTAAAGCTCGTTTCAAAACATCTATACATTTGTAGATCCATGTTTTTCTCTCAACATCTTCTATGACTATGAAAGTAAGACTTTTATGAGTTGCTGAATGCTTTGGCTCTTCTGCTAACTACATAGTAATTTGTGTGTATAAGCTGCATAAATTGTTGCTGACTGAAAACTCCTAATTTTTATCTCTTAAAAAATAAGGTGTTTCAAGTTGGAAATGCTTTTTCCTCTGATTAGATCGTGACTAGGTAACAGTGTGAACTATATAAAACTTGGAATTTAAGAATATGAAAAAATGATTTGAACACTGTCTAAAAATAATTTAAAATTGGTGTCAATTGTGCATGATTATTCGAAGAAAGACTTAGCCTTTAAATGGTATAAATTTGGAGTGTTCAAAATGAGGACTTCAGTTCCAATCAAGATTAAAATGGTGAGAATTTTCAGACTGATGGTCACATGCAGCATAAAAGCTCCGAGTCGTCCATATCTATGCATATGTTGAGATGCCAGCTGTTCTCTAGTTCATTTAGATAGACATGTCAGTTTGCTGTGCATTCTGTTTTGAGTCCCATGTTTAGTATGCTAAACAGGTAATATCCAAGTTATTGATCTACATTTTGGCCACAGGTGTACATTGCATACACAGTCTTATACTTTTCGGGAGATTTGTGTCATTTTTTTTGAGACATGGGTCCTAGTAATACTCATTTATCAAGTGAGATAGGTGTTGGTTTCCCGTAACTGGGGAATCAATTTTTTAAAAGTAGCAGAAGCTCTTAAGACTCCACAGTTCCTAGTTTGTGGTTTGGTGATCATTGTAAACTGCTCGTAAGGGATCAAAACTTGGCTCAAAGTAGTTGTGTGATTGGAAATCTTCAAAATAGTTTTCCATTTCAGTCAGTTCAGGAAAAACATTTTTTTTTATTTAAGGTACCTTTCTTATTCACTGCTCTATCTGCACTTTTTTTTCTCCTTCTTACTCTTTATGATGCACATGAGAAAGGCTGCTATTGTGTTCCACTCAAAAATTTACTGCTTTTCTTCGTTTTTTCACCTTGTTTTCAGTTTAATCTCAAACTGTCATTGAAGCAACAGCATATGCTAAAATGAAATCATTTTTTTGTTCTCATAAACTTAACATTTCCTAATATTCTCTCCTGTTGTTTTGTTCTTGTTTAGATAGTGACTCACATCTGTGTTTCAAATTTCTGAGACCAACATTTTTCATGAAGTTGAGCGAGAGACAATTGGTTTGTCTGCATGGAATTACTCAATGTCATTGTCATATTCAGAATGATGATGATTAATAGCAGAATTTCCAAGTCTGTCCTCCCTGCATGTATTTTTTTTTTTCTTCAAGTTGTATTTTAATGACCAATGCACAGCAAGTTCCATTGACTTGGTGGGAACTGACAGCAATATGTTCTGAAAGTTCTAACTCTTCACTAATCATATTGTAATGCAACTACATTACAATAGGAAATGTATATGGCATGTTACTGTAGCCATCAGGTTGCCTTTTCCACTTCTGTGGTTTGTCCTGGTTATCAGGCACTAATTTCTTCGTTTCTTTTGTAATTTCTTTCTGTAATTCTTGTTGTAGTACCTCCTGTCCCAAGTGTTCTTTATTAAAAAGAGATTTGTATCTCAGGCCGTCATACTCATCTGGTGAAAACATAAAGAAATAGCAGGCAAAAATAAGAGAACAAGAACCATAGGGGTTTCCACTGGTTTAAAAATAGGGGTTGTGCCAAAACAAGGCCTATATAAAAAAAATAAAGGCCTAGAGATAAAAATAGTTGCTGTTGATTTTGATTCATTTCGTAGTTTTAAGTATCAGTGTTTTCATCAGGTTTTTGAAGTTTGTTAAAGATTTGACTAAAACATAACTAAATTACAGATTACTTTAAGAAGAGGTCTTAAAAGATGATTACCTAGACAGTGCAAACAAGATGTCTAATTTTTTTTCCCCATATGTGTATGTAAAATGTATATGTTGAATAATCTGGCGTTTTCATCTAGGTTCTGTAATCAGGCAATATCTAAATCTTCTAATAACATCTGACATTAAAGCTTTGGTGTGACATGTTTCAAACAACTTTAATTGTTGAAGTGGTTATCATCATCTTGTGGCTTTATAAGGGAACTTCTCTGTTCCAAATGCTGATTGTTATCATGATCTTGTCTTAATTATGTTCCCAAATACTTTTCATTCCTCCATTGGGTCTTACTCAAACATGGCACAGTTTTTGTCTTTAATTTTCAAGGCCCATTAGACCCTCTCTCTACTTACTTGCTTTGAAATCTCTGCTTCAGGACTCAGATGTTGACATTTCACATAGACTGTTCATTTTCATCAGCTCCTTACTGAATTGTCTGCGACAGTCGTATCTGAGTGTCTCACAAATCTGCCATTTATTTCCCAGTTTTCTGTTTATTCTCCTCTTCTTTGTTCCACAGTTAAAAGACAAACAAACAAAAGCCACCACCAACAAAACAAAATACCACAGACAAATAACCTCCTAAAAACAGGGGGAAAAATCTTCTGTTCACTCCACTGGGACTGCTACCTACCACAATGTATGTTTTTATAATCCTCATTAGTGTCTCTGTTTATTTGCTGTTTCAGCTGTAGGTGGTTAGCATTTTGGTTTTGGGACTATGGGGCTTTCTGCCGGAACAGTTGAAAACATTTTATAAAAACCACTTTTCCTAAAACTGTGTTTTGGAGTTTATTTGTGGGAAGTATTTGCGTTGTTCTTTGATGGCTCTGTTCAAATAACAGAAGCAGGGTGAAAGCATGAAGAAGTAGGCCATAACATGTCCCTCAGCTGATGTGCCAAAGTGGTCAGGAATTCACAGCATATTGGTGGAGTTGGCTGAAATACACAGTAGAAAATTTACAACCTGGCAAGAATTTGTAACACATGGCAATGAAGGAAGGGCTAATGTGTGAAAACAGCTTTCACATGGTTAATGGTTAAAAGAAAGAAAAAAGTTAAAAGTTGTATCTCTGGTTCTTAGACCAGGGGATGTGGTTGAATCCTGAGTGGTTTGTGTGATAGGGGCTGGTAATACCGTGAGCATTACACATAGGTAAGCTTTCTTCTCTCCTTTTACTGCAAGACCTGTAAATTACTTTTTATTTTTGACTGATTTAATACTGTGAGAAGTTTTGTTGATATTGCCAGATAAATGGAAGAACTTTTTATCTGTGATCAGTTTAAATACGTTTAAGTACATCCAAGAGCAGAAAGCATTCTGAAGGGACAATTTCATCTTGTCAGAATTAAATTGTAAGTGAAGACATAAAAGCTAACTTATTTTTTGTTTGCAGGTATTTGTACATTGCTGAGGTATCCGAAAGCTCCCCTCAGTATTCCTACAAGATCAGCTCTGCCTAATTCTGTAGGAAATAAAAATAATTTCTCTGAGTAGTAGAGAAAAAGGTCAAAATCAGGAATGTAATCTCAACATCACTGATCTCTTCTGATGCTATTTACTAGTAATTTTCCCTGTTAGCAGTTAATTCAGGGGTTCTGCTTGGTAGAGGAAATATAGCTAAAATTAGACTCACAGTTGGAGAAGCAGGTTTCATATCTGAATAAATATTAGACAACTCAATTTTATTTATTTTTCTTACTGTTTCACTGAAGCTGGGTAATACTTTGTAATTTTGACCTTAATTATTTCTTGTGACAGGCTTCAGGAAGGAGTTTTCAACAATAAAGCAATGTAACTGTTATATTATACTTTGCTAGTCTAAATAGTACTTGAAAACTTCAGAAATCCTACAGTCCTTGCAAATAGAATATTGTTTTGGTGTGTAACTGATCTTACAATCTAGTAAATGCAGTATATATCTCTGTGATTAGCCAGGTCCACCCCCCACCCTTTTTTTTTTTCCTCTTTCTAGGTTAGTATAGTTGATTTTATCTTGTCATACTGATGCTTTATTTGCTATAGCTCTATCTATTACTGTTACCTGAAATTGTCCCTAAAACATTAATAAATGCAGTTATAGAACGCTGTGAGGAGGAGAATATTATATTCATATTCAGAGAAGCTTATAAAACTTTTTAAATACATGCAGTAGGTGAAAAAATCCGTATCTTTTCACTCAGTCTTGTTGTGATGTGGTTTAAACCCTACTAACTTCCTCATATGGCATTTTGATTACTAGTATTGGAAGAAAGGATGAGGAGTACAGTGGTGGTTGGAGAACACTTAGGGACACATCACTGTCAATCTGTATTGAGGTCTTTCTGCAGTATACATGGTTGAGAGATTTCAGAGACAAGATCCAGAGCTAGATGCTTTTGTTCAACCCACTAGGCCATTTCCAGTAGGCTTAGAGGATTTTCTGGGTGGGGATATGTAAATGGTAGGGGTTCTATGCCTTTGGTTAATATTCTAACTAACCTGTAATAAGTGTTTCATGCTTGTCAATCACAGAAACTGGTAACCATAATATGGATCTTTAAAAATTATTTTTACTCCATTTTTACATTGTATTTAGTTATTATTATTTTTCTTTTTTTTTTTTTTTTTCATTTTAGCGTTGGATTACCACTGTAGGTCTAGCTTTACGTGTTTTTTTCCTTTTTTTTTTTTTGACACTATAATCCATTCATTTGAAATGCATATACATTTAAAAAAAACGCTATTTGTATGCATGACTCCAGCCATTAGATGGTTAAAATGCTCTGCAAATAAATGCAACATCAAACAGAAACTTACTCACTTAGAAGATGTGCTGTGGAAATTAATCTTTTGTCTTAATGAAGCTTTGTGAATTTCCAACAGTAAGATATAAGGTCAGTCACTGCCCTTTCAGCCACGATGACAGGTGAAGGAAAGCCTCAACAATAATTGCACTTAAATAAGGGTAGGCTGTACTGGAGAGAGAGCATACTAGAGCTCTACAGAACTGAAGCAAACTGGAAAGTAAATTCGTATTCAGCCTTTAATACTTAAAAAAAAAAAAAAAAAAAAAAAAAAAAAGTTAAAATAGATTAACTTACTTCATCATATAGCATATAATTAATCTTTAGACATAAATGTTCTGGAATTATCAAGGTCAAAAGCTTCAAAAAACATCCAAAGACATGATTGATTATAGAGGCGTTTTCCTAGCTCTCTGCTGCAGGAATCTTCTAATCTGCTGTTGTGTGCTGTGCTCGGATTTATTTATTTATTTATTTATTTATTTGTTTATTTGTTTATTTATTTATTTATTCCCACCATTTCCATGTAAGGTTGTGATTCTCCTGACAAATAATAAGACTGAAAGAAATTCAGGAGGTGATACACTACAGACTTAATGAATTTTTTAACCTAATTTCCCATGCTGTCCAGCAGTAACAAGTAAGATGTTAGCTTGGTATTTTTGCTTAATGACCAGCAATTAGTAGTTGGCACGTGATATTTTACAGTTGAGCTTAACAGTCAACATTTTCTGAAATGAATGAGGGCTTTTCACAATAACTTCTCGGGTGTTACCCTCTTAAATCAAAGAGGTCCCTGACGTAACTTATATCTTCTCTAATGTTTATTTGTGTGCTGGTTTGTTACAAATAGGAGAAGGGAGTTGTGGGATAGGTTCTGTCTATATGTGTAAGGCTACTAGGACCATATGGTGAATAGCAACTAAATTGATGGAAGTTGAATAAGACTTTGGTGCATGAAATGCAAGGTGATGTATTTAAGGAGAAATATGTTGTTATAAAGTTATTATATACTCAGCTGAAAGTGATAGCATAAAAAATGTCAGTTGTAAGCAAGATGATTCAGCACCCTTACCATTTTTCATCCTTATCTATGTGTGTTTTTTTTTAAAATGCCATTAGATAAAAATAAATAGATCATTTGCAGCGAAGTCAGAGGCAGAGGAATTTGAGGCTGAAGGGTTGGCGGGAGAAAGGGATGAGAAAGGTAGGGTCAAATTCTTGTTGCATTATCTATCTGGGCAGATATATGGCAGATCTGTGGCAGAGCTGAATAGCAGGAAGCTTTCCACTGGTAGCTTACACAACAATGTGGTAGTTAGCATTTTAATGTGGCCATGGAAGAAATTAATAGGATCTTATGGTTAATCATTAGAAATATTACCGTTAAAAAGGCAAAGTACTTTGAGTTCATTGGGCATTGTTAAAACCTCGTATTGTTTCTAGTTTGGGTCGCTTATCTTCAAGCTAGGAATTACTGAAAAAAAATTGTGTGTGTATGATGATCCAAGGAATAAGGAGCCTCTTCTTTGAGACAGTGACTTGAAACCTAGGCTCATTTAACCTAGCAGTATAAAGATTAAAATACGATTTTGGTTTGGAATTGGGCTTAAAGAGTGAGTAGGCATAAGAGGAAGAAGAGCAGGAGGAGAGTGCTGACGTGAAAGTGAAATAATATAAACTGGTCTTGAATAAAATAAAACTGATACTTAGAAATTTCATAACTTTAGGAGAATGAGGTTCTGAAACAGCCTCCCAGCACTGGTAGTGGGGATAAATAACCCACTTAGGAATAGCACGAGGGACTAAGTGGGTTCAGTAACACAGGGAAGCACCTTGTAGGCCAGCACCCCTATAATGTTCTTTTTCAACTATATGTTGACAAAAAATCAATATTAAAAACTTAAATCTCATCCAGAACAGTGTCATACCTTTACTTAGTTGCACTGTCTTTCAGGTTTGGTTTGCTCTCTTTTACATGCTTATTTGTTTTTCATGAATTATTCCAAATAGCTGTTTCCCTTGCAAGTGTATTTGCCGCTTGGAATGTCTGAGTTAAATAAGCAGTATAGTCACTGAGGTATCTCGATTTAACTTTTTTTTAGATGTTCTTGGATTAAAAATGAATGAAGGCATACCATTACGTGGACTTAAACTTCTTTTCTCATATTAGTGCTAGCAGTAGATGCTGTTTGTTTAACAGGAACAAGGATTTGGTGTCCCTTTAAGTCATACATGACTAAATGTTAGTACATCATTAAAATTACAGCGCCATGTTGAAGAGGCTTGTTAAGTTTTCTTATGAATTGCTTTAATTTCCTTTCACAGTCATTCAGCCAGACTGGTTAGTAAGGCTTCTATCTGACTTACGGGAACTGATTTCATGTGCTGTACGTTAACCTTTTCATTACTAAAGCAGTGGTGATGGTGTCAGAGCACACATTTAAGAAATTTAATGACTGAGAAAAGCCAGCGCTGAAATTTAGTACTGTTTTTGCTCTGTATTGGTTACATGTGGCAGGTTAGGTTTTTCCTCACAATTTGTGGAAAGTTGAGATACAACAGCAGAAGTTTTTATGAAGGGCTTACAATCACTGGATATTAGAGTTCACATTCGATTCTAAACTTCTGGGTGCTTTCTTGAACCATATCTCTAGATTTCCTAAGATTTAGTCCTGTTTCAAAACAAACAAAAAGAACCATAGAAATTTTGAGAAAGAAGGGGTGGGTATAAGGAATGAGATGGACAGTTAGGTTTTCTACTGGGACAGTGGTGAGGATGCATGAAGTTGCACAGTACCTGCTTTGAGGGAAGGATGGGTTTGTGCTGCCGTAAGATAAGACATTTTGAATGTCCTCTTATTTATTTGAACTTAAACTAGGAGTTTTCTGCCCTAATACTCCTGGTTCCAGAGCCCCTACAATAGGGACATTTTCTTTTTAAATCTGAGGCTTTCTTTGGAACCTCAAGGATTTATTTTGGGGTTCTTTTTGTTGGTACTAGTTTTTTGAAACCAGCTACTAAATAAAATAAACCTAAACAAACAAACAAAAACCACATTTAAGACCATGCTTTAATAAAAAGTGGAAAACTGTAAAGAACTGGGAAAACGACAGTAGTTTCCTGCTAGAGATTCTGTTTTAGCAGGTGAACAGGCTTTAGGCTTGCTTTTGTCTTTTAGTCTAGGAGGTGATGTTTCATTCAGCCAGGGCTTTTTATTAATGGCATGTGTACTTAGCGTTAGCTACAGTACCTCTTGTTCCTTTGTTGCTTCTCTATTTCTGAAACTGTTTCCCAATTCTGTAGAATTCTTAAATAATTGAATGTTTGAGATTGTACGCAGTTCATTATGTTGCTTTGATGTTAATTTTAAGATAGTAAAGTATGGCAAAGTGCATTTTACTGCATTTTCAATGTTAAAGCTTAAAATATATCTAGTTTATTTTCTTGCAGGTTTTTGACTTGACAAAAATTTCAGCTTTACAAAAGTAACAGTTCTTCCTTGTGTTTATGTAGGGGAAAATGCAGTGTTGCACTTCTGAATGAGACGGAATCTGTGTTGTCATATCTGGAGAAAGAGGTAATATCTGTGGCTTCTATTTGTGTAAATGTTGCAATGATTTTAATTTTTTTTCTGTTATTTAATTTTTTATTTGTTTTTACAGCTTTAATATCAGTAAATGGGCAAACACTTTAAAACTGTTTTCTTGAAGGTAGAAAAATGTTACATTAAAACCACTGATTTTGAAAGTGTTAAGGAACAAAAACTGAAATGACACATTACAGTTCTGTTATGCATTTTATTGTACTTAGAAAATAATTATCTCAAACTTACTTGTGTTATCTTATAAAGGAGAAATAAACAGACTTTTTCATGTAGTGGATATTTACAATGTGTTTTTTGTTGTTTTTTTTCCTCCTGCCTTGAGTGTTCAAGGAATACCAGTCTTCCATACTCAAAATATCATACTCTGTAGTCAGTAGACGCAGAGACGGAGGGTCCTCTAGAGGGTAACTTAGTATAAGAGTTTAAGTGTTCTGAACTCAATTAAAAATATCTCCTCTGCTTTCATTTTCAGTGGAAGAAAGTTAAGGTGTTTAGCCTTGCTAGAGGCAAAAAAAAAATCCCCATGACTTTGAAAGATAATCTTTTAAACTAGCTTTCTACTATAAAATACCTTTAAACATAATTTCATTTCCCCTTGGAATGTCTATATATTGTCAGGCAGACAGTGTTTTTTAGCTGTACTTAATGTGTCTTTACTTTCATATTTCTACACCAAAACCACTGATAATCTGAAAAATGTTTCTGAGAACAACATTTATCCTATGCTGCAAATGACTGTATCAGATATGTCAATACTATTTTTGTGTAAACCCTTCTCAGACGCTGACAGTTTTATATGCTGTTTGGCAGAGGTATTTAGGAAAGGAAATCGGAAATCCAGAAAATGGTTAACGTCTTTCAATAGATTCGGAAAAAAAAAAGAGTTTTTGAGTATGAATCTTTTCACCATTGCTCTGTTCTGAAATAACTTAGAGCAGTGAGAAAAGCTTTGATTAGCCATGTAAAAGTATGCATGAAACATCTGCATTATTTAAAGTCAAGATGAATATTTCAAAATGTTTCTTCTTGTACCAAACCTGTAGTCTGTAAAAGTGTATTATAAGGGTTACTGGAATAATTTTCACATGGAAAGTGAGGTAGATCTACAAAGCTAATTTTAAAATTCATTATGCTGTTGCAAATGTGTCTTCTTTTTTAGGATACTTTTTTTTATTCATTGGTGTATGATCCATCACTGAAAACGCTTTTAGCAGACAAGGGAGAAATCAGAGTGGGGCCTAGATACCAAGCAGATGTGCCTGACATGCTTGCAGAAGGTAAATATTTGCTCTTTGGATGGTTAAATAAATAAATAGTTACCTTGCATTATTATTTATGTTAGCATTCTGAACTTAACTAGTCACTATTGAGGCAGAGAGATGCTATGAGGAGATGCTGCTTGAATAGCTGTGGGAAAGGCACTGTCCTGTAGAGTCTGTGCATAACAATTTACATGTTTGTTTATTTATCTAACTTTATAGTCCAGTTTCATGAATGCCTCATGGAAAGAAGGCACTGAAGGCCAGCTTGTTCTGTAGAATTAACAACACAGTTAACAGGATAAGTGAAAAGCGTTCTAATAGGGAGAGAAAGAATATAGACTGAATACGGAATGTATGCCTATATGATTTCATATTTTAAGGTATTGTCTTGCATTAAATCGTATTGGCTGTTCTTTACCACGACTGAAACAAACGTTTTGAGCCTTGGCACATCTTCAAAAATGATTGGATCTTTTTCAGTCCAGAACAAATACTTGTGCCTTAGTCTTCTGCTACATAGCAACTTTTTTTTTTAAACAAAATTTGAAGTAAATTATCTATTAAGAATTTTGATGTTTGCATGAGCAGATGCCTGTGTTTGCAATTATATTTACCTAGTAAATCTTAAAATGAGCATTTTTTTTGTCAGTGAAATGTGTACTAACAAAATAAAAAGTTTTCTTAGAAATACCTAGACAAGTACTATTTTTAAGAATGTTGATGTTTATTCCTTAATTGGAAAAGATTATGCAACAGGAATGTAACTTAAGACAAAAGAATTCTGAATATCCAAAATACATACATTTGTAATTTTAAATGGGGTGTTTTCCATGTGAGATGGGCTTTTTGCCTGCTGTACTTGTTGTCTCTTGTTAAAAAAACAAGTACGATTTCTGCAAAACTTACTTAATTAACTTTATTTAAAAAAAAAAAAAAGATTTGATTTCTGGCAAGTGGGAGATTATTTTACTGTAGATACATTTTATTAGTTCATGTGCGTTGTTGTTATTAGGTTATTTTATTTATATTTATATTTGGCTATTATTTTAATAGCCAAAGATAACTTATAGGAGGACTTTTCCAGGTTTGTTCATGAAGAGTAAAGACCTTGTTAAGAACAAGATTTTGTCTAGAATATGATGCACTTCTATTCTTGCTGTAAAATGTGCCTGTTGTAGAAAACGAAATAATTATGTAGACAGTTATATGCTCAAGAGGAAAGCTTCTTAGAGGACTAAGAAAATGTCTCAATATCAATATCATATCAAGTAACCAGGAAGCATTGATGTGGTTCTGAAGTAGCTCGCTGAGTTGTTGGGGTTTAGAGGATGAACTGTCTGCCAGGGAGGAAGGTTTTTTTTTTTTTTTTTTTTTTTTCCCCAGCTGAATTCTGCTACTTTAATTGCTAACAATAGAGCTTAGCTTATGGAATAATAAATAATACATCTAAAGTAAATGTTTTTCCCATGAAAATTTTACTTAGCTTGGAATTAGACTTCAGAAAAAAAAAATATTAGAAGATGTTAAGTTTTACTTCGTGAAGACTGGACTTCATGCAACTGCATGTTACTCTTTTTTTTTTTTTTTTTTTTTTCCCACACCATGTTAATCCCCAAAGTGCAGTAAGTGATAAATTCTCATTGCTGTCTTCAGTAGGCAGTAAGAATCCATCAATTATTAAAATTCAGAAACACTAAGTTGTTCACAAACCAAAAATCTGGAGGTATTATAGATCTTCTGTGCTAGTTAACTTTGATTAATTTATGCTTACTTTCGGTGGCTGTGGGAGGATAAAAATATCTAGATTGTTGTATATTTGGCTGATCGTTACCTACTGTGTTTCTATAGCCTTCTGACCTTCAAGGAAAAGGAAATGATTCAGCTGATGCTGTGTCTCTATGTAAGCTGACAGTGTGGAAGTTAATCATTCACTGTCAAACATTTTCATTCACAAAATATATATATATATATATATATATATATATATATATATATATATATATATATATATTAACCTATGTTTAAAATTAATGGAATAAAATAGATGCGTTTTGCAGACATGAGATTCTGTGAAGATTTCTGAATCTTTAAATGATTTTTTTCAACCTATACTTTAAAAAGTGGCTAATAATTTATGTCCAAGTTTTTATGCAACAATATACAATTCTTTGGGTGTAAAATGTCATGTCTTTTTTTCTTAAAAAAAAAAAAAAAAAAAAAAAAGCCTAAAACAATCACCTGTGTAGAAACAGAATTTAGACAACTTCAGGTGATGGATCTCCTAAGAAAAATCAGGTCTTTTATTAGTGGTATAATGGTGTTATACAATACAAAACATTTGCTAAATTAAATCACATACCTTAAAATTTCCATGACAGAAAGTATATCTTTTTGGAGGTTGTTGTAGGCATATTTTGTTTACAGAAATTCCCCAGAGCTATAAAAGGAGAAGGAAAAAAAAAAAAAGGTGCACATGCCATCAGTTTTTTCTATTTGTCTTACTAGCATATAAACACAATCCAAATGAGTGAAAGCATGCCAGTTCTGATTAGCTTTCAGAAGACCAGCCACAAAGTGGCTGATAAATGAAAATGTTCTTTGAACCGTGAAAGCCCTTCCATGTCCTCTATAAATATCCAAATATTTTGACGTAAACACACGATGGATTCTAGTAGTCTAAAAACTTGCATTCATTTTTGCATTGATTTTCCTATCATTTATTTTCCTGTCTGAATGGGCTACTGTGGCTTTTTTGTGCTTATTGAAGAATGATATGCTGCCTATTCTAGGGGAGGTTGTGGGAAGTTCAAATTTTCAGGACCTCTTTACTTCCTAGAGAATATGTATTGCAGAACAGACTTGCATGGAGGGTGTAGCTTTGACTGTTGGGTTCCCACTACAGGCTGGAGTCATAATTCTGGATACTAGATTAAAACAGAGGATCAGATTTGCAGAAATGCGGGGCTGTGACAGCTCAGTTCATGTCACTGTGAACAGTATTTAGCCAAAAGAAACCATGAAATTATTTGTATATATTTATCTTCTGAGCTGTAACTATAATAAAATTAAGAAATATTCTTTTCAACAGTAGCGTAGGGTATGTTTCAACAGATGTATGGATAAGTTGAGTTTAATTTTAGAATCCTATGTTTTCCTGTAATCTTCCCCCCCTCGCTTCTCTAAGACTTGGTTTTCTCACCAATCTCTCTTCCATCTCTGATCTCCGTCTGCCTGTTGCTGATGTTGTGTGGGTTATTTCAGAATGTCATCCAGCAGAATTAACTATTTAGAGGAAATATATATGTTCTTTTAAGGGAAAGAAAATACAGATGGTATGGCCTAATACCTTGAGAATACAGCTGCTGAATGATGATTAATTAAGTTGTGGATATCTCCAACTGGATGCCTGGAAGTCACATGTGGCTCTGACAGTCTTTCAGAGACTGAGTTGCTTGTATGTGAGAAGAAAAATAAGTAGAGGGAGTGTTTAAAAGCAGTGTTTATGAAGTGTGAATTTTGTAGTTATGAGTGCCATAGAAAGTCATATGAAGAGATAAATCCTTTGAGAATAGGTTCTAAATAGCAGAAATAAGAAAAATACAATAAGAAAATAATAAGAAATAAGAAAAATACCAAAAAAAAAAAAAAAAAAGGAAATAAGATACAGGGACATGCATGTAGAAGTACAAACAGTTGCTTGTTAAGCTAACACTCAGAATTGCGTCTGCAGTGGATCAGATGATAGGTGAAGATGGCATTAAAAGCTGATAGTGCATGAAAGAAGCTAATAAGGAGAAGCTTATAAGCCTCTGAAGCCCTTTAGAAACTTGTTGAGTGCTTAAAAAGAATTTTAAGAAGAAGATTTATTTGTGGAAGAATAATCCTCTGCAACCTTACAGCAAACAAATATAAACTAAGTTTAAATCTGATAGAAAATGTCTAAGCATTGTTTATCTACACTGCTTGTGTTTGTGGTGGTTTAGCTAAATCGCTTGGAAAAACTACACTTAGTGAAGACTATAGCTTTGTAGAAAGACCAGACTGGATTTCAACAGTCTGTGATCTTTGCTATAAGCACATTTGAGAGTAAAACCATGGGTTGGTCGCACAGGGAATGATAAAACGGTTGGATGAAACTGTTTCTTCTCTCCCTATACCAATTGCTCCAGTCTTGCTAGACTTTCACTTTGAAGATTGTGAGTGTTGTTACTTGCTTTTTAGTGTAATGAAGAACAGGAGACTATTCCAGAGTACTAGCTTAATTTCTGGCTCGTATTATTGTAAATAATGTCCTTTCTCTTTTATCCACACATTCTCTGGTTGTTTGTTCCATCAATCTAATAGTTGTTTATTTTCAAATCTGTTCCCAGTGTGGGATAACATTGTATTCTTCTGTACAAAGCAAGAATAAAAAGGTTTATCTCAGAGAACCAAAGCACTCATTTGGGTAGAGAGCATCTTATATCAAGCATCCCTTGTCTCCTTCCCTTAGTGGCAAGGTGCTTGGTTCTCTGCTGTAGTTGGGTTTTGGTGCATCTACGCGCTGTATCTGATCAGCAATGAGGTGACTAGTAAGTTTAGGTATTGTTACTCTAGAGAAAAGTGTTGGTTTTGTTTTGTTTTAAAGAAATTAAAAACAATCTATTCTCCTCTTTTCCCCTCCAACAAAATAAAGAAAAATAAATAAAATAAACAATTTCCATCCAATTCTGGGCATATAATTTTTTTTGTTATTTGGTTAAAAGGCATACTTTCATAAACTGTTCTGAATATGAACAAATTGCTATCATCATTGACAGGTTTTATTTATCCCTGTTTTATATACTGAGAACCATGTTCCTCCTCAGTGTGATGTTTGTTTGTTTGTTTTTTAATTATTTTTTTTTTCAAGAGGAACCTCAAACGGCTACTCGGTATGATGTAGTTATGGTTCTGGGTAACTTCTTAGTATGTGTTCAGTCACTGTTGATTTTAGTTTACTCAGTATCATCTGATTTTTCTGTTAAGCTTTGAGACAACACCGTGAGCTTTTAGTAAATCTCATCCTAAAAATACAAGGAACACCCAAAGATTAGCATGTTCAAACACTAATATTAAGCTAACAGCATTAATACATATCAACAATCTTCAGTATAATTTGTTTATCCATATTGTAATATATGAAAAAGCGTTATGTGTGTGTAGTGTGATGCAGGTAACAGAGCAACCACCAGTCTTTAAAAATTTTATTTCTCTCTTGTAAGAACATAAGGTAGTTCCTGAGATTTAACACAAAACCACAAGCCAGAAAGTAGATTGTAGAGGGAAGTAGCTTCTGAATTTTATCTGCCTGTCTTAAGTTGTTTGGGTGTTCGAAGTGTGTCTTTGGGAACACAAAGCTTGGCAACCTATGTTGCAATGGACAGCAGCATAGTGGCAGCTGGTCCTAACAGTCAGTGAGCAAACACTTATCTGAACAGTGGAAGGTGCCTGGTAAGAACACTTCACTGCTAATTAATTGCCTGTGTTGCAGCATCAGCTTCTCACAGCTCATCCTCATGTGTTCATAATGCCTGCTGTGAGGATGCAGAAAGCCAAGTTCTTCACTCCTGCGTAATACAGCAAAGGGAGAAGCAAGCTGTATGGAGCTAGAGGTCACTGGGCAAAACAGGCATGTCAGAGCGGGCAGGGTGATGGTTGATGGGTGGTCAGTGGGAAATGAGACTTCAGTCTTCATACAGAGGCATATGGCATATCCAGAGGGGTTGGCAGGTGTGGCAAGGAATGATCTGGTTTAAAGGTTTATCTAGAGAACTGGCTGCTGTGTTAAGTACTACTAGCAGTAATAGAATAATACTACCAGCAGTGGCATTGCAAATCCCTGTTCCAGTCAGCCTGGAGTGGTGATCTTAATCAGAATCACTGTAACTGAGCATCTGTGAGAGGCTACCTGGAGCTTCTGTGATGCTAATGGTCCCCTCCCAGCTGCAGTCCAGGTCCTAACCCAGTGCTGCTTATCTCTTGTGTCTGGGTTTAAAAGGAGACCCCTCTTCTGGGGAATTGTTAGTGGTGCGGGAATCTGATGCAATTAGGTGCTCTTCAGCCATTTAAACCCGTAGAAGGAGTTTGGATTTGGCAGGGAGGAGGAAATGAGGAGATGAGGACCAACCTCTTACTAAGTTATACAAAGGAAGAGAAGTTAAAATCTCTGAGATAGCACAAGTAGCAGCCTGTACCAATGATGTTCTGTTTGAAGCTTTTTTTTTTTTTTTTTTAATAACTGAAATAAACTACCTTCAAAGTATCTGTATAAAAACACAGAGTCCCTGTTGCACATCTGAAAATATCGAGAGAGCCTAGAAGTAGTGCTTGCTCTACACTCAATTCTATTTCTTGAAGGCAAGGCATTTTAGAATTAATGGAGTTCAAGTAGCTGAGGAAATAGGAAGAAGAAGAGCATTTGGGGAAATTTAAGCTGTAAATTTTGGATGATGTTCTGAGAATATATATCCAAGACTTCTAAAACTTCTGTTTTGAAAGAGAACAAAGTTATTCCTTTAGAGGCATTTTCTAATGTTTTATCTCTTTTTTTTTTTTTTCTTCTTCTTATACCAACTCAGCTGCAAGAGCATGTTGTTTTAAATAGATCAGATGGAAACGATTAAACTGAGAGTTCAGGTCTTTTAATGTTTGAGAATATTAAAATTCCAGGATTTTAAGTTTAAAAACTTCCAAGTGAAAAGACAGATAAGACATTCATTTATATACTGCTTAGATTTTAATATTATGGAAGTTCAGGATGCTTAGATGCAATGTATTTTTTTTTCCCTGGTTCTTTTAAATGCTTCCATATACACTAAAATTCTATTTTCGTTTAGTAAATGAAAAATTGGTTTTAGAATAATGGAACATAGCTGTGATCTCATGAGGAGGGATCTGTTCAGTTATTTCATGGTGTATAATGCTTCCATTTATTGAAAGAACCACAGCTGGACTTGAAAATTTCTCATACTAGGCTGAGAACTGCAAGAGTTGTTTGAAGGGTGCAAATGCTTCACTTGTCAAAAGTGTGTGTGCTGGATTAACTCTGCTAATTTTTATGTAGTTGCAATGATTTCATTCTGTAATAACGAAGATAAAAATCATGCCTTTTTGATTCAGGTAATACGAATTATTTTTACAATATTAAGTATTCAGATATTTAAGTGTTAAAAGTTGGAGAGCCGTGTTTAAGGACTATGTGGACAGATGACAGATGTGGTTATGAGAAATGTCTGACAGGATAAACAAATATAGCCTTACTGTCCTATCAGTTTTCAGAAAATATGGTATGTAGCTTGTGCTAAGTGATCAGTTCTCTGACAATTTCTGGATATGTGAACTGTGTGCATTAATAAAGCAGGCAGTTTGTAAAAAATAAATTCAATGATAAGTCGGCCAACAAAATGTTTCTATTTTTTTCTATTAGTTCATTAGTTCAGAAATACGAAACATCTAACCTTTTGCTTTAAGAAATTTTCAGCGTTGATAATTTGGGGAGTATGTGGTTCGGGAATAGTTAACGTTTCCTTTGTGAATGAACCAAATTGTAGTTGCAAGAATAAGTTGCCAGATTTAGTTTAAACTCAGTTCCTTGTGTATGATCATCAAAGAAAAAAAATTGTGTTTCCTGTGCATACATAGTAGGTGACAACAGTTGCAAGTGTAGAAGAAAATGTTTGTATTTCCTTGTATTTCCTTCTGTAAAATGCCCCAGAGTCGTGTAAAAATCTATTTCAGAAAATTCAGTGTGAAACGAATTGAGGCTTCAAAGTTACGGAAGAATTTGTTAAGTTTCCAGCAAAATAAATGACAATTTCAAAATATTATCCAAAATAGATCATAAGCAAAGAGATCTTTGAGGGTTACAGGCTCAAGTAGAAGATGAGGACTTCCCATTTTAATGAAGTAAGTAATTAAGTGTTAGAAGATGGAACAAGGGATACTGCAGCCAGATTCAGAAACTGCTGCTTGTGATAGATGAACACCAATGGAGCACCAGACATAAAGTGTACAATTCTGCTAACTCAGTAAGATTCCTTTATGGTCAAAGCAGAAAAACGATGCCTAGACATGATTCATCTCACCTGAAGATGGACATCTAAAGTAGATTAGAGGTTAGATGAGATGAATCTCAACAAGGGTAATAAATACACCAGAATAATTTTTTTTTTATGTGTACTCAAATATATTTTGTTCTCAAACGGAGTTTGTCTTGGTTGTACTTTTGACTTAACATCAAAAGTCTTGTTCAGAAGGAACTGTTTCTTGAGCAGATTTAAATATGGTTGTCTCTTGTATGGTTTACAGATTTTTCTTTTCTTTTTACTAAACTCAGTGAAGTTTTTTTTCCACAATTAACTGTCAAATGCAGTCATCAGTAATAGTAAAATGCTCTTTTACAGTGTTGATTGTGTCAAATTTTAAGAGGTTATAATACCCTTCTCTTTTGGCAGTCTCTTCTAGTGAGCTGGGTGATTTACGTTCTGGGCAATTAAATGTGTGTTTACAGGCTCTTTAATCAGTTTTATTATAAATTAAACAGAACACATAAATGGCCTCTTTGTGCCTGTTTTCAGTAAAGACTTCACTTACTTTTTCCTAACTTAGCAGATGCAATGTAAATCTGTAGTTTAGTGTTGCAGCCACATAGTACAGAAGCTTAATTAGATGTTAGGAGACTGCTTTATGAAACACGGCATTTAATGAAGCCTTTAATGTAACACAAATAGGTTTGAAACAAAAATATGCATCTGTCTTTTGGGTTGCATAGTAATTTTTATAATTTTTGTTGCATTTTGGTACAACTCCGTGGGTTAGTTAAATACATACATAATTTTAATCAAACAAGCAATTACATGTATTATGTTGTTTCTTTATAATATATATGTGGTAGTTGTTTATTCTTGGAGTTGAGTTTTCAGATCATTCTCAACTTCCATGTTACAAGACAAATGATAAATTAGAAGAGCTGGAAATTGTGCTGCTCAGTAACTGCATCTTATAAAAACTGTTCAACAGTTTGAGAGGAATTATTCATGGTTTTTTTTGTTTGTTTGGGGATTGTTGCAGTAGGTTGTTTTTTTTTTTGTTGTTTTTTTTATTGTCCCTGTCCCCAGTTGTAAAAAATAAAATAAAATAAAATAAAAATAAAAATAAAATAATAATTTCTTGAGGTTGGTTTATACTTGAAGTCAGTTTTAACCTTCCTAACAAGAGATCTATGATTACCTGCTATATTTATCATTTTAAGGAGACCTTCATCAGTTCTTATTCTTTTCATATGTTTATTATGAACATCTTATTTTTCAACAACTTGAAGGAAATGATTAAATTGCTATCCTCTCTTCAGCCTGCTGGTTGCAGTGCGAGATGAATGGTCTGTGCTGTGCTGTTGGTGTGGAAGATTGTGAATGATTGCTGTTGGAAAGATGTCTTTATTAATAATGGCTATAGAGCCTTCTCTGAGGTTGTTCAAATACCAAATGAGTTCTGTCTGGTAGCTGGCTTTACAAAGGATACAGTTATTTATTGCATGCTCTGTATGTGCTTATTATCCCAAGTAATGCCTTGCACTGAGCACTTGCAAATCACCTTTCAGGCTGTAACACAACATCTTAGGGTTTAATTGACTTTGCTGTATTTTTCTACCTCAGTAACTTTGCCTAAATGGGCTTATTGTAAGTTCAGGTTTTTTTGTTTCCTTTGCCATTTTACTGTAACCATTTTTTAAAAGAACAAACTTTTACAGAATGGTTTTCTCTTTAAGATGAAAAACAAATGTCAAATGCAGATGAAATGTGTTTTTACACTTGAATAATTCAAAATACATTTCATCGTAAAGAAAAAGTTACCATCTGAATTATATATTTGGCTTAAATTTATGCAAGCAAACAGGACTATTCATCCTCAGCATACTGTAGTCAAAGGGGCTTCACGTATTTTTTAACATTGTTTATGTCAAAAAAAAAATTGCAGGACCACAAATCTTACTATAATTTAGTAGTGTGGGTTTTTGGTTGGTTGTCTTTGAAGAACACAATGTCTGTGTCTTGTGCTATCCCTCTTTCCAAAACAAGTATTTTAAATATCATTAAATAATAACATTTATATGTAGTATGGTAAAGTTATATGTAGTATCATTTTTCACTGTATTTTCCAGAAAACTGCATGACTTCATATATTGTTATTTCAGGAATTCAGAAAAGCTGCTACAATCTCTCTGTATTCAATCTGGAGATGATGTATTCACTAGTGCTAGACTACTTCACAGTGCTAAACTTAACAAAGTATCAACTAAAACAGGGGTAAGAGGGGACAAATCTTGGTGCAAATCACACCGTTCAGATATATTCACATATATCAAAGGAGTACAAAAAGAAAGTTCCAAAATAAAGGTGAATTTCTGGTGTCTCTTCAACGTTTGAATACTTGCCCTTGCCTTTGAACTGAAGTAGGACTTGTGGTTTTATGCAATACGTTAATTTAGGTCATTGCCTTTTAGAACTGCCATAAAACGCTAAAATGAAAGGACTGACTATTTTTAATATTTCCTTCCCATAGCAGTAGGGTTTCTATCTAGAAGTGTCTTTAACATAAGGATTACAAAGTGAGGAATGATCTGGTTTTAGGACATTATGTCTCTGTTTTCCTACATCTGTGGAAGTTCCTTTTTTGCATACTGTTCTGCAGGGTTTTTGAGAAAGTGTCAACATTATTTGTTCCTTTCTTCTAGCCCTGGACAGTTATTGCAGCCATTCTTGGTGCTGCATTATGGAGAAGTTGGTCATACTGACTGCTTATAGTTTAGTTTGTTTTGAGCTCAATAGTAATTCAGTCTGTTTAATTCTGGGATTTTTAAACTCGATGAATTTAAAGTTCTTTTGTGTGCTTTGTGAGACCTTGCCTTTTGATCATCAGTTTCTGATTTATAAGCAGTGTAAGACCAAGCACTGGGAGAGTGCTAAAGTCTTTGGTGTTGGAGGAAGTTTAATTTGGAAAGGATTTCTCAAGTGAAGAATGACTGAATTTTTTATAGACTAGAGCTCTAGAGGGTAGGAGGCAATTGAAGTGTACGTGTTTTATTGGCTTAGAAAATACTCAGCAGCAGTTTAAATTGCCTGTTGTAGGCCAATAATGGTCTTCTATCACCTGATAACTTTGATTTGTGGTCTCTGTACATACTGTCTTTATAAAGACTGTTTCTTCACTTCTAGTCTTTATACATGCATTATGCTCATACATTGAGTTTTACCAGAACATTTATATAAATATAGAACTCATCTGAATGACTAGCTGAAATCTTGGATATCCTTCTGTCAGGCAAGTTAAGCAGGGATGGGTGAGGGGAAATTGTTCTGCAGTTGAACAGTAAACAGGTAATTTTCTACACTTTTAATAATCTAAGCTTTCTCATGCTTCTCTTATTAAAGTAATTATTTGCACATATTTTTTTTTATTATTTTTATTTTTTCAGAGTTGAGCATAAATTTTTGAAAAATTTTCTGTATGATTTTCGATTAACCAGTACTGATAAGAATCATAAATCGCGTGTGTGTGTGGGGGAGGAAGTCAAAAATGAGTAATAAGAATTATCTGCAGAGCATTTATAGTGAAAAGGGTTGTGATTTTGAGTAGTTAAGACCAACAGCCAGCTAACTGTCTACAATGAATTCAGTGTGTACAGAGTTGAACTCATTAAGTGCCATTAGTTAAATTTAAATTATTATTATTTTTTTTAATTAAATTATTTTTTTACATTTATCTGAAAGATCTTTCTTCCTATCCTTCATGTAGAACTCCTTCTCTTGGTGGCAATTACTTCAGCATTTTGTAACCTTTTCCAGTTAAGCTGTACATGCTGCTTGCTCTCTCCTCTCCTCCATCATCAGTTGCTTGCAAAAAGTTGTGTGATGTTTTGTGATAATTAACCTCTGCATATAAATGTATATTTCATTATATGTACAAATACATTGGCTGTTGTAGAGGGGAACTAAAGAACTGGTAATTGGAGGAGAAAGTTTAGATTTACTTTAGACAGGCACTTTTAACATCTGGAACTCTGTTCGTAGCTAAACAGTACAAGAAAATCAAATGTGATGCTATTTTTCTCTCCAGTAAGTTACAGAAAAAGTTTGTCAGCAGTCTAAATGTCAGCATGAGAAGGTGGTTCACAAATTAAAGTCTCATTTTCAGTGGTTGGTTGTCCATTTTTGTGATGTTAAATAGCACACGAATTTGTGTTTGAAAAGATATTTAGGATTACCTGCAGTTACTATACTGCCCAACAGTTTTGGCCAAAATCTGGTAAAAAACTATATCTCCCAAATCTGATCCTGTATTTCAGTTATAATTGAAAGGAATCTCTGTTTCACATCCTTGCAATGTAGTGAAGAAATACTGTTCCTGTTTCACAGGTGTGAAAAAACTTCATGTCTGAATCACAGAGGGCAAGAGTCCAGTGAGATCAGTTAATGGAGTCATGGAATGCTTTGGGTTTGGAAAGGACCTTAAAGATTGTCTAGTTCCAACCTCTATGCTCCATGAGAAAGAGACCTTCCCCAGCTTCTCAGTGTAGGCCTCCTTTAGTTACTGGAAGGCTGCTAGGGTACCATAATTCTTAATGCTTGGCACATACCTATACATTTATGAGCCCTTCATGTTTATGTATTTGGTGTCTCACGAGTATGGATAATTAATACACGAATCAACCTCATGGCTAATTTTGAGAGATTCTATCAAGTGCTGGATGAATTTCAATAGCAGGGGAAACTCTGCAGCACAAATTATTGGTCTGGTGGCAGTTGGTCTATGGCTACACCTGCCTTCTTAGTATGACGAAAAAATCACGATTACAGATTTTCTGCCCTGCGTAAGGATCTTGATGCTTGAGCAGGTGGTACTTCTGTTTTGCAAATCATAAAAGATGGATTCACTCAGAAAGCTGAGCACTGCTGCTGTTTAGTTTAGGTGTTTGGATCGAAGTGAGTGCTAAATTACTTTGTGAAAAGAAGAAAATTGAAATATAGTGCAAACTATACAAAATACAAAAAAGAAAAAATCGTGTCTGACAAGTGTTATCAGAACAGAAAATGTTCTCCTGGCTATTTTTCAGTCAGTTACGTCAACAATTGTGAGTCATTAGAAGTGGAATTGGCATTGTTTCCCTGAAAATTGTTTAGAAAACAAACACACACACACCTAGCTCACACTTAATTTTATAGATTTTATATCTGAATTTCTTAACCATTTTGTTTTTTAAAAGAATACGGTATTGCAGCTCTGTAATCTGTAAAACTAAGAACTGTGTTGTGAGAAAGTGTTCACAGAACATGTTTTCATGCGATATGTCCTGAGAACAACACAGAGACCCTCTGAATCTAATGTATAAGTTACCTTGGGGCTATTTATCTGCAGCAAGCAAAGTCGAAAGGATTAAATAGATCTTTAATTTCCTGTAGTTCAACTTAATGGCATTTGGTTAATAGCTTAGGTTTCATTTGTTGTGTTTTGTAAAACTTAGAATTGTTTTTGCTGGGGTGGGGAGAGATCATGTTTTCTTTTGATTAAAATAACAAACTAAAATGCAGAACTTCAATTTTGTTAAAGAAGAACTTACCGTTTTGCTTTTTAAAAAGAAAAACATGAGAAGAAAGCAAATGATTGATGAGGAGAAAGATTGGCATATTTCTGCCCATTTACTAATGTTTTCCAGTAAAATTAGATTAGATTTGCTATAACAAAATTTTAAGTAGTACTCAAAATAAATTGGATACACTGATAGGACATACCAGGCATTCGAAAAATTAGCCTAGCACTTTTCAGAAGCCAAAGGAGATAATTGGTATGTTGGTGGTGGTGAGGGAAGGTAACACTTACAAAACAGAACTCTAGAGCCTTCTTAGATGCAACACTGAAAATGTTAAAAGTAGAACTCCCCCATTCCATTTGTCCTGGAGTCTGCAACTGTTCGCAATATAAGGAATGAATGAATACTGTGGTGATTTTGATACCTGTTCAGTTTGAATTTCTTATAATTACGCGTCAGATTCAATGACATAAATTGTAAATGTAGAGTTGTTGATAGAAATGAAGTTTTAGCTTTAAAGGGGTCTACCACATTTAAAAAACCCTATAGTGTGTTGTTCAGACATAGTTAAAGACAGCTCAAGGAAAACTTTTTTCTTTAAATTATTAACATTTTGGAAGATCGCCTCTGGAAAGAAGACTTGTTTATCTTACATGATCGTTTTATATGAATGTTCAGGACATACCAATGAATTGCAATGCATCTCTGTTCTTGAGGGTTTTATTCAAGGACTTCTACTGCACTGCTTGACTGCTCCCATGATTTGAACTGCTTAGGTTCCTTCCCTTCATGTTTATGTGACAATACCTGCCATTTAGGTAGAAAATCAGGATCGAGGCATGCATTTTAACTGTGTTTTGGCAGAGGCTGCGTATATTCTGGAAACCCACGTGTCTTACATATTTTCAAAGTTAAATATCATAGCAACAATTGCATTATATTTCATACATACTTTTGGTATAGATTCTGTTGCTTTTATTGTATTTACTGGAACAGGCTGCCCAGGGAAGTGGTGGAGTCACCATCCCTGGAAGTCTTCAAAAGACGTTTAGATGTAGAGCTTAGGGATGTGGTTTAGTGGAGGGCTGTTAGCGTTAGGTTGGAGGTTGGACTCGATGACCTTGAGGTCTCTTCCAACCTAGGAAATTCTGTGATTCTGTGATTCTGTGATTTAAGTATATTTATTACTGCCATTCTAAACTATTGTTTGGCAATGCTTCAGATTTGCCTTTATCAACAGTTAAAACAAGGTTTTGTAGTAATGATTAATTACACGTACTTGAAGTAAGGTGTCATAGTTCAATTTTAAAAGTCTTTTTGAAAATTTGATTCAGGAGAGTGACATCTTTTAGTTCAACATCTGTGTTATGTTTGTATGATGTTTTTCTTTGTGTGAACCATGACCTGTCCAAGTCCTGGCTTTTCTCATACTTCTACAGTTAAGATCTGCAGGATATGAAGTCCTGAAACAGTTAAGTAACACGAAAGACACTTAAAAACTATATATTAACAGATTGAAATGAAGTGCTCTGAGGTTATTTATAAAATATAGAACATCACCCACAATGTGTCTGTCACAGATGGAAAAAATGAATGTATTGACAAGTGTGTAGTCCATTGAATAAGTTTATAGACATAAAATCCTATCCACAAGCACTAGGAATTAAGTTTGTCTCCAGTACTGGATGTGAATTAGCTTAAACAGAAGCGTAAGTCCCATTAGGCAGACGAGTCTTTATTGCCTGTGTATCAGAAGGAAATTGTTTACTTTATTTTTCTGAGAATGTTCCTGAACCATTAGCCAGACAGCATGGTGCAATTCTATCTCATGCTTTTGGTAGGAATGAATATATACCACACTTTCCTTTCAAAATGGATGTACTAAAGAAACTTGCCACATACAATCAGATTTCAGAAGAACTGGAGCTTGGTTTGCAGTCTGCTTCCAGACTCCTAAGTATACAGGCTTTTTCATGTCTTAATGGTACTATGCATGTTTAGACTGGCTGTTTTCATTAGGTCATAAGAAAAAACAGAGACTGAAGCGATTTTCCGTGCACTTAGAGATATACCTGCGCTGCCTAGCTTTTCAAAGGACATAGCATGGCTCTCCATTTGAGGACAGGTTTTTATTCTTGCAGTAGCTCACAAAATTCAGAGAAGCTTTAGGGGACAATTGAACACTTAAGTTCTTCACATCTTCACTGAAGGAAGAAAATGCTTATATTCTAAAATATCAAAGGAGGATGATGACTAATTATGCACTTGCAATTTGTTGTACCTTGCTATGTTGGTTTTGGCTGTGTCCTATAGATAAATATTCCTATACTAGTAGACTGTATGTTGTCTACCTATTCACCCACTGTTTTGTGTTTCTCATTTTGCAGTACAAGTTATTGATGGAGTAGCCAAGCTGAGATTTAGATTTCCATATGAATGTGAATCATTGTCATGTCTATACACTTTACTGTTCTTCCAAGAAATATATAATTTTAATAACAGATACAATGCAAGTTAAATTTCTGAAAACACTTGTTTCAGTCACATGCACGTACACAGGTTGCTCTATGCATTCAAATGGACTTGGGATATGATTATGTAGTACATAGTAACTTTCTTGTGCTGTAGCGTTATATATCACTGTGAGTGCGTATAACTAGTCAACAAACAGCAATTTTAATAGTATGATTGTTGTTAACAATACAGATAATGTAGTGGTTGAGAGCAAGAGATGAAAAAAATAAATATAGTAGGTAGCATTGTTTCATAATGATTTCTGTTTTGGGGGTGTATTCAGAACACAAATTGGATAGGATTTTTAATTGCTAAAGCTGGTTAAGGGTAAAATTAATTTTAATGTGGCTTAAGTGAAATTAACTTTGCTATAGTTGAGAAGCAATTTAAAAACCCCACTGGTTATTTACTTTCTGGTTTCAAGTTTATAATCACATTTTATTAAAGTTCTTTGATACTACACCACCTAAGACTGCCTCCTTAAAACAAATTCAAATGCTGATGTTAAAAGAAGATACTTTTTTTTATTGACGCTGCAATATGAAATATAAATGAAAACTGCTGATTATTAAGTACTTTTTGAGTGTGTGTGTGTGTATATATATATATATAAATGTACAATGTCTCTTTTAAACATAGCACAAGAAGTACACAGAGAAAAGCATTGTAAGTAATAAGTGTTTTGTCCCATCTACCTTTTGACAGGAGAATTAGATGACAGAGAACAGGCAAAGCTGGAAGTAAAAGTATGGGATCCAGATAGCCCCCTTACTGACCGTCAGATTGACCAGTTTTTAGTTGTAGCACGGTAAGATTGAAATCCTCTAATAAAAAAAAAATCCTTTTCCTTTTTCTACTGACTATTTATTCCCCTATATCGTGTTACTCAATTTGTTTACCAACATTTTGTGAGCCCTTCTGTTTCCCACGGTTAGCTGAAAGAGAGAGTCAGACTATAACCTTCTGCATATTTGAGTTTACCCGTACAGAAGAGAGAGAAAAAGAGTTATACTAGGCTGCCTGTATTTCAGGCTACAGTAGAACTTGATATTTTAAATGTAGATATCATTCTGTTTTCCCTTCTGAGTAAACAAAATAAGATTTCCGTGGTAATATTTAAGTCTTGTACTATAGTTTTTGGAATTTCATAATGTAATATAAAGTAGAAATTAAGATGATGTAAACAAATGAAATGGATGTACAACTTGCCAGATTTGCATATAAGTTGACTAATATGCAGTGCAGTTATTTCAAACGAACATTTGAAATTAAAGCTGTGAAGCGATGCATTTCATTAGTAGAAAAAAAAATCTGGTCAGTTCAATTTTATAAATTAACATGTGATTATGCAGACTTATTTGAAGAACATCAAAGCCGTTGGAATTCATAAATACCTTTTAAAAGAATTTCTCCACTTTACAGAATTTAGAAAGTCTTAATGTTTTACTGAAGGACAACTCTATGCTTATAAAATAGAGCATGTTTTTCTCATCCTCTAATTCATACTTAAAACTATAGCACAAAGTTACTGTTCTACCTTAAAAAAAAAAAAAAAAAAAAAAAAAAAGGTGCTGGCAGCAAATTGTTAATTAAGGTTAATGGAGGGATGTTACCCTGAGTCATTCCATCTTTTTTTTTTCCCCCTCTAACCTGGTTGCGGAGCATAGTCTCAAATCTTATTAGGCAAATATTCTTTTCCTGTTGTTTCTGATTTTTGATTTTTGTTCTTTATTCCTTCTCCCTTTTTTTTAAAAAAAAAAAAAAAAATTCAAGAAGCGGATGGGGCAGGGAGAGGGAGGGAGCAATTGCTTTATATTTTCCAGCTTATGTGTACAATGAAATGGGTTGCTGATTGATCGTCGTACTCTTCCAGTTGTGATTGACTCGTAGGCTACTTTGAATTGGAAGGGACCCACAAGGATCATGGAGACCAACATAGGTCCACAAAGGTCCTGATTTTTGGGTGGTCCTATGTCTGAGAGCATTGCCCAGCTGCTTCTTGAACTTCCGGCAGACTTGCTTCAGTGAAGCCTGTCCCAGTGCCTGACCACGCTCTGGATGCAGAACCTTTCCCTAACTCCCAGCCTGACCCTCCCCTGTCCCAGCTCCATGCCGTTCCCTCGGGTCCTGTCGCTGTCCCCAGAGAGCAGAGCTCAGCGCCTGCCCCTCCATTCCCCTCGTGAGGGAGCTGCAGGCCGCCATAAGGCCTCCCCTCAGCCTGCTCTGCTCAGGGCTGAACAAATCCAGGGGCCTCAGCCGCTCCTCATGCGTCTTCCCCTCTAGGCCCTTCACCATCTTAGTTGTTCTCCTTTTGACACTCTAACAGTTTTATGTCCTTCTGGCATTGTGGGGCCCCAAACTGCACGTAGTGCTTGAGGGGAGGCTGGACCAGCGCAGAGCAGAGCTGGACAGTCTCTTCTTTGGACTGGTTAGCAGTGCTGTGCCTGATGCACCCCTGGGTGCGATTGGTCCTCCTGGCTGCTGGGGCACACTGTTAATTCCTGTTCAACTTTACATAAAACAGAATCCCTAGATTCCTTTCTTTAGGGCTGTTCTTCAGTCTCTTGACCCCCAACTTGTACGTAAATCTAGGGTTAACCTTTCCCTGGTACAGAATCTGGCATTTACTCATTTTAAGTTTCATTCAGTTGGTGATTGCCTGTCCCTTTAGTCTGTTAAGATCGCTCTACGAGGCCCCTCTACTCTTGACAGATTCAACAGCTGTTCCTAATTTAAGTGTTTTCTGCAAACTTACTTAGTATGCATTCATGTCCTGTGTCTAGATCACTTATAAAAACACTGAAGAGAACTGGCCCCAAAACAGAGCCCTGGGAAACCCCACCAGTGCCTGGCTGCTGGCCTGATGCAACCCCATTTCCTGTAAACCTGACCCATCAGGCAGTTGTTCACCCATTGTATTATGTACTTGTCGAACTGTATGCTGGAAATTTTGTCCAGACGGATACTAGGAGAAACAGTATTGAAAGCTTTGTTGAAATCCAGTAAGATTATATCTACTGGCTTGTGTTGGTCAGTAGTAGGTCTGGTAGATGGTAGATCTTGGTAGATGTTGATCCAGCTATGTTTCTTTCTCCCTCACTTAGTAGTGCTGTACCCTTTTTATACAGTAGTAGAAGTTGCCTGCCTCTTTTGAATTTCCAAGCAAGCCAAAGGGGTGTAAGTGTGATCATGCATCTTTTCAGAAAATTACAGTGCCTGGTGGGTGCTCCATAGAACAGAACACAGAAAATAGAACTACTTCTAATACCGGCAATATCTGGGTGTGTATGGACAGACAATACAGGATTCCTTCAAAATATTGTGTGCAAAGATGAAGAGTTATAAAAGTGATTATGTGCGTCTTTGAAGAGTTCGTTCATTGCCTTCACATCCTTCCACCTCCTGTACTGCAACTACACTGGAGAGTTTAAGAAGTATACTGTGAAGCTGAAAATTTTCCCAGAATAGTATGCTGGTACCACAAAGCAGCAGCTACTGGGAAGTGATAGAGAATAAATGATTGATATTAAAAAAAAAAAAAAAAAAAAAAAAAAAGTCTTCTTCACCTTATCTAAGACATCCTGTGAAGTGCTGTGCAAGTCCTGATCAGGACTGCATTCATTTAAAAGTTGATAAATTTCTGTTCACAGGGTTTCTGTTATGGCTAGAATGGGTCCTGACCATACCAAGAGCTTGCAATCACTAATGCTGACCAACACCTTATTAGAGATTGTCATGTTATTGATGGTCTTCCACAAACCTCCACTCATCTTTGCTGCTTTTGAACAGACAGGAACTCTTTCCAAGCTGTATATACTTATTTTCTCAGGCTGCAAGAGCAGATTTTTGTTGCATTAAGTAGTTCCCTGACAGACTTTCACTGATTTCTGGAGCAACAATTCTCCTATGACAATTGTGGCAGGTTTTAATTCAGTATGTTCCGTGCTTGCAGGCAAAAAGCTTTTATTATACTGGACCCGTAAAAGCTACTTGAGTAACAGAGTTAATATTATGATTTGATAAACTGTGCTTACAGACTCAGATCTCTGCTGTGTACTGACTACAATTATCTGGGCATGGGCTGTGCCTGCTGGGTTTCCATTAAGAATGTTATTTCTATTACTTAGAAGTTGATTGATTTTTGCAAATTTAAAATTCTGGTATTAAGAAATTTCTTCAAATGTTTTCCTATATGTAATTTTGTTTAAGTGGGTATATGCAACGTGTATATGAAATTTAAAAAGCCTTTTTGAATGTTAAATCAGGGGCATTGAGTATTTCTTCTCTTTTTTTTTTTTTTTTTTTTTTTCAGTCTACTTTGGTTGAAGGAAGAGTTGCTTTTGAACTTACAGGCATCAGCTTTTTCAGTCACCCAAGCACATTTTGTTCTTTAGGAGGTGGTTCTTTTTCTATTTGTGTTGCACATTTGCAAGAACATTTAGATTTGGCTTTGACCACTTATTCTGACAAGATTTGGGTTCTGTATCAGGAGTAAAAAGCCTTTTATCCTATGTTTATATGCTTGGTCAGTTCCTCATCCTGTTTCTTTGGCCATTAAATACTAGTATGCAATAATCTGCTGGATATAAAGATAGAAAAATATGCATATCCTTTCCAGAAATCAGAGGCAGCATCATCAGAAAAATCTAGAGGTTTTGCAAAGTGTAAGAGTACTTGTCAGGAAAGATTCCTAACCTCAAGCTCTCTGATGAGTCTTACTTGATTTTGTGGATTTAAAAATCTTGAAAGTACAACAGTGCTGCTACTGAAGTATAATTTGGACAAAGGCTCTTGCATGAAGTAGCAAAAGCAACTGTTAGGAGAAGCTGAAGGCATCAAACTGATGTGTTCTGGTTTTGAGTTGTTTTTTGGGTAACACACTGTCAGTTATACTCTGGCAATGAGAATTCTAACACCCTTTTCCACTCCATTCAAATAAGATAAAACTTCAATATGTCATATGTATTGACAACAGTTCTTTTGTGTCTACTGGCTTCAAAGAACAGGATCCAAGAAGCTGCAACAGCCATTTAGAGACTATAGATCTGTGTACATTAGCAAATAGTATAGTCCAGTGGAAATCTATTTGTATAATAAAATGTTTGGTGCTCACAAACCAGCATCTGTAGTACTGTGCACATTTTGAGCAGTTTTATTCTGAGACTAACTCCAGTCTGGTCCTATGGACTACATATCTACTAGTGTGTGAAACTAGTGTTTAATTTTAACAGAAATCCAGTTTGTGTGCTCCAAGATAATTTTGATGTTGGGCAGAGTGCAGTAGGCATAGATGCTGGAGATGCTCACTTTGAAATTCCAAACCTAATTTGAACTTCAATGCTAATATAAATGCACAGTCTTCTCCAATCATCTGTCTCTGTCATTCCTAATATACACAGAATACTTAATTACCTTGTGAGATCCCCATAATATTCCATGGTATTAGGAAATAGAGACTGATTATTTTGTCAAGGAGTTGAAAACAGTCCTGACCAGACTCAAGTTTAGGAGGAATTTTAGGTTCCAGTCTGGACAGATGCCAAGACCCCCCCCCCCCCCCAATCTTTTCATTTACTTTCTGTTAATTTGGTCTACAACTCATTACGTGGTAATTTCTTAGTACCTCCTAATTCTGTTAAGTTTCACCACATCATGAAGTATATGTTAGGTCAACAGCTTAGTTCTTTTATTCTGCTTCATCTCATTAGATTATTGACATAGTCTTCTAGAAGGAACACATCTCTAAACTAAGCTGTTTTCCAGAAGGTCCTAGCTAATTTCTTACTCAAACAGTATTTATAAGACTAATTAAAACACCCTTAAAAACATTGGATCTCTATGTCAAAATTTCATTATTTTATTTCTTTGACTTGAAAATGTCATTTAATATCTCTGGCTAACCTAAAACATTTTCCTGCATTTTAATGCTTGCTTAATTTTTGATGTAGAATCAAAGAAAGAAAATCTGTGTTTAGTCATTTGTATTAGATCTTGATCCTTCCTGTGTTGTTTCCACTTTTCCGCTTTTCCAAGAGTGGCTATATTCATTTTCTGTTGGTTACTATTGATTTAATTATAAATGTCCATAGTATATGAAGATGTATTTTTTACACAGATTCGTCTTACAATAAGGAAGGGAATACAATGCAGCTTCATTTAGTAATTTTTATTCACATTCAGAAAAGAAATAAATCTTCAACAAAGGACAATGAATAAAAACTTACTTAAAATTTGTATTTTTATTTAAAAGCGTGCTGAAATAATCTTCTGTTACTGCTTTTGCAAGATGCTTCAACATTATCAACGGCAGCTCACAAGATTCCCTAAGCTCATCAATGAAAATAAATACATAAAGTCATTGGTTTGAAAGTTTCAATATTGATGTGCTTCAGGAATCGTTAGGTGGTGAGAAGTAAGAGGAATTGGAGTTGATTAAAGAGGTAAAGAAATTTAATGGCTGAATTGCAACATAAAATTGTGGTAAAGATGGTGAAAAATCTTGGTGCTGGTACAGCGCTGGTAAGACTAGAATTCACCTTGTTAAGCAAGGCAAATTATAACATTTAATGGTAAACAGGTGGTTTTGAAATGAAAAAATATGTTCACATCAAGTGTACTAGGAGTATGAAAAATACTTTGTTTCTACCTGTCTGTCATGCTTGGCCAAAACAAGTTTATACCTTCATGCCTTACTATAATTGTTCTTGACCAAATTAATCTGAAAATAATTAATTCAGACTTAGAGATGAATTTCCTTTTTCATTTGTTTTGTTAATTTTGACCTGTTGCCTTACGAAGAAAAAATCTAAGCAGCAACATTTTCTTGGATCTTACTTTTGAGGGGATGATAGGTAGAGGCTTTTAGTATGAAATTGCAGGTCAGAGTACAAATAATGGCTTAAATCATAGCCTGTGATTTAAACTACTTGTATCTACCAGCATTTCTGTTGAATAATAACTATTTCACATATCTTCAATTTCTACTTAATAATGAAATTGGAGGTTAGTTATGACATGTGGGGGGACATTACATATAATGCTACTCCCTACCCAGACTTAGAGAGTCTTTCAGAGAAAGAACAGCAGCAGGTGACTTCACGTTTATCTTATCACCTCTCTTGCGCTCTAAACCTCTGAAATGAGAATAATGAAGCATCGCACTGCACAGACAGTTGCTTAGAACTGCAGTGAAAATGTGTTCTCTGGAACAGCATCATTTTACTATTACTTTGTTCTTCATGTCAGTTTTTTCATTATCCAGTAGTAAAAAATCTCAGGGGGTATTTTTGAACTTTAATTAGTATTGTGTTGATTAAATACATCTCCAAGAGGTACGTTTTCTTCTTTCCAAGAATTTAAGTAACATAGGACTCTCAAAGGAGTAATCAGGTATTAATTGGCTGTTTTTAAAATGCTGTTATTGATAGCAGGCTAGGAGGTCATTTTTAGGACCATTTCCAACACATAGTGAATGGGAACGTTGGTGTAATAAGCAAAACAAAATCTTTCCTAGTATGTAGAAAACCACCAAAGATCTACTCAGCTACTTTGCTCAAATACTTTTAACTCGGATGTGAGGCATCTCATTCATTATTTTGCAAATATGTGAGGAAAACTGAATTTGCAGATTCACAAATATATAAAGGTGGTCTGGAGGCCAGATTTGTCTGGAGTATACACACTGCTCATCTCATATCTCTGAAACAGAGAAACAATGTTGACAAGGGAACAATTTGAAAATAGACATGTTACAAAGGATGTCTGTCTCACCTGGATGTTTGAGAATACAAGGTAGAAGAAAAACAGAGCTAGATCCAGAACTTTCTGGATCTGATTTGATGCTGGAGTGCTATTGCTACCTGTGAGACTAGTGACTGTTTATCCTGATTACAATCACCATGATTCCAGGTTTTCTTTGTTAAGTAACAACCTTTTTCAGAATGAGGTGCTGATGAGAAATTGAATCTTCTATGCAGTCTTTTTCTGTTGCTGCTTGATAATTACATTGGCACCCCTTTAATACTAACCTTAAGTGAAAATTTGAAAATTGCTGCCTATTTGTCTTCAGTCCTGTTCATATGGTCTGCCAACCACTGCTCCCAGTTTTTGTCAGTTCTTCTGTTTGCCTCAGAGGTGTGGGTGTGGCACATCGTAAACAGGTGAAGAACTAAAATCGTGTCATTCCTTTGGAATGGATGTGGGATCTCAAATTTTGCAGGAGTATAGATCCACAGTAATAGTTTTAATGGCTTTTTTTTTTTTTTAATGGAAACTGACAGGAAATTACTTTGTCAACATTTTTCAGTAACTTTATTGTAGATATTAATAGTGCAGAAATGTACAAAACATCTGAAACATCTGTTCCTAGTTTTGCAGGAGCTGTTTGGACGTGACAGTAACCAGTATGTGGTCAGTTTTGATTTTTATCTTAATAGTGCAATTATTAGTTGCTGCTTAGCGCGCAGAGCAAGTGAAAGGAGGGAATAATTTTAATAATAGGAAAATTAGTAATTGTCTGACTATAACAGTGCCAAAAGTGATGGACATCCCTATGAATCCTCACACCATCAGATTCTCATGTATGTGGTTGTCTTTACACAGACTGTGTTTAAATCTTGGCAGCAGTTCTGTGAAATAACTTCGATACCTCGTTTAATATGACTTGTTATGTGGCTATGACTTCTATCCAGTCTCTTGTCATCTTCTTGATTACTTAATTTCTTTGACTTTGACAAGCGTAGTCTTATCCAACCTAAATGTACTTCTTTAAAGTTCAGTCTCTGCTGTTCTGATCCTCCAAGTAGATAGTGATCCCAGTCTCTATCATTCCCTTTATTTTCTCACATCCTCTCATGCTTACAAAACATTTCACAAACCTTAAACTAACACAAGACCATTGCCTACTATACTAATTACATTCCAGTGTATATTCCTGCATCTGCCTACATCCATCTTGTGTATTTTTAATGTCTTAAACTTAGCTACAAGAAATATGGAGCGATATATTTTCTGTGTTCAATTTGTAAGCTGAAGTTTTTACAAATATATGGCTCTTAGGCACAGCAAAATGACAAAGAACTACTTCAGCCCTAGGGAGTTCACTGCCAGTTTTTTTTGTTGTTTTTTTTTTTGGTTGTAGATGTATTTTGCTGAATTTGTAGATTTACTCCATAGTGTTAGATTCTGACACTAGATTATTTTGATTTTTTTTATGGTCCTACAGTTGTCAGCTACTATCTCTTTTACAAGTCCTTGAGAGAACTTTCTTGGTTCATCTTTAAGATAATTAACACAAAATCTAAGGTAACACTGGATTATTTGGTCTAGCCCCTACACCTGCTTGCTGATACAGCTTCAACAGAAGTCGCTCCCTGTAGATAGCACCAGTAGATTATCATTCTTGTCCATCTCACAGCCATGCGTGTCATTTGTCGTCTGTTTGTTTTTTGAACTGAGCTCATCTGGGGAGGATTGGAGCATGTTGGATTCTGTCTGAAGTTTTGCTATTTTTAATTACTCGCTTTTGTTGCTGGCGGCTTCAGCACAGTTTCTGGTTTTGTGAGTTTGTTTATTGTTGCTCTTAAATTAAACATGCCCCCAATTATGTATGATAATTATTTGGATTTTACTAACTTAATGAAACATTTCTTAGTCTTCTTATATTAAAGAATCTGTTTAAAGAAAAAAAGTAGTTGGAGTTTGGCTGTTAAGGCTGTTTCGGCTGAATGGCAAGTTTAGTTTTGCTCGAAGGTAAATGAAGACAATAGAGTATCATCTGGAAATGGGTGTTGAGTACTTTTTCTTTCATGTAAAAATCATTCTTTGGTATTATTAGGGAAAAAATCATGCAAGGAAAAATCACAAAGGAAATATTTGACCTTTATATCAATATTCTCCTCATACCTGTGTTTTGAATGAAAAAAAAGAGACAAAAACTAAGGCATTTCAAGTATTTCTAAAAATGAATATTTAAATTTGGATTTTGACTGCATGACTAGATTATACAGAGCAGTGCATTATTATTGTTTGAAGTTTTGAGACTTGGTAACTATAACAACCAAATACTGTAGAATTTCTACATTTTCTTGGGTTGTGTGAAAAACTCAGTCCTCCAAAAGTTTCCAGGAAAGTTGATTTTGAGATACAGCCCCAGATGCCCCATCCTTCCCCCTTACAAACAGCACGCTGCCTGTGCTTTATGGTGGCTCTGGGTGGTTTTTCACTCACATATCCATAGTCCTGGCCAGCATTCCTCTGGTGGTTGTGAACCTCTCCTGCTCAGTACTGCATTGCAAGCGATGTCAATTAGTACCTCAGTTCTTGCCTCTTCATCACTTACTTGACATAAACCTAGCTTTATACTGTATCTTAATTTTTGTTACGTTCTGGGCAACGTGACTCACATGTGCTTGGGCCTTGAAGTCAGCCTAGAAATTTTGAAAGCAACTTGATGTATTAGTGGCATATTCTTTGTAATTTCCATAGCATACTCCTTTTATTTTAGAAATACGGTAAAATAAAATAGTGGTAACTATGGAAAAGGGAGATAAGCTAGTAGGTAGCATCAGAAGGGAAATGCAGTCATGCTGCATGCTGTATTACTGGTTTGAGCAGTAATGACAGAAGGATTACTGCAAAGATTGTTAGCTACAACCCTTATCAATGCCAACATGCTTAAAGAGGTTGACTATCGGGAAATGTGTTCACAATAGAGTCTGATTCTTGGGACTGGTCTCTGGATGGATAATGTTTTATAAACAGCCAAACTTGTTAAAGAAAAAAAAAAAGTCAAATTTGCTATTTCTGCAGAGAAGTAGAAAAGATTCTGGAAGAACATTTGAATATAGCTTATAATACAGTTTACTGACTCCACAACCTTTAGAAATTCAAGCAGTTAAAATCTGGAGTACGTGAATCACTGTCGTTTAATCTTAATTGTGTCTTAAAGGCTTTTGGGAGAGAGTACTGAAATGTATTCACTACTAAGTGTTTTGAGATTTAAGATAAAATTGTGGTAATAGATATCGGTACCAATTTTTCCACTATCAGTAATATACCTTAGTGAATAAGACTCTTGATACACATTGTTGTTTTTTTTCTTACTGAATATTAGATTTATAGTACAAAATAATGTGACAATTTGTGCGTGTTGATCTCTAATTGACTACGTCACTATTGTAACTCTGCTCTTACAAATTTTGTGGGATGTGATTGTTGAATGAAACATCAGTCCTTAGTCTAGAGGCTTACAGTATATTAAAAATGTTAGGTGCTGTAATTAGATACTTAATTTAGAGGAACTTGCATCATGTTGTAACTGCAGCGAATCATTTTTTCAATTATCATAGTGACACAATGCACTGAGAATTGGTTATCGAACTCGGTACTGGAGCAGTTAATTATCTTTCTCATGTTGTTGCATCCTTGCGTATTTCCTTATGACATGCTGAGTCCAGTCAAATTCTTTTATGCATCTTTACCTTCACCATGTATCTTATGTGATACGTGCTGTGTGCTTTGAAGAAAAGTTCACAGTTTAGAATAGTCACTATCACGCTAGTCATCCATCTCTATGCCTTATATTTTATTACTGTGATAAGTGTAATAAATGCTACATACGAAGGTGCAACAAAAAGGTAAAGGTTTGGAGAAGATGTTGTCCAGTTTCAGTAACACTGGGATGCTTTTATTAAGTAGGCTGAGAGCGGCACTTGTTCACTATTACTTTACACCTGTGACAAAAGTATGATTTTAGAGGTACTACTGTGCTTTGCTTTACTAATGGAAGTAGTAGACATGCATTACTGGAGTGAATAAAGTGTTATTTCCTCACTGGAACGTGGTGAACCGCTTTTTAAAATTATGTTGTACAGTGGTTTGTCTTCCTAATTTTAAGAAATAGTTGGAGTTAAAAAAAAAAAAAAAAAAAAAAAGTCAAAACGAGTCTGTGGCTTCACAATAAATAAATTGGTACATAAAATTTCCCTGAATATCATTTGTTCCCATGCTGTTTCAAATGAGTTGTTCTTGTGCATAAGATGTTCCTTTTTGAGGGAGAAGGTCAGAATTTTTACATTTGTTGGTTTGCTTTTGTAAAATGACCCTTTGTTAGGAAAGATCTGAATGTGACATTTAAAATGACACCTTTGTGGGTATGGCATAATCTGTTGATAAAAAAGAGGTTAAATCTTTTAAATGATTATGCATTTACTGTTTATTCTTTCTCTGTTGTAGTGCGGTTGGCACATTTGCTCGAGCACTGGACTGCAGTAGTTCTGTCAGACAACCTAGTTTACACATGAGTGCAGCTGCTGCTTCACGGGACATCACACTGGTAAGTGGTTTGTTACAAACCCGACAACTTTTTTATATATATGAATTCAATAGTATCTTGCTACTTCAGAGTTTGCCCCCCAGATGTCTGTTTTCCTCTAGATACATGCGTGGAAGCTCATGTATATGGTAGATAATTCTATGCATTTTCTATAAGCTGCTCGTGCTGCCCTTGTAGTCATGCTGTAAATGGTTTGAAATCTATTTAAATGTATCTTCACATGTGATGATTTGCATGGGAGGGTGGATAATACTCATTGAACACAGCTTCAGTCAGTTCAGTAGTGGGATTTAAAATACATTTTAATAAAGCTAAATGTTGTTTAGATTACATCATATTATAACTGTATCTGCAAATTTTCTAGAGTATAAGTAATCAGACTTTGTAAGCAACTTCTTGAAGAACATTTTACTTAGGATATCTTTAGGATGTTTGTTTGGTTTGTTGAAGTAGTTGCTATAATATCATGGAAACATAGAATGATTTGGGTTGGAAGGCTTAAAGACCATCTGATTTCACCCCCTTGCTGTGGTCAGGGACACCTTCCACCAGACCAGGTTACCCAAAGCCCTGTCCAACCTGGCCTTGAGCACCTCCAGGGATGGGGCACTCACAGCTTCTCTGGGCAGCCTGTGCCAGTGCCTCACCACCCTCATGGTACAGAATTTCTTCCTACTATATAAATGTACTTCCTTTTAGTTTAAAATTATTACCATTTAAAAGCATCTAAGCATCGACATATTTTAGAGAAAGTTTAAAAGTATTTTAATTACAGACCAAAGTTTTGGCTTTGCATATTCATAGCTGAAATGACAAGATGCGCTACAGTGATAAAAGCGTGCCAGGAAAACTATGTGCAAACAAAATCTTACTGTTTCATAGAATCAAGTTTGATTTTGTCTTCCCAAAGACACCAGCAGACGGTGTCTATTTTTTAAAATATTTGTGTACAGAATCATGGAGATGACAGCTAAGCCTTAAGTAGGTCTATTACTCATCAGATAATTGAGTATTTGAACTAGAGGACACTCAAGGAAACTAACAGATCACTTAAAAATAGTTGAAGTACTGCCTTACACAGTGGGTAACTGAGAGCTCCTGGAATTCAGTACCTCAAGATTTTATGGGAAGAGACAATGTTTGTAGGTTTAAAAAAAAAAAAAGGGGGTTAGAAAAATTATGGGCAATGGATTCATAAGTAGAAAATAAGGAGAATAAGAAGTGCACAATCTGGCATTCCTAATTCCCAGGGTTTGCAGGTGCTTGTGAAAGAAATGGGAGTTAACCTTAGAAAGTTCTTAGATTGGCTAGCTTATTTTCTCTAAGTGGCAGTTCCTTGTGATGCTGACAAGGACAGAATACATGTGTAGATAGATGACCGATACGACTCAGTAGGTCAGATCTTATATTCCAGATAAATTATATTCATTAGTATAATGATAAATAAACAAATTCTTATATTTTACCATCTGCTCTCAAACACTATTGAACTGGAAACCAACTTAGTCTGGGCTATAGTGCAGTAAAGGAAGGCAGTAGTAAAATGTAATGTTTTCAGTAATTTTCAAGAGTTTCGTCTGTATTCAAGAGCTGCTTCTTCTGTTTCATGCTTGCTGATACGATGTTACTGACGTTCCTTTCACATTAAATGCTTTAGTTTTTCCATCAAACAGCTCTTCCATTTGACATTTTTCATTTTATTAAGATTCCTTTGGATGAAGAGTTTCTAATAAATGCCCGTCCTTCTTACAGTGATTAAGAGAATAGATTCATCCTTATAGCAGTTTTTGTATTTGAAAGTACGTGTGCAGTGCTGCTAATAAAGGGATACATTTAACATTTGAGTGCCATATAAATGTTTCTCTGTTGCAAATGATCCATTAAGTTCCATTACACTTAATGAAAGGCATATCTTATAATGAGGCACCAGAGGAGCCACCCCAGGTTTAATTATTGTGTCTGTCTGTTCTTTCTCATTTTCCTACCCCCTCAGCTTTTTAAAACCCTCTTTTGCTCTTTGGCAAAGTACTTCCTTCTAAGTTAAGAAAAGACGTATTTGTCATTTTAGTAGTTATTCTTTCATAGTTTCCCATGTTAATTAGGAGCATATTTTGAGCAGCAGTTAAAGTTAGTACAGACATTTGCAGAACTTGTGGTGGATCTCACTTTGTTCTTTGAAAGGGATGTAGGTGCATAATGCTGAGAAAATTATCCTGTCTGTATCCTTAGCAGCGGATAACCCTTGCACCTGAAGTGTTAGTGATGGGTATTGTGTACACCGTGTCTGTGGGTTTCCAGTGTTTCTAATGAGTTGTTTCAGATAGAGATGGCTCTCAGCAGTCTGATAAGCACAGGTTATAAACATCAGTAAATTCTGGGGGGTTGTATGCATTAGGGAAGTCCTGTGACCTTAATAGCAAGTAAGGGGCTACTCTCAGTCTTTATCTTATCTTGAAAACCTGGGGAAGGTAATAAGACAAGGTAGGAAACAACCAAATCATCCAGAAAATGTTGCTAGAAGACATGAAACAGTATAGGTTTAACTTAGTTGATAGTATGTGTGGTTTTTTTGTTGCTGATAGACTGGTGAGACAACTAAAACTTGTATTTCTGGCACACTCAAACACAGTATTTTCCTTTATAATGAAGATTGGTCTCTGAGAAGAGAAGGAAACTGGAAAGACATCCTGTTTCAAATTTCTAGATGTTGCACAGTGCATACACAGATTGCCATTAAAGCAAAGGAGGTGGAGAGAGTCACAGTGTATGCTGCTTGCTGGGGGCTTATTCTGAAGAGCCCATGCTACTTTACTATAAGGAAGTAAATCTGTTCTTGGATGTCTTTTGCAAATGTAAAGCGTGAGCAGATTCTTTCTTTCAATTTTGAATGGCAAGATGTTTTAATGAATTTTATTAGACTTCCGTGTATGTAGCACATAAGATAAACATGTCTAAAGTGATTGAATTATTCTATCTATATTCAGCTCCCAGTTTGACTGCTTTGTTGGAGGCAGTTCAGTCTAGTTTATTTAACTGACTACTGAAATTGCATCTATTTTGGAAGCTGTTAGAGCTTGTTTGCAGTGTGTCCTGTTACTCCCTTTTTTTTCCCAGCTCCATGCTGCTCCTTTTCACCTAAGTACATAGTTTCTGCCTTTGCCTGCTTAAGTTTGGACTTGAAGTTCCCTCTGTCTACATGGCTAATACCTTTCATCTGGTGGGACCCCTCATTTGTGCTGCACAGTGTGCGCCGGGCAAACTTGCTTAGGGAAGGGTGGTTCTTCCTTTGTTCTTCAAGGTCCTATCTGGGAGAGGCGCTGGCTGACAGTTCTCTCCTGCCTTATGCTCCTTAGGTGTTGTGTTCCCATCAGTTGTTTCTTATGATCCTCGAATTCTTGGGTAAAAAGATAGAAAAAGGAGATACTCCAGGACTTTGTCTTGAGCACTAGCAGTGTCTTCGGGCTGCATCTGCTGGCACAGCTTACTCTTGGCAGTGTGGGAATCTGACTGAAAGTGGGGGCTGGCAAACCTGCAGAAGGCAAAGAGTGTTACTGTGGGAACTTGTCAGTGGTCCTTTGTCACTGAGCAGCTTAGTGAAGACACTGTTTACCATGGAGTTCTCTGTCAACCTCCCCCCCTTTTTTTTTCTTGGTAATAGCACAAGAAAAAAGCTTTATGGAATCAGTTGTTTATTATAGATGGAAAAATGAATGTAAAGCAAGAGCAAGGTCCTGATTTATTCACTTCCATTGTCATTTTTAAGAAAATTAATGTCAGTGAATAGATCTAGATACAGCAGCTGCTTGGAAAATGTGCAGAACTGTTTTTCCATAAGGGCTGCAATTTAAATAAAGGTTTAAAACTTGGTAACATAAACTGAGTTCAATCTTTAGGCTTGCTTTATTCATTACTTACATGACAAGCCATAAATCACTAATTTAATTTTGCATTCTCTAATCTGAAGATTATGGCTTTTGGATGTTACGTGACAGCATTTCCATATTAGAATACTTCATGTTAACCATGGCTTATTCTCAAGGCTGGTAAATTTGGCTTGAACCATAGGTAAAGTGACTTATTGTAGTGTAACAGTGACATTACTTCTTGCAGATGAAACAGTCCAAGAATCTTGTCCCTGATAGCTTTCAAAGAGGTATATTGAAAGCTGGAGAAAGACTTAGTCTACACATAGCAGATAGCCAAAAACAATAAGGAGAAACCATTATTTGCAATACATTTTGCATGCAGAAGCTCAACTGGAATTACTATGTAAGTGTTATACTGACACATATTGCAAGACTGTTCCTTCCTTGCAACGTTTTAGGTGTGATAAGATGAGTTTAGGGCTGTGTGAGAGACTGCATGTTGCCCTTAGAGCTCGTCACTATGGTGGGACCAACACGTGGGAGGCTGATGTTATGCAGTCACACACAGACAGAGTATTGCACTTTATACATCTAATACCACCTTCAGCACAGTGATTTAAGATTGTGGTGATGGGCTTTTGGGACGCTGAGTCAGAAAGTCTTTCATGTTGCTCATCTTCCCTACGGGTGGATCTGTGATGTAGTTGATTACTTTTCATTTTCCCCATCACTTGTGAGTATCCAGTGTTACTTCTAAATGAAGAATGCTATAACCTGTTTGCTCTTTTTCACTTTTTTAAAGGAAGGTGAAGTAAACAACAAAAAAATGATTTACCCATCTCTGGAGTTTATCAAGGGGAAAAACTTGCTTGTTTTTCAGTGTGATTATAATGAAAGCAATAAATGACTTATTTGTCCAGCAGTGAGAATATTAAGCACATGTTTTCTGAGGAACTGATCAGTTACTATGTAGAAGTTAGTTAAAATTGCCCCTCAGTCAGTGTACGTCACCGTCACTGTTGGGTTATTTGAAACCAATTTCTACCAACATTTCTCCAGAAATGTTTGCTGGTAATGTACGGGAACTAATTGACTAATGCCATTTTTAGTAAGCATTTCATTAAGGCATTTCCTTTCCCAAATTAAGTAATAAACAATTTATTTTCCTTGCGTTCCACAGTGGGAGATCTGTGATAATAAAGATAGATTCTAAAATTAGCATTAGTTAAGGCTTGTTGTATGGTGTACAGAAAATAATACACTGAGTTTGTGTTAATTGAAGTGGACTGCTGTCTAATTAAACAAGCTTTTTTTTTTTTTTTTCACTCTCTCCTTCTCCATGTTAGTTTCATGCAATGGATACACTGCATAAACACAACTATGATTTGAGCAGTGCCATCAGTGTTCTAGTGCCACTTGGAGGTCCTGTCTTGTGTAGAGACGAAATGGAGGAATGGTCAGCATCAGAAGCTAGTTTATTTGAAGAGGCATTGGAAAAGTACGGGAAGGACTTCAATGACATTCGACAAGACTTTGTAAGTACTGGAGTACTTCTTTGCTAACATGCTTTTGTATGGGTGAGCATAATTACTTTCTGTAGGTTTGGAAGATTAGCTAAAGGAAAAATTTGCGTAATTGATACATATAAGTAACATGCATGTAAATTTTATACAGATGAGTCGATATTCTTTCTTGTTTGGTGCAATTCTTTGGAGAGACGTTGGCAGAAGGTAATCTGTTCAGTGGTTTACTACCAGGTAGGGCATCTCATATGCAAAGGTGTTTTGATCAGGATGTTTACAAAGATCTGGAAAAGCTCAAGAAGCTTCTCCACAATTTCCAGTGAAATTGATTGTCAGCTACATGCCTGACTCCCATGAGTGTTTTCTGAAACTTTGGGGTTTCCTTCTTTAATTAGTAAAGAGAAATTCATATTCAAATTGCTTTTAAAGTGCACTGCAGTGAGTTACTTTGACATACTAGATATTTTGGCACTTCCAGAAGATGAAGCAAATGTTTTTCAATACCTTGTTACTACAGTTTTTGGTACTGAAGTGTCAGGCCATAGGACAGCAAAGCTTTAATTTGCTGAATTCTTCTGCAGAGTAATGAAATTAGTTCTGAGACTGCTGCTATTGCTTTTTATTTGTTTACAGTTTTTTTTTTGCATGCTTCTTGCAGAACCTCCTTGCAGAACCTTTCATTTCAATGAAAAATATTTCCTCTGTCATTCTAAATTGTTCAAGTTGGGCTTTGTGAAAAGGTTAGGATATGAGCCAGAAGAATTTCATTACTTAAGACTGAAGTTGATTGAAACATTTTCACAACAATTTCATTCTGCCTGACTCCGAGAGTTCAGAGTTGTTGTGTTTTTTTTTTTTTTTTTTTTTTTCCCTTTGCAGATGTTACTAATAATCTTTGTAAAAGGAAGGGAGAACTGTGTGGTACAATGTAGAAGTCCTTCCAAGAAGATGTGTAGGAGGGTGGGAGGAGGCTTGGCGCTGAGCTTAGCTGTCTTTATCTTCACTTTCACAGTTCTGAAATGAAACAGATAATTGAATGAATGTGGGAAGGGAAGGCCATTGTTTTTCTGAAGAACTGACATTTTAACAGGTGTATTATATATGTGTGCTTAATTCTGAGATTCCTAAGGGAGAAAATGTTCAATGCAATGAGTTCATTGTGTGAAGTTGAAAATTGTATCGTGGACAAAATAGCTCTCACATTCAAGAAAATATGAATAAAAAGGAGTAATTTATAGACTTTTACAAGTTGAGTTCTAATACAGCGTGTGACCAAGTAAATCTAAGCCTTGTCTCTGGTATTTTTGTAATTTTATTTCTGTATAATTGTGAGATGTTGCGCGTAGTTAAATTCTGTTGATACTCATATGTTAAATTGATACAGTGGAGTAATGCGTTGCAGAAATAGCTGTTGTGTTTTAGTGTTCAAATGCTAGATATTCGAGTAAGTTCACTAGAAGCTCTTTAAAATGCTTAGTTTTATCTCAGGTAGACTGCTGATAGCTTCCCTTTATCAGTGAATTCTCCTTCCTTTTTTCCCTTGCCCTCCTACCAGAATGAAACAGATCTAAAGATGGGGTTGCACAGCCTATGAAGGACACATTAATGATGAGTCAGAGTACAGCAGAAATGGATATAGGGCAGTAATCACTTACACTCCCTTTTAGCTAAAAAAGGGGTGTTGCCAATCCGTAGTCGCTGTTTTTTAGCCTTTGGACAAAATAGTGTGTCATTTTTAAAGCATTAGAAGAATATCTGTTTTACATTGGTATTGGTAACAGTGCGTACAATCTTTATACAATTCTATGCAATTTGGAAGCTCTCAATTGTATTAATTATGTAATCTTGTGTGATAACGTAATTTCTCCAAGTAGAAGTATTCTCACTTGCTGTGTAGTATTCTAAAGCAGTAGAGGTTTAAAAACAAGCATCTAGTCTTAAGTAATCATCTAAAATGGTCCTTCAAGATTTAGGTCACGGATACATGAGAAGCTTCTGCACGTTGAAGTAGATGGAAATTTTTAGTGCTTAGCAGTAATTATCCATGAGAACACATTTATGTGTTACCTGGTATCATCCCTTGTAAGTTACTTTTAGTGTGTTGATAAAACTTGGAAAAAGGAGCCAATGCACTGCTAGCGTATGCGCTAATTTCCTTAAGCGTCCATTTCGTATCTAATCCTATGCTGTCAGAGATGAAATTTGAACCCAAGCAGTCAGTGCCGTGGTGCCACTGCACAGGCAAGACTGCCATGGAGTGTAGCAGAAAGGGACTCTTAGCACTGTGCCGAAACAGAAGGGTTGTGCAATACCTGCCTGAGTCATTCTGTGCCAGAGGAGTTCTGAATCGGCCCAAATTTGCAAGACACAGCAGCTGCAATTGCAACCCTTATATTACAGTTCTGTAAAGGGCAGGCTCATTTACTTTCCCAGCAATTAGTAAGAACTAGCACTCTTTGACATTCAATGTGCAGCTCAAGCTTTAAGCTATAAACATTAAATATTAGTAAGCAAGATAATTATTATAAATTAAGTGGTGCAAAGGAGTTTACCTTTTTTTTAATAGACAGGAGAAGCTCATTTGTTATCAAATTACCATCTAGCCTTTGAATAATCATTTTCATCTGCTGTTGACTCATCATCTGTTAAAGCAGTTCATTTGCTGCGATTCTGCTGTCTTTAAGGAGCTATGTGAATCCTAATCAGCCTAAACTTTTAAATTTAATTGAATTTACTTTGATTTACTTGAATTACTTCACATCCCAGGGTAGTAAAATGGGAGAAGAGTGAATATTTTATATTCTGTAAACATAACTATTTTCCTAATGGTAAGAGACAGCTGTTATGCTTGTTAATTCTTAGTTTTTCATTATCACAATTTTTCACGAACTTAAAACTTTCATGTCTCAAATACCACAGGAAGCACCTTGGGAATCAAACTCAAACTGTTCGTATAAAACAGGAGCTAGATTCTAGTATCAGAAAAGCATGGAAAGAAGCATTAAAGTTAACATGTTCATTTTAAAATAATTTAAATCCTAGGTTTTTCATGCTGGTCTGATCTGAATAGTCCATTTTTACCCTGCAACAAATAAATGGAAAATTCCCTTTCCCTGTTTTTGTTTTGCTGTCATCTTGTTGCTGTTTTTTTTTTTTCCTACAAAAATGCCATGTAGAAGGTCATTTTCATTTCTTTCAATTAGTGTTTAATAAAACCTGGTAATGGGAGTTAAGTTACTCTGTCTCTGCTCACAGTTTCTGTGGCAGTTAAGAGCAACTTCAGGACAGTTCATGTGCCTCTACAGTGTTTTGTCATTTAGGTGTGCAAGTAAACAGAATACAAAAATCTGTGTGTTAAACAGGTTTTCTGAGCTATGACTCAGTGTAAAAAAGATAATGGTTATCCACTCCAACCACCTTAATTATCTTTCATTAATTGCAGTTACCTATGGAGTGAACAGACATACCGGTGTCATAGTTAAAACAGACAGATGGAAGTATTTTCTGGAGTACTGGTGAACAGTCTGTGGCACAAATGTGTTGATAGGATAAGTGTTGAGGAAGTGTTGAGGAAGGAAAGTAAATATGGAGAAGTTAAAAAGGACTAGTTGATAATGGCAGGTAGTTAGAGTGACAGTTTCATCTGGATATCAAGAAGTACGTGGACATGCAGACTTGAGAAGCACCGAATGTGTGCAATAGTCACTGGCCTTTACTTGGGCAGATTTCTTGTATGGCATCATTTACCTGAGAAAGTGAAAGAATTTTAACAAACTGAATTGTGTTGCTGTTTACCGCAACATCAATGTATGCTTTTGTTAGTTAAAAGCAAATAGACAATGCTGCTATTGTTTGGACCAGAGATTGGCACACCGTACGTGCTACACTGCCTGAAAAAGAAGGCACAGCTGAGTCTGGACCTGAATCCCAGGTCATGACAAGCAGAGATGGAGCCAAACTCAGTTCCTCCAAGTGTCTGCAAACAAGCTGAGTGTAAAACCGGCTGTGAGCACCTGTGTGCTGGCAGAAGCAGCCTGATATATTTTTTCTTCTGTTGCTTTTAAGAACTTGATTAAAGGTTCAGGAACCTGCTCTTTTGGCTTAGCGCGTAGAGCAAATCCTCAGTGCGTAGAGAAAAAAGATTACAAAGAAGATTCCACACCTGGATTTTCTGGGATTTCGCAAAAAATGACGCTTCTCTCTGGAGAGCTATGAACATTAATATTAATGCATGCTTCCATAAAATACCGTGTATAAAACAGTAATATGTCTCCAAGTTATGAAGAAAATTGCTTGAATCCTGTATGAGAACTACTAATTCATATCGTAGAGAGAATTTATGGTATTTAATAGATAGTTCAGTAGTAATTACAAGTGACTGCTATGCTTAATTTTCTCCTCCAACTTTAGGTTATGATTCTAGTTTAACACATTTTTGCTTTACTGTTGCACATGTGCAACCAAAATTGTTATCAAGGTGGTAATATGCAGTTGTTCTGAGCTTGTGCAGAGACTTCTGTGAAATACTTGGTGTCAGTATGGCTCTTATTGCTTAAAGTAGAATTTGTCCCTTGCATCCTTTTGTTTGGTGTTTAGGGGTTGAGTATGCAGAGCTTTTTGCAAAACTGTCAGTGTTGTATGAGCAGCTAAGTTGTTACGGGACTTGAAAAAAATGTGAATTAAATACTATAGCCAGTGTATTTTTTAAAAGCAAAACTATTATGAGACTTGAACACAGTCTTGTAAAGATGATAAATCCTAGTACTAATGTTGTTTTCTATCTGAGACACTTTACAATACAGTTGGTACTACTTTCTGTGTTTCCTGATGCGCTGGATTCTGATTTGATCAGTTAGTCTAACCATAACACTTAAATTAAACAAATTACATTTAGCTTTGATGTGCAATACTGCTGTAACTCTGAATCACCGTTAATTATAAAGAAAGATTGTTTATTATTTGTTTTATTTTTTTTGATTGTTTTATTATTTGTGGTGTATACATTTATAAGCATATAGATTCCAATGTGGGTATTAAATGCATGCACATTTTAAGAATTGTGTATCAACTATACATAGTTTTAACATGTGTTTAATAAAATGTGAACACTGCAGTTTCTTCACTTGTATACTTCCACTTTAATTTGTAACAAATGTTTTTCAGCTCCCATGGAAGTCGCTGACTAGTATCATTGAATATTATTACATGTGGAAAACTACTGACAGATATGTGCAGCAGGTAATTTAAAGGCTATTTCACCATGAACAAGTCTGCCATGCTCTTATTTAAAAAAAAAAAAAAAATACAATCTCAGCTTGTTAAAGAATAAAAAAATGGTGTTCTTCAAAAGAAATGTGGCGGGAGGTGTATGGTAGTATTTTAGGCTGCAGACTAGTGTTTGTTTTGTGCCATTTAGAGGATGTATTGCCAAATCCTGCCTGTACACCATGTAGCTGTGAATAGCTTTTTAAGCCATTTGGATTGAAAGCTGGCTTGTAGCAATGTGATTTCTGGTTTTTGCTGTGCTGTGGAAGAAGGAAATGGGCTACAGAGCAGATTCTTTGGGCTGTGAAGTTGCATATGGGCCTGAAGAAAAAGGAAAAACATGTCATGTTAAATGTGACTTCTAATGTTATGAACGTTTTATTGATGCTCCATGCTAAAACGTTACTTTGGCATTACCAAGATACAAAAACAAAGTTGGGTGCACATCATGAATGTGTTCATCCTTCTAAATGAATGTTTGAGTCCCTCTGGAGCACAAACATCATAAGATGATACTGAATACGCACTTGAAGCAGGTTTAGGCAAAACCAGAGTGTTAGTAATTTTTATATATTGCACTATTTATATATTTACTCCTTGATTTAGATACTCAAAATATTTTAAAATACTCCGTTGTAATTTGTTTTAACGTTTTAGTTTGTAGCTCATTTACTTGGATAATTAGTAGCAATGTTAAGTACAGCATGTTGAAAATAAATTTTATGCTGTAACGATGACAGCTGTATTGTGTGTTTGGAGTCATTCCAGGCTTCTTTGTTACAGTGTGTCAGAAAGCTGATTACTTCAGCTTGTTCTGTGGTTTGGTGGCTTTTTGTTTTATTTTGTGTTTGCTTGGGCATTTTAAGGGTATGAAAAGTAAAGAAAAAAGTCTTTTACCACATAGTAGAGTTTTTGATTATCACTAGAATCTTTTAGTTGTATGGACAATACAAAGACAAAATAACTTGCTCTGTATTCCAGCGTTTTTTTTTCAGTTTATCTCCACTCATTTCACTTTTTAGCACATTTTGTTTTTGCACGGTATATCTTAAAAAGATGTCAGCAAAGATTTGCTGTGCTGTTCCTCAGCTCTTGAGGAACGGACAACAGAGGATCTTGAAGAATCAGATAAAGATTTTATTCAGACCGAAAGCCTTGGAGTAAGGATAAATTGAACTGAAAATTGACTTCTGTCAACACTCTTAGGTTGCTCAGAGACTGATTTTGTTTCCTGTGAATTTTTTCTGAAATACTTGCTCTGGAGTTGTTGGCGTAATGCTCTGAGATTCCTTTTCTAAAGTTCTGTGGGGCTTCGTTATGATTGTGTTGCTACAGCAGTCGAGATGTGTGATGCGCTGAGTTTGCGTACCGTTTCGTAGGATGAGGTTTTTAGATTCGCGTGCAGGAAAAATATAAAATGCAAAAGGATTTATGGACATCAAAAGCCTGAGTGCTCTTATAAAAGTCAGCCTTATTTGTAACGAAACAAAGTTGTAATATCCTAACTCAGGCCATGGCATTATACCACAGGATTTAATGTTCTAGACATGGTCTTTTCAAGGTCATGCGTGATCATCAAAAACAAAAACAGCATAGGCTGAATACTGCATTTCTGTGCAGGTTAACATTTCTGTAATCCTTCCTGACCAGAAACCAGAACTTAGTCCTGACATTGTTAAATTGTTCTGGAATGGTAAAAATAATACAGTTCAGTAAAAAAAAAATATATCTGTAGGGTGGTTTTGTTGTTGTCATTGTCGTCCCCTCCACCACCAGAACAAGCTGTGATGATTGAATGCATTTTAGGGAGAAAATATGTTCAGTAAGAAAGTGGCAATTCTGGAGTTATTCTTCTCTAAATATCATCTTTGAGGGATAGAACAGCTTTGAGGAATGGGGAAAGAAAATGTACATTCTTGAATCTTATACATACATAAAATACAGACTTTGAATTCTGTATCAATGTGGTTTAACTTAAAAATTTACCTTTTAACTATCTGTTTATTTCTTTGTGTGAATTAGCTTGTCAGGCATACAAAAGGTTTCCATGTTGTAAGTGCTACAAAATGTTATTCTTGTTTGGTATCTAAATGTGATGACTTAATGGTGATGGAGATACCACTGCCACCTTCAGGGTATGTTCCCTTCAGGTCAAGGGGAAGGGAAATCATAGAGTCATGGAATGGCTCAGGTTGGATGGGACCTTAAAGATCATATAGCTCCAATCTCCCTGCCTTGGGCAGGGATTCCACCCACTAGATCAGGTTGGCCAAGGCCCTATCCAGCCTGGCCTTGAACACCTCCAGGGATGGGACATCCACAGCTTCTGTGGGCAATGTGTACCAGCACCTCACCACCCTCTGAGTGAAGAATTTCCTCCTTATGTCTAATCTAATTCTCACATCTTTTTAGTTTAAAACCAATATTCCTTGTCCTATCACTACATGCCCTTGTAAAAAGACCCTCTCCTGCTTGATTTATTACATGAGAATAAATCGAGTTCTTCCGCTCCAAGGAGAATATCCTTATAGAGTTGCCAGCTCTGATCAGATCCTCCATTCCTAAGGATCGTGTCCGATGGGATCTCATCCACTAATTCTTTGAACAGCTGGAAGCTGGCTCTTCTGAAGTTCATGGTCCTGACTTTGCTGCTAGCCAGGCCTGTATTTCTAAAGATCACAAACTCATCCAGGGTGTGGTCACCTCAACCTACTTTGCGTCCAGTTTTAACCTCTTTAATGAGCTCTTCTGCACCGGTGAGCACCAGGTCCAGTAACGCATCTCTTCTGGTTGCTTTGTCTAATAATTGGATGAGGAAGTTGTCCTCAGTGCACTCCAGGAGTCTCCCAGATTGCTCACTGGAAATAATTACTCTGAAGCCCTCTGTCTGTATTGATCCTGTCTAGCAACACTAATTCAGACCTTCAGTAATACATATTGGTGATACAGCACTTTCCATGACCGTAGCATGATATAGTGTCTCCAGAGGGTCAGATGACTCATTCCTCTCAATGCAATGTTTTCACGTTCCTTGTTTTCTTCTTAAAAATCTGGTTCAATACAAAAGATTTTTAGTAAGACTTTTCAATAGAAAAAGGGAGAACGCGTGTAAGGATAACTTTGTTGTTGTAGTACAACAATATTACATTTCCCTCTCATTTATTTATTTCTCTTGTTGAAGATGATACTAACATAGGAAAATGGCCATTCCTCAGGATAGTTATTAGTTGATATTCATAACAAAAGTTTCTGGAAAAAAAAATACTGTTGGATTTCAAAGGCAGTTGATTTAAAAGTAGTACAGCCCAGATGAGTAGCTGGGATAGTTTAGGTTGACCTCCCTATAACGCATGCTGTATGACTTCTTTGAAATACTTACTGTGTAAGATTGGAATAACAAAAAATCAGAAAAATATTCTCTCTCCTTTTTACATTGCTCCAGTGATTTATTACTCCTAATACTTGTTCTTTGTACAATGGGACCTGTTTGTTATGAACTTCGTGGAATGTATGTTATCTGCAGACCTGCAGTCATACATGCTTTTTCTGTTTGCAAACAAATTATGTATAGTTGAATATAATATGAAGAGATAAGACAGTTGTGGAAAGCCAGTGACCCGAAGCTTTTAAGAAAGAGGTTGCTCTTGAGAGGAGAGCTTTTCTGCTGGGGCTATAAAGAAAAAATGTGCTCAGACTAAAATCTGCCAGTATATGAGATTGGAACATGCTGTTGCTGTTCTTTCTTCTCATTCTTGTAAAAACTGACCTACAGAGACAGATCATACAATGTTTGTATTTCTGCCTGTTGAAGGTAATGCAGGGTTGGTGCAGGCTAAAGACTGGAACTGCATCAGACATATCAGTGGAAGTCACTTCTGTAGCTGCAAATACAGCTTGGCATCTGTGAACAGGGAAAAAACTGTTAGGAAAAAAAGCCCATCTTGGAAGTAAATGGAAGAGGACTCTCCTGTTGAATAAGAATTAAGGCATGGTGGCACAGACTGCTTAAGAGTCTATTTATAGACACAATTTTTGCAAAGGAGAGTTATTTATAGTCACAGATTGTTCCTTGAAGATACAGTATTTGCAAATGAGAGTTATAGTGATGGATGGCACAGAGGCAACTTCGTGAAATGGAAAAGAGCAGTGGTTTACATGAAAAAGCTTACTCAGGCTACTCAGCCAGAAAAGCTGATAAACCCTGTGCCTCACATGGTGATTTTGGGAAAAAGCTCCCAGAACAGAGTCTTTTGATGATAATTTTCTGAAGGTGAGAAATATTTTTCTGAATTTTAAACCTTGCCAAGATTGGATATCAAAAAATAGGAGTTCAGCGGAGAACTAAAGTAGTAGAAACAAATTGATACTTGAACACCTGGAAAAGAAAGGGGGAGTCTTGGGAGGCAGGGAGATAACGATTTATTATTGCTGGATATCAGTGTCTTCTTTTTTTCCTGTAATAAAATTGACATTGTTTCAAACCCTGTTTTTCATTTTGTTTTCCAAGTGAACAGAAGTAATGTCCTGAATACAGGAAGAGTGGGAAAATACTATTTTTCCTTGACATTTTATTTGGAGGCAAATAACCATTTGCTGAACTCTTTATTTCTTGTGCCAGTGCTGAGAGAATTGTCGTCATTATTTGTATCATCTTGAAACTCCCACTGTTCTCTGGCACCTGCAGTTTGGTTACTGCCTGACATGATGAACAGTAAAGATGAAGAGTAGCAAAACCCTTCCTGAAATCAAAGGACTCCAGTTTTTACCCAAGAAACAGTGACATGTAACTCATGGTTTACAACCACACTGAAGTGTCTTCTGTTAACTTTCAAGGTTTTTATGCCATTGTTGTTTCAAAGTGTGAGGTTGAAACATCCAAAAGAAAATTGTTCTCTAAACAGTATTCTTTAATAAGTTTCCTGGCAATATGTCAAGGGTAACTTTCATATGCAAAAGTTTTAAGATCATACTGAATAACACTGACTTAAATAAGTTGGCAATACCAACCACCTCAAGTGTAATGTAGCAATACTGCCTTGGATGTAACTTGTTTTGAGGTTGTTGCAAATATGAAGAAAGTCATAACTTAGTACATTCAAAGAATATCTCAGTAGTAGTGCAGCTCTTTTGCTATTGCTGTGTTCTTCTGAGAATCTTAACTTAGCTGAAGCAGGTGTTTAGTTGCTTCTAACAGTTGGTGGACTTTCTTGTTCCATTTCCTTACACTACTTACAAGATACTGGCCATAAGTTTAATAAAGCACACAAAAAGTACTGAATTACTTGACTGATGAGGAACTCGTGTGCAATTTCTTACTTATTTTCTACTTTTTCTGTGATGAGGGTTAGACACTATGTCATACATGTTTATTTAGATGTGATTTATATAAATTGTAGTAGTAATTGTTTTGTAGTAGCTGTTTTTACAGGCTTGTCATATGCTGAGGCTTGCAAGTTTTACTGGCAAGGACAGTATATTATCATTTCAAACCAATAATAAGAATAGAAACCTCTGGTTTTCTGTGGTTTTCATCTTGTAGATTTCTATACTTTTCTTGGAGGCTCTTGTGGTATCACCAAATAATATACAAATAACTTAAGGATGGATTGTCTGCATTTTTATGAAATTGTATACTTGAAGATAATAAAATGTTTGTGTTAATTAATATATGTGGTAATTTTTCAACTAGAAACGTCTGAAAGCGGCTGAAGCAGAAAGTAAATTGAAACAAGTATACATCCCCACCTAGTGAGTATAATAATAAAGTCATTTTTTTTGAATAATGTACAGGTAAAATTGTAACACGCAGCAACATGCATGGTATTTTCATAGTCATTCCCTTAATACTTAGTTTTTTAGTATTTTTATACAGGCAGAATATATACGTACAGAAGTATAATAAGAAAATGCTGCAAATCTTTGTCATAAGTGAAAACTGTACTTAATTCAGCCCATTGGCTTTGATCTCCAAACTGTCTGTTCTGGAAAGGTGAGAAGTTGATCAGATGCTACACGGACTGCTCACAAGTGAGGAGGGCCTTGTTGTCTAAAAGCAGTTTTTCTGGAGTAATTGCTTCAGAATCTCTGCAGCATAACATTTCGTATTTGTGCAAATGCAGTATTTCAAAATAGAAGCTGATGTTAATGTAGTTACATAAATTCAGATACCCATTTTGGTTACAGTTTTATGGTGTTGATATCCTTTGTTCTTGAGCTTAGAGTCAAAATGTTCTGGCTGTAAATTAAAGGTAGCACACAGCCCAAACTCTTATGTCTTATTAATGAAATCTGTTTTCTTCTGAGAGATTTTTATTCTAGTTCTTTAGATTTAAACTTGATTCTAGATCTATTTTTCTTAATGAGTAGTTAATAGAAACAAGATATAATCTAATTTCTTCAAGATTACAGTAAGAGAAAGGATTACAGAATTATTTTTAAGCTTTCTGTGTCTATATCCACACATACACATGGATTTACCCATTGATACAAGTATTTATATAACACGAGAATACCAAATGAAATACTTCAAAAATCCATTATTGCCTTTCTGATTACTGGTATAAGTTGGATACAATAAATGTTAATTTACATATTTCATACAGACTGTTGTCTCTTAAACAGATTTAATGCGGACTGTTAAATTCAGTCTTTTAACCTCATCTGTAAAGAAATACGAGTTTAGAAAACAAAATCTCTAACAAATCACATGTTCTGAAAAAAAATATGCTAATTTAGTGATTTGGATAATCCTTGGCATCATAGGCAAGAGCTGTATGCTGAAAACTCTGTTGTGACTGTTCACTAACTCTCTCATGAAGTGGCTGCTTTAGGAAAATTGTTAGGGACTAGCAATTTGTATTGTTTGACAAAACCTGTTCTGAATTACAGGGGGATTTGCCTTCGTTTTGCCATACTAGCTTTTTTTTTTTTCTCCATGTCAAGACAAAATCCATAGTCAGTGATATGAGAGGAGGAATTCTTAAGTCTTCGATTAAGTGTGCAATCTAGGGCGCTCATGAGCAAAGGGATTGCTAACACTCTTTGAAGGCTGATTTATTGTATTTAAAGTTTGAGTGGAGTTGATTCTTTGAGTTGAATACCTTTTTGATCTTGGTCATAAGGTATTTCATTTAAAGCAAAGTTCTGTCCTCAATAACCAAAAAGTCCCTTTTCAATTCATTGTTGCTCTGGAAGGTAACTAAGCAACAGATCATAAGGTAAGAGACTTAATGGTTGCTTGATCCCTTCTCTTGTACCCCTAGTCCAGGATACTTCTCTTGAGTATCTTGGGAAGGCACTTGACAAAGATCATCTGCAAGTTGGAAAGGAAGAATCTCTCACTGGATGTAGTGAAAAAGAGAGAAGGCAGGAGATGGATTTGCAGTAGAAACTTGATATAGCAGAAGATTCTTGTACACCACAAAGAAGTGGTGAAGAAGCAAGGATACCTTATGCAGGTATCATAGAATGGTTCCATTTGGAAGGGACCAGTTCATCCAATTCCAACCCCCCTGCCATGGGCAGGGACACCTCCCACCAGACCAGGTTGCTCAAAGCCCCATTCAGCCTGGCCTTGAAAACTTCCAGAGGTATCAACATCAACATCATCTTGGGGCAACCTGTTGCAGTGCCTTGCCACCCTCATAGTAAAAATATATTCCTAATATCTAATATATTCCTAATATCTAATCTAAACCCAACCTCTTTTAGTTTAAAGCCATTCCCCCTTGTCCTATCACTACACTCACTCCCTGACCAAGAGTCCCTCCCCAGCTTTCTTGTAGGCCCCCTTTAGGTACTGGAAGATAGTTCTGCTGTTGTTGTTTTCTTTTCCCTTTTAGTTAGTCATTTTAGCTAATCTTGTATATATTTTAGGCTATCTTAAGTAGTGAATAATCATCTTAAGAATTATTGAATCCGGCCTTGCGTTGTATTGTGTAGTACAGCTTGTCAGAGTTAAACAACACCAACAAAATCTTTGGGAATACTGTGCTTAACCTGGTGTGGAGTGTGTTCTCTCCAAATTAACTCACCTGTGAAGTCCTACTTCACCGAAACGTTAGTAGGTAAAATAATCCTAATATAATTGTAAAAATAAATAAATAATATAAAATAAATCCAAGAACAGTTCTTCAGCTTTCTCAAAATGAGTGATTTGGTGTACCAAACAAGCTGATCCTGATACATGGGTGGTCTTTGCCAGTGTTACAGGAAGGACACAGGCAGTTACTGCAGTTAGTGGGAAGGTATGTACTTCTGCTTGAGATACAAGGCAGCAGGCCCTCTACTAGTGTGGACAGCTTTATAGCATTACAGGCAATGTTACCACTCTCATACTTCACCCAAAGCCCAGCCTCACCACGTAAATCCTTGCAAAGGGGATCTGGAACTCCCTTCTTAAATTCTGTGCTGTCAGGCTTCTTTCAGTCCTTGACCCTGAGACACACTTAGTCTTTAGTAGCTTGCCATGCAGTTTTGACCAGGCAGTACCGTTTTATGAATATTGTAAATTTAAATATTGAAGCAGCTCTTTACATAACAAGTCTGTGCTGAAAATGTTGGAGAAGCATAAAAGTTAGTCATGTGGTTAGAGTAATTTTTATAGATGTTGTCAACACACATCAGAATTCCAGAATTAAATTGTTTTCATGTTGATTAGCTGGTTAGTAAAATCACTTCTGAAAGATGACTTTTTTTTTTTTTTTTCAAGCAATAAACCAAATCCCAATCAAATATCCAGCAGTAATGGGAAACCTGCTGCAGTCAATGGAGCAATGGGAGCCTCTTACCAGACACAGGCCTCACTAATAGGTCGGGCTTGTGAAAGTTGCTACAGTAAGTAAATTTTTTGTCTATTTTTTGAATAATTCAGGACTTGGGGCTAATCGTAATATACTCTTAAAAACAAATGTATGTAGTTCTGTTTGCAAGCTATAAAGAGGGGATAATTTTTGATGAATTGTGTGCCAGAAATAACTTTAACTTATTGAATGCACTTCTAACTTAATAAAAGATCAGTGTTAAAATATGCTTTATGATTCTTTCTTTAACAATTTAGGAAGTATGGAATGATAAAGTAGTATAATATTATGGAAGTTATATGTTATTCCTTTACCTTTTGGATTCTAAACCCTAATTTATTTTTTATTTGTCCTTAAATTTTATTTTGTTGTTGTTGTTGTTGTCTTGGCTTAGCTGTTCTTGGGTAGGGTGGGGTTGAATTTGTTTTTGTGTTGTTGTTTTTTTTTTTTTTTTTTTTCCCCCTAGTATTTTGTGCAGATATAATAAAATCCAGAACTGGAACAAACTGAAAAGTCGTACCATAGAAATGTTCTTTACTTATCATTGAGATGGCTCCCCGTGTCTTAAACAGCAATTAAACTGATATTTCTTTTAATACAGAAAGTTCCAGTTATATCTATTGTTTTTCAAATTCTATTTTTTTTTAAAGAATAATTTTCTACTGAAAGGCTAAATTAGTGTTTCCAGCTGAGACTCCACTTGCACAAGGTAAAGGTAGGCATGCATCAAAAGTCAGTAGGAGATGTGCTTGCCCTTTGCTTATAAAGGATCTTGACTTATAAGTACTCACTTTGCATATATTGGGTGGAAAAAAAACACAGATCTTAAGCAGTTCTAATTAGTAGCAAGCTCTCTAACAATCCTGTCTTCCAGGTTAAGTATAGAAATTTGGGGGTGAGGGGGAAGTGAGTTTTTTTGTTTTGTTTTGTTTTTGTTTTGTTTTTTTTTTTAATTCGTTGGAAGAAAATCTTCTGGTGATACAGGAGTCTATGGTTTGAAAGTAAACAGTGAAGTATTCCAAAGTTTTCATTTGGAGTAGACTTTTGAGGTGCTTTAAGTAATGTTCTCCTTTTCTCTATGTCAAATGGATTAAATATTTATTTAGATACTGCTCTTAAGGAATGCCATTTATTACAGCATTTGAATATACAATGCTGAATGTATCATGCCCCAATTTAGCTGTGCTGTTCTTTTCATCCTTAGCTTCACAGTCTCACCAATGGTATTCTTGGGGCCCTCCAAATATGCAGTGTAGATTGTGTGCATCTTGCTGGATTTATTGGAAGAAATATGGTGGCCTGAAAATGCCCACACAGACAGATGAAGATAAAATGTCTTCCAGCCAACCTACAGAGGTAGGATCATCTTCCTAAAACCTTCCTAAAATGAAGCGTGGTGCCTTCTCAATACTGTTGTGATTCAAATATTTAATGGCATGCATTTTATGTATATAAAACTTAACTTACTAATCCTTTTCCTGTTTTAAGTACAGCTGAACAATGTGCAGGTCCTGCCTTGTTGACTTTTGACCAACTCTTAGACAAACATTCACTCCATACATTTTTGGTGGACAAATGTCATCTTGTCAATTAAGTGGTGTGTTATCTATGAAATGTTAATATGCCTATACAGTGTCTATACAGTAGAATGGCATTATATAAGTCCATTCACAGCAGAGCTCTCTGGTCTGTGTTACATCATTTCTTTAATGATGTAACATGTTTTTTTTGTAGAGCATTTGTATGCATTATTTGATTAACTTTGTTAATTTATCCATACTTTACTTTTTTTTCTATAATTAAGCATGAAGGGAAATATCTTTTGTTTATTTTCTTTGTTTTGTGGAAAAATCTGCATGTTCTTTCAACTTGAGATGATAGGATCTAATAATACCAGATTTTTTTTGTTAACTATTTTGCATATCATCTGTCAATAGTAGGGATGAGACAGATTGTGTAATTCAGATTCATGTTATGATTTTTTTTGTTGTTTTGTTTTTGTAGGAATCACATGTTAGAACTCATATGTCCCGGCAGGCCACGCAGGGAACTCCAGTTCGTAACACTGGAAGTCCAAAGTCAGCAGTGAAAACACGCCAAGCCTTCTTTCTTCACACAACGTGTTGGACAAAACTTGCCCGTCAGGTCTGCAAAAATACTCTCCGGCTGCGGCAGGCAGCAAGACGTCCCTTTGTCCCTATTAACTGTGCTGCCATTAAGGCAGAATGTAAGATGTTTTTTTAATTCTTAGTTCTGTGTGCTGTGCTTCCCACCCATTTTTGTCTTTTAATTTTATTTTCTTTTTCAATAAACATTTCTTGTCTATATGCTTTTGCTTTTCATTTTTTCATTTGTCCAGCATATCACCAAGCCAGTGGGTAAAGTCTAGCTGCCTGGAATGGTTTTCAGGCTTTTTTAAAAACAGAACATTTTGGAAAGTGCTGGCAGGATCGGGGGAGGGTCCTGAGGGTGGGAGACATATCAAGTGAATTGACAGAGGGATAGTCGTTACATCATTCACTTACAAAAAACAAAACAAAACAAAAAAAACCCTGTCATTAAAAATCCCATGGAGGACCAATGTTGTGACAAAAGTCATGCTTCCTACTTGGCAGTGTGAAAGAAATTTGCATTTATGTTGTTTGTTTCTTTTGCTAAGCAGGGAGTATAGAACAATATGGGGTTAGTCAAAGAATAAGGAGCATTACTGAGGATGCATAAGAACTTGGTATGTAATGCAGTGATTTATGACATGATCAGATGGGTGATAATAGCTATGATTATTATTTCACCATAATTGCATTTGCTGTCCATTACAGTTTTAAAATTTTAGTTTTAAATGAAATTCCATTATGCTTGTTCTTTTTACAGCCAAAACATAAATAAATGATTAATTCATCAATAGTATGACAAAGGGTTATAAGCTGCAGATAGCAACAGTAAGTCTCTATGTTCAGGTGTTTCAATTCTGTTCCAAAGCCTAACAAAGTCACTGAGTATTCGAGCAGGTTTTGTACCTGTGCTGAGCACGTCGTTTTACTGACCAAACAACTTGGTTATCTTTCAGTCTTCATTAATACAGTTCTCAGAGCAGGCACTTAGTATTCCAGAACAAGCCATGCTGGCACACTGTCAATTGTAGTAGAATTTAAGAGAACTCTTTAGAATCTAAGATGTTGGTTTTATAATCATGTTTACTAGATTAGCGTTAAATGTTTTCCCAGAATACTTAACTGGGATGCCAATGATGTCAGTGTTATTTAAAAGAAATTTTCTCCTTAGAGGCTTAATGTCTACTTTTGAGTATTTTTCCCTTTTAACACCAGCTGTTTCTCACATGCAAACCGTTTACCTACTTCTGCAGACATCCAGACCGTGATGACATTTCTGTTTGTTGCCCTTATTTTTGTTGTCCTATTGGCCATTTTCTATTTTCTTTCAAAGCTGTACAAGTGAAGAGCAACTTTGATATTTAAGGAAATCTTATGTCCTAGAAGGAAAAAAAAAATCCTAGAAGAATTGCTTCCAAGGCTAGACTATACTTATATTTTTAGCCTTTAGTACAAAATAACAATTATTTTCTGAGATGAAAGTGTTGTACCTTTCTATTTATATAGTTGGCATTGAATTCTACTAAATCATGGAAGAAAATTGTTTGAATTAGTTTCACCTGAACCTTGAATCTTTTATCAATATCCCTATTTTTCTTACTTCAGCGAGTACTTTCGCTGTAGTGCATCTTTCTACTCCATTAGAAAGATCAATCTGTTGTTTAAGGAAGAGGAAGAAAATAGAAAACGAAAGTCTTTATCCAACTGTTAATCATCAAAGTAGAAAAGATGTTACATACATTTCTCAACTTTTAAAGCAAAGGAGTGAAAATCCGAGATTTTCAACAGTGGAGTCATTATTGCATCAGACTAGGAATGTCATGACTTCTTCATCTGTTCCATTCACTGAAAAAGTGCCACATCAGATTATCATCAAGAGCAAATAGATTTTTTTTTTCCTGTAGTTTCTTTCATTATTCATTTCAGGTAAAGTAAAATCTGGACCTTGCGGTGTTGTCTTTTTCAATACTGTTGCTTCCTCTTAGACATAACAAATCAAAAAGTCATAGTTGTTGATGCTTTCTAAGCAAAGCATTCAAATTATTTTGTAATAGTGGTAACCACATCATACCTCATTTAATTAACTTTATTCATGTTTCTCTGTGTGTACATGCACACGCACACGCATATATTCTGTTTCAGAAAATCTCTATAGAACCATATGGTAGCCTTACCTGCATACAGCTTGTGTTTCGTCATATCCTTATTCTGGTAAAACCCATTAAGTAGATCAATAAAAATTAGTCTTTCTAGCTTTGTTTGTCTACTTGCATTTGGTGATGTGCTTTTGGTGCACTATGTAGATTTTTGTTATAACTAAATAGACTCTTTATCTGAATGCCTTGAATTCTTTTTTAGTGATAGCTTGATGTATATCATTTAAAAAAGAGATACGTAGCAGTGATAATTTCACTTGTTGAAAACAACTGAGCGGTTACAATACTGAATGAATTTTTGTAGGTTAGAATTTTGAATGGTTAGAATCATGCTTATATGATAACCTGGCCAAAATAGCGGGTTACCCATGATATGATCTGACATGAGATAGTTAAGATGTCCAAGACCCGATTAAAGATTTGGAATTTGTTTTCCACGTTCATGTGCTGAAACTCAAATCTGATTTTATAGGTGCTTTGTAAGAATGACCTCATTCTGTGTGTGTGCAGAACTGGTGCTGGGTAATGTAACTAGATTTCACAACTGTGTTGTGAAATGGCACCATATCAACATTGTTACATACTTGGGAACCCTAAAATCTAAATAAAGAAGGATGGTAGGGCACTCTAACCCAAGCACTATACCACATTTTATGCCTTCTTAGTCTTTAGGCAATTTGTTGAAGTGCCAGGTTGTTGATGAAAGCAATTCCCAGTTCTGAGAAAGGAAGTCTGAACAAGCTAGTCAGAGCTTGCTCCTAAAATAAATCGATTTTTGCATTCTGCCTGAACTTACCTGCTAATACTTCTTTAGTCTTGTAGGGGCATGGAAGCTTTTGGGAACACTAATCTCAGGCCCAACCATATTTTAGGGAGAAAAACTCAAAAAGAAAAAATAATTTCAGAGCATTTATTTGATTCCTGTAATTTCACCCACATCATCACCCTCAGCCCATTATGTCCAGTAGCAGAGAACAAGGCCCGGTTCTGTATTCTTCATTCCTTCAGTTAGCACAGAGGATTAAGTTTTTCTCATTAGTGAACAATGTAGCATGACCCCAGCTCGGATGCCAGCAGGAGGTAATGGAGAAAATGCATTCACGTCTCAGTTTAAACTACGGATGGCCACCAGAAGGTTGATAGCATGGCATCTCCTGCTAGGAGTACAGTCATCCATCACAGGAATCTCAAACTTTGTTCTGCCCAGAGATAATAGACTTGCATTAGTTTGTGACCATAAACTTGTCTGATGGATTTTCAGGAATAATTAGAAATTGGTGAATTTCAGTAAAAGGAAATTCCCTTGCTCTGAATCAGACAAAATATCATTCTTTTCAGCTATTTTACTTCTAGAAAGTTAAACAAAGTAATCCTGTCTGTGGTAGCACTCTTAATTAGAGGAAAGTGAAGTGGGCATTCTTCTCCTGGTGGTGACTGACAAGATCTGTCTCCAGTTTACAGGATTGTTGATGTATGCTTGGCAATGAACCATGCATCTGTGAACATTAAGACCTCAGCAAATAAGGATTTTAAGGTGTCTTTTTTTTCTTCCTCATGTATAGTTTTATCAATAGAACTATATTAATTATAGTAATTTAACTTTGTCTACACTGTCTATACAGATGTGATTGACAAAATCTTTTCAGTGGACGGTATTGCATCTAGAGTTATCTGGAAATGTATATAATGTATATGATCGAAAATTATGCCTTTAAATTTGTAGATTTAATTAACCATTTGGTACATGGTACTGTTTATTATTTGATAATGACAAACAAGAATTGAATAGAATATGCAAAGATCTTAGTGATTTGTCTTTGTAAGCAAACAGTCCATGCTTACTGACAAAACACTGTCCATTCATCTGAAGTAAGTAAGACATTTACAGGTCTTAGGTCAAAGAATTTCTTGTTTTCTTGATTTTGATAGCTGTGGAATTATCTTTTGGCTGTACCTAGAATTAAAATATTTACTATAATCTTTAAATATAATTTGTGCCAGATAGTTTTAGCCAGTAAAATACAATAATGCACTAGATTTTTTCCAAAGTTTCCAAGAAGAATAGAAATCAGAGAATATATTCCATAAATTCATTAGTTAATCTGAGTTTTGACAGCAGTATGTTGGAATGTCAAAGAGAAATAACTCACAAGTGAGAATCTGTAAACTGAAGAGGTCTACAAACCTAGTGAACAAAAATATTAAAACCCCTTTCAGATCTAAAAGAACAAGCCTCATTCACTATCACCATCTTCATAGCATACCGGATTTTGTTGTTCTCTAATATTCACAACAGTTATCCCTTTTGTAGTTTGAGAACTTGGTCTGTTTGGAACCTTAGAGAATCCATTTCACAGTGTGAGTCAAAATGTCATTCCTGTAGTTTTACTAATTGTACCGTGTTCTTTTTAGGGTTGTGGTGTCCTGAATTACATGCAATAGGGATAATTACATTACAATTACCCCTATTACAAGATAGGGATTTCCCTTAATTTTTGAGTATGTCACATGATGTTTTCTGTTTTGCTTGCTCTTCCTCTCATAGTAATTTTTAATATTCTGATTTTAATTATTTTTAGGTGACTGCTTTTGAGTATTATCTAGCTATTTGTAGAAAGCTGTTGACACTGACACCAAGAATTTTCTTCTGCATGGTGATAGGTCAGAACCCATATCTATATCTGTGTATTAGTCATTTTACCCCTTAAGAATCACTTTACATTTATTGCTTGATCCTGCTGGTATCCTTTGTAATCAGCTTTAGTTATGATTATGTTCAGTAATTTATTATCAGGAAACGTAATTCCCTCATCACATCTTTTTCCAATTATTTCAACATTGAACAGTGCAGATCCTTTTGGAATTGCATAGAAAATTGCTTTTAATCAGGGACTAATCCCTGACAAAACCATCTCTCTTACATCATAGCAGCTGAACAGCAACAGTCTTTTGTGATAGATTTTGTCAAAAGCTGTTTGAAATTCCAGGTTGGGCGATGCCAGATCAGCTGCATGTGTATGTGTCATGATTCCTTCAGAGGATCCTGGCAGACCCCTGATAGTTGCAGGTGCTGTTTTTCAAGATGCGTTGGTAGGAAGAGACCTCGGGATGTCTCTAATTCCACCACCTGCACAAATCTTAGGTGCTTAGGGCCTTTTGTCAAGCTCAGCTCTGTATATCTCCAATCATGGAGACTCCACAGCCCCTCTGGGCACCTGCTCCGTATTTGACCAACCTCATGGTACTCAGTTGTTTCCTTACATCTAGCAAGAACTACCATGTCCCAGCTTGGGTCTGCTGCTGCAGGCAGCAATAGCCTGCTGTCCTATTGCCATGTACCTCTGAGAAGGGTCTGGCTCTGTCTTCTCCACGCTCTGCAGCTTGGTAGTTGCATGTGGCAGTCGGTCTCCCCTTCACGCTCCCATCTCAAGGCTGACTGACCCAGTTCTCTGTACATCCTCTACTCAAGCTCCCCACCGCTGTGGTGACTCTCCAGTGGCAGGGTTTGCTCCAGTATCCCTGTATCTCTTAGTAGTGGGGATCCCAGAACTCGACAGAACATCTGGATGTGATTTCACAACAGCCAGGTAGAGGGGAAGGATCAGGTCCCTTGCCCTGCTGGCTGCACCCATGCTAATAATGCCCAGTATGCAATCGTCCTTGTTGCAAGGGCATGTGGCTGAATAATGTGAACACATTAAACGTGTTTTCCTTTTACAGGGTCACTGTTGGCTCTCTTTGTGTTTCCATATTTGAGCTGTATGCCTCTATTAATAGTTCAGCCCTTTTGCCAGTCTACAAAGCTACTTAGTGAAGAATGTTATCGTGTTTGCCCTGTTTTTGTTCTCTTGAATGGAGAGGAGTTTAAGCAATAGCTAAACACCAGCAGTGTACGTGCTCAGCAGTTTCTTTTTGGATGAATTCCACCTGGTCCTGAAAACTTGTTTCGATTCGTTAATCAGTTTGTCTTGAATGTTTCCTATGAACACTTCAATGTGAAATAGTTCCCACACTTTCCTAATATAAGGGGTTTTGAAAGTGAGCTTGTTGAAATTTCCCAGCAGTGAGCATTGTTACATAGAATTAATCCACTTTTTCTGCAGTGCCTTTATCTGTCTGGCGTATTTTCATCACACCTTGATCATCTCCTATTGCTACAGACACTAGCATGCTTCTTGCCTTTGATGTCTGAAAAAAACCACCATTAGATATAATACTCAAATTTTTGACTTTTTTTTTTTTGAAATGCCTTCTAATTTCTCTCTTTTCCTTACTTCACTAATACTAAAATTTTTAATGTTCACATGGAAACCCATATTTGATTTTAGGATATTTGTTGTTGTTGTTTTTCACAACTTTCTGTGTAAATGTTCTGTCTATGGTATTACACATGAGGGTGATACAGAAATCACAAGGATTGTACAAATAGTGCATAAAGATCATAACATTTATTATATTTTTCATGGGAATCCATATTGTGCATTAAAGTCAGCTGTTGTTAAACATTGTTAAACATGTTTGACTGATAGCGGTACTTTGGAATACTGACCAGGGACCTTTGGTGAACATGTTTTGCTTCAAGAAGGGAAATTGTGCTTTTTTTTTTTTTTTTTTTTTTTTTCAGTCTGTATTCTCAGTCAGCTTATTAATATCTCACTGTGATTCAAAGTCTTTTTTTTTTTTTTTACAGTGAAGACATTTAGATGGAAAAATTTCTTGCTGATTACTTCATAGTCAATGCTTTCTTATTCCCAAAGTAACTATAAAATATTCACTGTAGACCCTGTGCTTGTTTTACTAAGGGAGACAGTGGAGACATATCTTTCTACTCTGTCACTTAAAATATTTCAAGAGTTGTGGAGTATTAAAAATACTCCAGACACTAGATTCAGTGCATTTTTTTCACTGAGCACAGCAGCACAGCATATTTTGTTTTATTAAGAAAAAAATAATGAGGTACTTGGAATTTCATGTTAGATTCCTTAATATAGTGAAATAAATGGTCTGCTGGGTGTAAAACACCTGTGAACAACATACTGAAGTACTTATTTCAGTCATTGCTGTGGTTACATGACCTGTGTGTTTTATTTATTTATTTTTTTCAAAGAGTTGGATAGAATCTGCAGAGATTGTAAATTTTGTGTTTTTCCTCAAACATAAATTGTTCTATAGTGTCCATTCATGCGTCTGTGTACTCATTCCCTTGTGTTGGATTGAAACACAGGAACATTTTGGTAAAACACAACATGGATACAAATTGAAATTATAATTACCATAATTTATTTGTAATACCTAGTTCCTGTAAAGCTTGTTAGAAAATGCAGATGTGTGTGTGCAAGTGACACACATACAAAGAAATGTGCAGCTTGTTGTCTGTACATATGAGAAGTAATTCCATGTAAGAGAATGCTAGTTCGACAAAACCAAAATACAAATGTGGTTTTGTATGAAACAGAGTACCTATGTTCTAGGAATACTGTGTGTAGGGATGTTTTATGTGGTTTCAGAAAACAGATGACCCATTCACTCCAATGAGTTTTAAAAAGATAGTTTAGTTCCAGTAATCTGGAAACTGCTTAACCTGGTGTCCTGTGGATTTTTGCCTTAGGTTGATTGATTCTGCTCCTCAAGTGTGAATCTTTTCTTAATAACCCTTCTGCACTGGGGGTTTTAGGAAGTCTGTCTATGTATTCTTGGTGCCTTTAAATGTGTGAGTTCATAGTTTTAGCATCAAATTGAGGTAGTTACTGAGCTGCTTACTTTTTGTTTGCTTTGCAAGAAGCTGCTAACATTGAGACCTTTGAGCTCTGTCATACTTGGTTACAAATGGGCGAATTTATTCACAAGTTCATAGTAAGGTTTTTTTTGTGTGTCTAAGATTTATCATGCCACAATAGAGTGGAACAGTCTGAATCACTGTACCATGGGAGTAATTCATGACAGAACTCAGGCTTCAAATTTAAAGCCCTCACAGTTCTATGTTACACCATTTAGAGCCAGACAAGCTTGTAAAGAACAATAAAGTGAAGAGTTCGGTGTAAATTCCTGCTAATAGCCAGAGCTGCTTTTATTTTACTACGCATGTTTTCATTTGTGTTTCATTTACCTAGCTGACTTTTTGCAAAATGACTTTGTAGGCAAAAAATATAATGACATTTGTGTTAGAACTTATATTAACTTTAAAAATAATTGAAAGAAAAAATCATAACATCACTTGCATAAATGAATATGTAGCCTGCTTTTAAATATCTACATAAATGAATATGTAGCCTGCTTTTAAATATCTATCGTTATTAGCATTGATGAAAAAAGAAGAATATGTGCTAAAAGGGGAAAAAAAATCAGCCAAGAAATTTGTGTTAAAAACTTGAAACTGGCTGGCATGTCCTAATCACATTTGTAATGGTAAAATGTTTAAACTGAGTTTTATTCTTTGAAATTCTCAGATGCCGATCGACATTGTGAAATTGCTGGAAATCCTCTGAAGATCAAAAGCACCAGAAAGCCACTATCATGTATCATTGGGTATTTAGGTGGGTATCTGCTTCCAGAGAAAAATGAGTCAAATGATCATTCAGTGTTTACTGATAGAAAATTTCTATGTGTAAAATGAGAGATTAAACAAGAAAACTGTAAAGTGAATAAATATTCTGTTCTGCTACTCTATTCAGCTGCAAAACTGCATGACTGAACTTGGAGAATCTGGGCAAAAGGCTTTCTGATACTGGTTTAAAATGGCAGAGTGAAACCTGATGTAACTCACAATGTGAAAAATATTACTTAAAACAAACAAACAAACTCTAAAATGGGAGATACACAGTATGCTCAATGCTGCTTTGCATCTATGCCTCTTGAATCCATATGTAAAACTCCCATGTACTGAAGGAGCAGACTTCAGCTACACAGACACTTAATTTGATGACACTCTTAATTGGATAAAATAATAATAATAATAAATAAAAAAAAAAAAGTAAAGAAAAAAGTAAAGAAATCTGTGCTGAGATTATAGCCAAGAGGACAAGGTGCTCACATAACATAATGGGGAGAGGAGAAATTCTAGTAATTTTAATTTGCTATTAAAAATGAAAATAGTTCTCTTTGTAAGGAGCTGCTACTGACTGTTAAATATTTACAACTAAGAGATGAAATACCCTAGAGGATTTTTATTCATCCTGAAATAAATATAGAAATCAATCTATTGATCAGAATATGTGAGTAAGTCTGCAATATAGTAACACCATTCTACAGTAGTAAAGATAAGGATAGAACTAGATGGTTTTCCTCAAAATTTTAACCAACAGGAGTTTGTTTGTACTACAACAAAGTAATCAATAACAGTTGCTTCACTTACTGAAATAAAAATCAGCTATTAATGTAGCTTTGACAGTTATTCCAGATCATGAAGTTTAACAAAATCCAAACTTCAAAAAAATGGATAATGAAGAATTAACGGCCCCTGTCACTGAATTTTGATTCTCCTACCCTGCAGTTAAAGAAAAAAGCCACTGCTAACTTCCTACATGCACCCTGGTTGTGTTAGGTATGCTGTCATGGGAAGGAATGAGAGGTTTGCTCTGAATGACTGGGAAGAACTGTGGTTGTGGTAGGGGATGATGGTTCATCTAGTTGACCCCTTTTGGGTAGCCAAACGAAGAAAGGACACCATCAGTGTATGAGAAGATGCTGTATGTTTTTAGTGTCATGTTGTCTAGTCTGAGAGAGATCATATTAGTACCTCTGAAAGCGCGCTTCTGTAGATTTAGTGGGAATAAATGAATTAACAATGTCAGATATCATTGTGTGTACTTAGGTGAAGGTTTCATGAACAAGATTAATGCTGATATACAACCGGTCTTGTCATAATAATAATCATAATATTAAGTATCATGTAATAATACACAGCCCACAAACATGCTGGAATACAGTTAACAGCATCTCGCAGGTTCAACTCTTATTGAGCCCTACTGGTAAGGCAGAAAGGATATATCAATGCCCTGCACATTGTGGGTCATTGCTTCCCTTTATCTCTGTTCTGCTTCTTGGCTGCCGGTTCCACAGGTGAGATAGGTTAAGCATTAAAAGTAAGCCCTGTCCTCGGGAGAGGTAGGGTTAATCCCCTGTAATCTGTTCAGACTTCACTGTGCTTACTAAACAAACCCCCTAATGTGAGCCTCTGGCTAATTAAATGTCCTATATTGCCTCTTGGTTATGAGGAAACCAGCCTAGCATTTCCAGCTGGGATGCATACTGAGGAGAAGAGATGAGAGAGATCCAACTGCTTAAGCACCTCTGGAATTCAGGCTGCTTATTTAAGTGTCTCAGCAGGAGACTTCAACTTTTCTTTGTTTGCTTTGGAGATATATATACACAAATTATATATTATATATAGATATACATAAAAAATTGTATATATAATATTATATATATATGTTATATATATAAATATAAATATATATCTATATATATTTACCTTAGTGGTGTTAGTGGAAATGGGAGATGTTTTTACAGTTTTTATTGCTATTACTTGAGGCTGCAAGTTGGTCTCATAAAAATGCCTAATATGTTGTTCAGGTATTGTTTCTTCCATTTTATTTTTATTTTAATTTCAGAAGTGATCATAGAATCTGAATCTGGCCAACTGGTTATTTGTTGTGTGCCTAAAGGGATAATTTGGATTATTTGGATGATATATTTAGTTCTCTAAGTCAGGAGAAGCCGCAAGTGGCTAGGAGATTTACAGTGGGAAAAAAAAAAAAAAAGTATACTAGGCTGTAGAACAAAGGTGGTAGCAGTAGGACTAAAGGATTCCTAATTACTATTGCAGTAATTCAAGACAATATAAAAATTCAGTCAAAAACCCTGAAATGCCTCACTACTTCAGGCATGATGAAGCAGTTAGTTAGAAAGTGCTGTTCTACAAAATGTGCAAATATTTGAAGCAAGTCTATAGGTAGAGGTTGAGAGTGCATGGTGTAAAGACCCTAAAGTAAAACTTTGTTGAGAAGTGGTCCTGGCAGTTTAATTAAGTTCCTTTCTAGAACTTAAAGGGAGAACTTGGTCCTGCTACCTTCCTCTGCTGCAAAAAGAGAAGGGATTGCTATTGTAGTAAACTGAGGATTAGTGACCTCCTTCCTCCTGTTAGCATAGCCTGGAAATACAGAATTTTATCCCGTATATGCTGTAGAGAGAAGGAGTTTGTGTTCTAGTCTGTTGATACAGCTGCTGGAATTATTGTGGTTGCTACTGGAGCTCTTTGGCAAATAAGATAATATTCTAGTAGTAGTAGCCCAAAATGTTAATAATTTCCTTCTGAAAATTGAAATATGTTGCCAAATGAGCATTTTAGAATACAAATCCCATATAAGGAGATATATATATATATAATATATATATTCAATAAGAGCACAAATCTTTCTACTTTCTAAGGTGAAACTTCAAACTGAAAGAGGGTTCATAATATGAAGCACACTTCTATTCCCATTTTAGTAAAAAAGCAAAATAGACTCCTGTTCTCTACACTATGAAAAATGGGTGATGATGCTGTAAAATCAGCCTTACAGGACTGCCTTTAGGCAATTACCAGTGTGTTAGTTTTATGTTATTCTAACAACTACTAATGTGTTATCCTGCTTGACTCTTTTTAATCAGAATCTCTTGAAGCATCTTGGATAAGACTATTCATGATTTAGGAGTAGGATTGCATACTGTGACCAAACCACTTGTTAACTAGTTAGGCATAGTCTTTCCTAATTTGAAGATTGTTGGCGCTGTGCCTTTCTGGCATTCTGTTCCCACTGCATGTTCTGGCAAACTCACTGTGGCCATCATCACTCCTTTCTACCTATTTGGATATGGATGAAACTGTTTGGCTCTCCCACCTTCCTTTTAATGCCTTTTAAAGGTTATTGCAACTGCCTAAGTGTTGTCGCTGTGCATCGGCAAGCTCCTGGTGTAGGTGGGTGGTTTGAGTTCCTGTAGACTGGTTGTGAAGGCTTGCTGGGAGAATGGGCGTGTGGTGCCAGGCAGGTGTGTGCTCCGATAATGAGCTTTCTTAACACTTGTGGAAGAAGAAAAATCAGCTCTCGGAGTGGACTTTGACTCCTGTACAATCATATCTGTTTCTCCTGGGTGATAACTGAGCAGCAGAGGGTGGGGGGGCCTTCCCCTTCAACACTGAGCCTCCTTTTATGTGTTGCATATACCTACCTCCTGCACTTTATTTTATACACAGAAAAACAGAAAGAATCACTCTGAAGAGTACAAGCCTGGGCTACAAAAGTATTTTATTTTATTTTATTTTATTTTTCTTACTCCCCGCAGACAGCTAGCTTCTGGTTTGAAGGCCAGCCCCTCTGCCCACAGGGCTTCACTCTGCAACCAGCAGGGGACTCGCGCGGCAGGCCTCAGCCCGGCCACAAGATGGACAATGTTGTCTGTCTACTGCTGCTTCTCTGCATCTTTTGACAACTTTATCTGGCAGATTACTGGGAAATTCTCATACAGCTGTATCAGCTTTTGGCAATTGCAGCAGCTACCTGCTCTAAGGTGCACTGGGCAGATGAATTTCAGTGCCTCTTACCTTTCTTCCATCAATGAAATAGTCCTACTGCGTGAACTCTTAGATCCTCTGGGACATGTGAAACCCTAATAATGGGTATTAGAGTCTGGCAGTACTTGGGAAATCCAGTGCAATCTTGACATTTTTGGTTGTTTCTGCTGCGATTAGTGGGGTAGTTTCAGCTCCAGTCTTCTGCTGTAGCTCATTCCCTGACTCTTGAATATAGCAACTTATATGTGGGAGGATCCCTTAAAGTTTGCTCTTGTGAGAGAAAACATTGAATAACTTGAGGTTTTCTAGTGGTTTCACTGTTGTAAAATGTTTTTATTTGCTTGATTAAAAATCTGTAGGTGTGTAGCTCCAATACAAAACTCAAAAGGGAAGGAAAATGCAAACACTGAACTGTTTCAGTTTGATCTGTATTATCTCTTCACCTGTGAAAACCTTACACATCTACACCATTGTAGTAAACTCAGGCAATCTAAAACTAAATAGATTTTTTTTCTTATTTGGAAGGACAAGTATGAAAACTTGTGTTCAAATTGTTATTCAAGGTCCCATAAACACATTTGTGCTGAAGAAACTTCCATTTCACTAGAAATTTAAGTGTAAATTTTGTAAGCTGAGTGGACTGAAAGTTTTTTGTTTGTTTGTTTGTTTTTTATAAATCACGTATTTCTTTCTCTTTTGTCTTAAACAGAAATTCATCCTGCAGTAAAACCCAATGTAATCAGATCAACATCAAGCCTTCAAAGTCCAAGTGCAAAACGACTGCTTGCACCCTCCAATCACTCTTCACTAAGTATTTTGGGAAAGAGAAACTACAGCCATCATAATGGTCTTGATGGTATGTGTAAAAATATAAAATCAATAAGTTTATGAATTGCAAAACTTTCTGTGGGCCTAAAATAAAGTTTTGTGACTTTTCTGTGGGAATATGGTTTTAAGAAATGACGTAAAATAAGGGGGTACATTCTGACAAATGTAAGATATAGATAGCATATTTATAGCATTGATTCTCAATGCAAAGAATGATAACGCGTATTCACTGAACATGGGTATCAATTAATACCATTAATGCCATCTCTTACAAAAACTATATGTACCATTTTCCTACTAATCTTTCTACTCTATAGGAGAGATCAAGAAAGGGATAAAACAAATTTGGTGAAAAGGGAAGGATGCAATGAATGCTTTATTTTGACTTACTGCATTTTTATTTGAAGAAATATTTTGCAGAGATACGCACTGCCTTTCCTGAACTCTTTTTGTGAGTTGTAACTTTTGTAAGCAGTTACCTTATTTGTAGTGCAATTCATTGTGGTGGTTGGGACTAGAAATCTGAAAGAAGCTAGACTCTGAAATAGGCTGTTCCGGACATGACTGGCACAAAAGACATGCTGTTTTCATGCTTCACAGGGCAAGGTAGAAATGAGAGGGACTCATTTTAGACAAGATAATAGAAATAGTATTCCAGATACTGGAAGGAAAACTCTATCCATTATCTTCCCATAACTATCATATTTTTCTGTCACTGTCAATGTTATTTGTATCTTGCAGTGCAAATACCTACTGTACACTTAACAATACCTAGAAATAACTGTATATTTTGACAAAAAGTGGTTATTTAATATATACAGTAAGAGGATCTCTTGGACCTTTGCTCATTGTGCAAACAGCCTTTACACAGTAGGCAAATAACATGCATGGCAACACAAGCTATTCAGTGGACCATGATGATAACCATGTGACTTAGATAAAAAAGATGATGCATAGGCATATAGGCATAGGTATAAAAGCAGAGCATTTCACACAACAGAATTTTTGCTGTGGACTTTCATTCTTAAGTTCTGTAATGTCAATCTGGTACTTATTGCATGTAATTATGAAAAAAAGCTGCTTTTTTCCCCTTCTGGGAATGCTACTCATTAGACTGGATTCTTTACATGATCTTTGTGAGGAGAATGACTTTGACCTGGTAAAGAAGATGATGTTACATTTCTACTGCAAAGAAAGTTGTAGCAATGAGTTCAAGGTAAACGTTACTATGGTGGTTTCCCCACAAGGAGATGACCTTGGAAGTTCTTAACATTTTTCTTCAATTTAATATCAATGTTCTCTTCAACATAAAGCATTTATAAAACCAATCATTAGCCACATTGATTAGTTTGTATCAAACAGATAAGTGTTAATGCAATTTTCACAAAGTGGCATCTAATTTGAAAAAATACCATTGAGAACTGTAAATTATTGCTTTAGGAGATAATTATTTCTGCTTATCTATTTTCTATGCAAATGTGAAGAAAGCTTATATCCTAGAGCGTGGAAATCTGCAAGGTGTATCTTGCTCATGTAAAAATGGTTATTTGGGTTCTTGTCCCACTCTTTAATTAAAAACATGCAAAGTATAGTCCAAGCAAACTGTAAAATAACTCCTGAAATATTAGGTGTGATATAAGAATGATAATGGAAATGCAAAAGAATAATTTCTGAATTAGATCAGGTATTCTAAAGTTAAAAGCATAAAAGTAATTCCCTAAACAATGCTGCATAAAACAGTAAACTGAGTACCTATAATGATCCTTTTTTTGTTTGTTTTGTTTTTGTTTTCTTTTTGTTTTCTTTTTGGTGTGTGTGGTTCTAGATTTTCTGCTACTTTTTAGCATGTGCAGGGAGCTCAATGGTATGTGGAAATAGTTTAGTCACTATCAGTGTGTACTACTGAATGCTGTTTTTATAACATCCGAAAGTTACCATTAGCTTTCTCAGTTCTTCAGCCTCACGGTGAAGGAACTGCAGCAGGCAAAGGGCAAATACTTGTGTGGACCTGGGAGGCACAGCCTCACTGAATGATGTTTCCTTGCTGCTCAGATGGCTTGGTATGGGATTGATCTTCTTAAAGAGTAGTTTTATTAGATTCCTCAGTTGAACAGAAGCCAAAGAGAAGTTTAAGAAATATAAAACTAGTTACTGGCCAAAGCTTATGCTTTTGATAAGTTATCGTCAAGTTTTGTTAACATTTGTCTCAGCATAAACCAATTGCACTATCGCCTTCTGCCATGTATCAGCTTTAACCAACTTTTTTATTTACCATCAGTGCTGACTTGAATCGTCTCGATCTCCATTTTTTAGTAGTAGTTGTGGTCCTCTTGTTTTTTTTTCATTTCTTAATCCCTTATTCCCCAGGAAACAAAATGCACAGGAAAGCTGATCAAACTAGCAGTAAAAATACTCAACAACACCTTCTGTTCCTTTTGACTGAAAAATGTCTGTCTTTCATAGTTGCCATTTAACCCCTTTTCTGCTTATTGCTAAATTAAAAACCAAGCCAAATAAATAGAGAAACATTTTGGGGTCTGTAATTTATTCAGCTTCTATTCAGCACAGAGCAACAACTGAGTGACCAGAGCAATTTGAGAAATAGCGGTTTCTGCGTAATTGTACTGATATGTGTATTATTTGTGCAATGAAAGGTTTTGCCAGCCCCCAGAGTTTTCATGTTACTATAAATATACTAAAAAGCTGTTTTGATTCCAAAAGACTATTGATTGTTGCTGGTTTTATTGCACTGTATAAATTAACAGTATCCAGAAAGCCTACTATGGAGATGATATATTCTGTCTTCCAATTCATGCTTTGATGAAATGAGCAAACAGAAATGAGCACAGTGAGCTTACATTAAGTCTTATCTTGAGCTATTTTCATAATCTTAATGTTATTGACATAGAAATGTCTGCATGTTCAGGTTTGCTTTTTTAAACAGTATTAGAAGTTTGTTTTAAGCCATAGAAATATGTTTGTTTAAGATATATGATAATTTACAGTATTCAAGTAAATGTTACTTAAGCTTGTGTAAATATGCATATATATTGACATATTTGAAGTCAGTCTTATTGCTTAGGTGAGTTGAGTGTTGAAGGATCTGTTTAAGTGAGTGGGGTAAGATTATGAGAAAAACCATTAGTATTTGGTTTAATGCTTTTAAGAATAATATGCCTAAATGAGAACATAATTACCGTTTTGTAGGGTAGTCTTTTGTTGGCTTAAATCAAGAGTTTGGCCAATGTAGCACAAGATTCCCTTTCATGTCCCATGTATGTGCCTCCACCAAAAGTCTGGTGCAACTGATAGGGATAAGGGAGTCTGTAATTTCTGACTACTATTGCTTGATCTTTATTGAGAATGCTGAGGGAGATCATTTAGCTCTTTTCAGAAATAGTGGGGCTTGTCCAATGTAACTTGCTGTTAAAAGACCTGATTATCAGTCTGAGAGACATAGTTGTAGTTCTACATATGATTCATATATAATGCATAGACCTGAACAAAATTGCACTGCTTAAGCACTGCGTACTGCAGCTGTTATTCTGGGCTGTTGGTGTCTGCAAAAGAAAGATCTTGATCTGAGGCTATTTTTCCCTCTTCACAGTTAAAGATCTTGTACCTGTTTGTGTACTTTCTTGTAGGAGGAAGTTTTTCTGGATGTCTTTAAAAAAAAAGTGTTGTTTCCTTTATTTTTGAAAAACAGGAAGCGTTGCATTCTGTAGGATGGAATGAAAAATGTTGGAAACTTCTCTCTGTTCTGGAAAAAAATCACAGTATTTTGGGGAGGTTTCACATATGCATGTTGGTGCTTTTAACTATGCTGAGATAAGAAAGAATATCCATTGCTGCTGAAAATAAAATCAACACCAAGTATTTGAATGGTTTTCAGTAGTGAAGACAATCTCTTTCAAATGGGAAAAAAATGTCTTCAGAAAATCACGATGTTGCATAATGTTGCGTGTATCCTATTTTATGACTTGAGTTGATGATGAGAAGATTTAGGTGTGACTATAAAGCGCTTTGTAGATATTTTGAATCAGATCTTTAAATTATAGTGTCTGAAATTATTCCAAGCAATTACTTTCACCCACGAGCTGCTTAACAGTGAGCAACAGTTACATACAAGTAGTCAAGTTTTACGTCAGGCTGTTGTTTTGGAAGGGTGAGTAATGATAATTTTCTACTTAATATTTGGAAAGGTAAAGGTATTCTACATGAGTGTAATCTCTGTCAACTAGCAGGCATTTCCTAACTTTTATATGCATCAACACCAAAATGTCTACAGGATATCCAAGATGATAACATCACTAACAAAGTACAGAGATTATTCTGTGCTTGATGATACTGTTTTATTGATTTGTGGGAAGAAGCAGGAGAACTGGTTGTTCATAGCTGAGGAGTTTTTAATCAACAATCCCAATCCCCATTCTCTCTTCCCTTTTCCGGACCTTTAATACTGTATTTCAGGCTGAGATGACTTAATGCCTTCGAGAGGATTCTTTTAACAGTCATACTTCAGTTTCTTAGGGAATTGATTATTGAAGTCATCAGCTGTATCTAAGAATTAAATGGCAATTTGGGGGTATATTTTTGTAGCAACCTGCACAACTCCAGCACAGCAAGATGAGAAAGTTACATGAGCAATTGGCAAAGCGAGAAAGACCTCAAAAAGTGTACCTTCTCCCCTAGGTGCTATTTTGGTCAATCTCTCTCTTCCTCTGCTTATGACTAATTAGTATTGGCTATTGAGGAGATGAGCAAGGAAGAAGGGCTTATATTTCACCCCTGTTTTTCCACTGGGAATTTCTCTCCTTTGTCAGTCACAAGAAAATATATGCACCTTAACTGACAATCGGAGAGACTGGAGTCTTTCCTGCCCCAAATTTTCTTGAAACAGAAAAAAACGAAACACATTTCATTGTAATTCATTTCACATAACCCTGTGCAAAATTGTTAGAAGAAAGCAGTTTTCACTGTTGGATTGAATTTCTCAGAAGAGGAAGATGTCTTTTCTCTAAAATGCCTGATCTTTGTTATCACAACATTATTTTTTGGCAAAGATGGAGATATTCCACTGAGATGTCAGGCTAGCAGCATGGAATGCATACCAAAAAATATCTGGCACTTAATTTTATAAATAAAACCATAAAATATCTCTCATATATGTTTCATATTAATAAACTATATGCCTACGTAAATTTTTATAAGCCTCATTTTACATACCAGTAACTTTCCAACTGAAAGAGAAGAAAAGAGATGTGATAATCTGCTATGTGAATCTACTTTTGCCATTTCTTCTATGCTGAAACACAAAGTATAATTAATATTGTATCTCATTTTTCTCAAAAGTGAGAAACAAATGCTATTTATTGTTCTACTGCCAGCTTTTTCTCTGAAATTTTCTTTGGACACATGCATTCTAGTTTTGATCTTTGGTATAACTAGCAAAAGTTTTGAAATGTTTGGCTACAGATCTTTTACTGAAATATGTGCACTGATCCTGATGGAAATGTCAGCATGGAAAGCAGATCTCTCTGGAGATATTGATGATGCTGTTATGTTACTATGAAAGCAGAGGACTTTGAAAAGGGTGTTTATAACTCATGGTTATTTCCTGACTTATACAACTGAGAGCTTTTATATATGTGACAATGTGAAATGCTTTATGGTAAGAGACTTGTTGTGCATAGTTCTATACAGTCATTAATGCCATCTCTGATCCTCAAGAAATTGACCTAAAACCCTTTTTACCTTTTGATTGTTGCAACTTGGACAACACTAGCCAATTTCTGTCTATTTTCAGTATCCAGTTGGAAGGAATCATTTTAAATGTTTAGTAGAAAAAGAAAATGCTCTAGCACTTGCATTTCTGAATTAGTGTATTCTTTTTGCAGATGTACAAATTGTGATATTGGAGATGATGAACTAATGACAACTTCCAGTGTCCAGATTATGTACCTGGAAAATTACAGAGTCTGTAATTACTCCAGGGTGTCACTGATGAAATTGTCAATCATTTGTAGAACTAAGATACACCATCCAATGTTTGTGTGTCAAAAGCCTTTTTGTTGCTTTGTTATTTAAATTTTAGAATGATAAAACAGTATTTTCCCTTCAGTTCATTTATAATGAGTTGATGATTTCCCCCTCTCCACTTCTGTCTTCATGCATCCAACCTCAGTGATACAAATGACACTGTGACTTCAGGTGAAAAATAATCAACAAGGAGGAAACTCATTGAATGTGTCATTTTTGTCAGAGAAATAGAAGAGAAATACCTTTCCAGAATTTATTAAAATGAGAAAATCGTGTTATCTTGGAATGATAAATGTACAGTCATCATTTGCCTATATTGAATTCACATTACAATTATCTCCAAAGTAGTGGAGAGCTTTTTATTATAAATAAAAGAACAGGCTTCTGCTGTGTGTCCAAAGGCTGCTAAGTCTGTAGAGTATTCTTTCAGTAGGTAAATGTAAGCAGCATGAACTCTTTGTGATGAAATTGGTCACGGAATGACTTGGAAGGGGCAAAACCATTTATGCAAACCCATGTTTCCCTGAATTCCATCTGAGAAAGAACTCATCCTGAGCGTTAACAGAGCATATCACTGTGTTATGGTTTTGTTTGTTTGTTTTAAATATAGATGGTTGAGTGCTTTTCTTTTGCCTAAGTGAAAACACAATTTCTATTTAATCATAGTTCTCAGGCTTATTGTATCTTCTGAAATATGAGTTATTTCCAAAGGTGTTAAGTATACCATAAATCAAATAGGTTTTTTGTTTTTTTTTTTTTTTTATTTCCTTTATTTCAAAAATGTATCTTTGGATTTGTAAGGCTTCTTTGTGTACATTTGGTTCTGAAAACCTTAAATTTAGAATTGCATTCATACTTTGATACCCCACTTTGAGCATGCTGTACATCGCTTCCATTTTGTTGTACTAAGGAATTCCTGAAAATGGCAGTTCAATAGAAAGAGCAAGCAAGAGGGATTGCACAAAGAGGAAAAGGGAATTTCATGGTGAACTGCCCTCTATTTCTGCTGCTGAATCAGGGCTCTGTTTTTTTGTTTGTTTGTTTGTTTGTTTGTTGTTTTGTTTTGTTTTTACATACAGGTAATATGTAGGCATGAAATTACAGTAATATTGGCTTTTATAACTGGCAGAATAAATCAGCTCTTAAAACAGTAAACAATAAGAACAACACTATAATCAAGTTAGCATATAAAACAGTGCAGTTAACCAGAGCCTAATTCCTGGAATGCCTGCTTTTCACTGGTATTATTTTAAAGAATTAAAGTTTCAGAAAGACAATCCTGTCAGCTGGATAACAGGGTTAGCAGCATATTACCTCATGAATTACATGTTCTGGATTTGAGATCTGGAGTTCATACTTAGAGTGATTCTGTGTATGATTACTGTCAAGTGGGTTGATTATTTTTCGTAAGCTGTGATTGCAGAGTAGTACTTCTATTTTATTGCATAATGTAATATGGAAAGCACATTCAAAAAATGATTAGGCAGTATAACTGGAAGTTTCCTGTGTAGGGGGAAGATGCTTTGAGATATGTTTTTATGTTTCTGTACTTTCTTGCTTTTTCTTGTCTGCATATTGTTTCTCTGAGTTGTGGTGAATGGAGTTAAATCCAGTTGGAGGCCAGTCACAAGTGGTGTCCCCCAGGGCTCATTGCTGGGCCCAGTTCTCTTCAGTATCTTTATCAACGAGGGGATCAAATGCACCCTCAGTAAGTTTGCAGACAACACCAAGTTAGGTGTGAGTGTTGGACTCCTTGAGGGCAGGAGGGCGCTGCGGAAGGCCAGAGGGCTCTGGATGGGCCGAGGCCAACTGCAGGAGGTTCAACAAGGCCAAGTGCCAGGTCCTGCAGTTGGGGCACAACAACCCAAGCAATGCTACAGTCTTGGAGCAGAGTGCCTTGAAAGCTGCCTGGTGGAAAGGGACCTGAAGGTATTGGTCGATAGCCAGGTGAACGTGAGCCAGAAGCATGCTCAGGCAGGCAAGAAGGCCAACAGCATCCTGGCCTGTATCAGAAATTGTGTGGCCAGCAGGACCAGGGAGGTGATTGTCCCCCTGTATTCAGCTCAGGTGAGGCTGCACCTTGAGTGCTGTGTTTAGTTTTTGGCCCCTCACTACGAGAAGGGCATCGAGGTGCTAGAGCATGCCTGAAGAATGGCAATGAAGCTTGTGAGGGGCCTAGAGAACAACAAGTCTTATGAAGACCAGGTGAGGGAACTGGGGTTGTTTAGCCTGAAGAAAAGGAGGCTCAGGGGAGACCTTATTGCTCTCTATGACTACCTGAAAGGACATTGTAGCAGGGTGAGGGTCAGTTTCTTCTCCCAAGCAACAGCCAAAAATTTCTGCCAGATCAGGGTGTGATTTATTTTGTGGAAGAAATTGGTGTCTCCTTGGTTCCAAAATCTTACTATTCAGATTTAAGTGTATGCAAGAGTTTAAATTGTGCAACAACAATACTTGAGTCTTTGCTAGATCTAGAAATTTTTGACCATCTACTACCTAAATAGTTATTTCCCTAGCTTTTCATTTATATGTATACTCAATTCTTTCTGAAAGATGTTTGGTAATTTTGATTATATTTTAGTATCTACAGCAATTAAACCTAAGAAATATATCTGGAAAAAAATGAGAATGTTTGTATTGTATGATAAAACAGAGAGATTACTCTGCAAATATAACAGATCTTTCTTCACTTCTTTGCTTGGTTTTATTAATAGGTTATCAAAATGCTAATATCCTGGAGTTAATAGCTATTGGCATTATATTAACAGAATCTGTAATATTCTTCAAAAATATGATGTTTAACAACCTCTGGGTACATTCTGCTGTTATGTGTTACAGTCCTCATCTTCCTCAAAAGAGGTATTATCTTGGGACATTAGTAATACAACCATGATAATCATAGATTTTGCATATAAATCTATGTGAAAAGCATAGTAACTCTGAGTAAGAGTGGACATATCTTACTACTGATACGTCTGAATATAAAAATGGGAGTTTTGTTTGTACATTTTGGTCTTTTTGTGGATGAGTGGAAGTGCTCTGCAATATATCTTTGTATTTCAAGACTGAAGAAACCACATTCTTTTTGTTTAATATGATGTTCAAGTCCTCAGGAAATCTAGTTGTGCTCTTGGTGATAGTCGTGTGTGTTTTTTTGTTGTTCTTTTTCTGGGAAGTTGGGCTTGTAACAGAAATGAGTCCTTTTTTTTTTTTTCAAGAGTTGCTCAGATGGTTATACTTCCCCACTTGCAGAATTGAGACTCTGCTTATTCAGTTCTTGCAGAATTGAGGACATTTTACCCAGAACTGCAGCTAGTGTTGTGTGAACTCTATGTACTATAGACAATGATGAAATTGTACCCAAATTTTTGAGCAGGTCAATGAGACTGATAGTAACATTATTTTGCATCTTACAGATCATCAGCATTTTTTTTATTTTTTTTAGTTATCAGGTTAGAAGGATGTTTAGTTACTAAAGTTATCCTGCTTCAATAAAGAACAGAGCTGTAGTATGACTGCCATAGTGTTATAATGCCAGAGAGGATGTCTTCTGCCCTTGGGGGAAAAAAACAAACAACAAAAGCAAATGTACTTTAAGTTAAATAGGGGGGGATGAAGTCTGCATTAGCTATTGGCCTGGTCATGATTTCTCAGCAAATAAATATAACTGTGTATTCAACTGACTAACTTGTAATCTCTCATGTAGGAGAGAGTAATTAAGATTTCTGAATGTTATAATTCTCAATCTAGTTTGTTGATTAAAACAACAATCCATGAAAATTCTTAGAAAAAGTTCTGCATAGTTTCATAGAGCTGTTTCAAATGTGAATAGTTACGAAATTATGTTGATGCTCTGTATTTTTTTCTGTATTTTTTTCTGCAGATCTTATCATCCATGTTAAATGTTATCCAATTAACATCCAATTTAACATCCATCCAATGTTAAAAGCAAAATGAAAAAAAAAATCTTGAAATGTGAAACATCAATTAGTTCCATTTTCATGTTTGCTTGCAGAAGAGGATAATTAAACAAAGGGAATGAGTGCATTTAACAGTATACTATAACCTTCCATATATTTTCAGGATCAGTGATTCTCATGTTTGCTTCATGAGACATCTTTCCAATCTGTGTTTCTGGTATTTTTCTTGTACATGAACAGTACTATCTTAGCCTTCAGGGCGAGCCTAAGAAAACAGGTGTTTTTTTGTTTGTTTGTTTGTTTGTTTTTAATATATGGATAAAGACAATACTCTAATGCACTGTGGTTCTTTTGTTTTCCAGAATCATCCAGCCATACAACAAGAACAATAATGGTAAGTGTAAAGGAAATTTCAGGTATAGATCAATCTATAGATACAATTTGTCATTTGAAAACAAAGCGAATTAAGTCGTATCATAAGCTGTTGGCATGTTTTCTTATAAAGTCCAGTATCCATGTAGAGACAAAATGGGTCTGTGAACTGCCATATTTCACTGGAAGTTTTGGGAAAAAAATGTCTGGTCGAGTAGCTTATGAAGTAGCAGAGCTGTACATTTAGATACATAAACATCCAATTACAGTTCTATTGTTGTGTGTTTAAGTGGTTATTATCATGTCAAACTAATGTTCATTAAATCTCTTGCATGCTATGTGTTTCACATGTCAGAGAGCATTTAAAGTTCAAAATTTATGTTAATTCTTGCATCACGTTGCAGTGCCACTGTGAGGCTCATTTCTGACTTTACATTGAGTTTGATAGTTTGGGTTCCAGAAACAGGGAAAATACTTAAACAGTGTGACAAATTAAAATAAAATATATTTTTATGCATAAAAGTGTCATGGATTTAGTATCTGTCTTGGGATTTTGTAGGGTGAGAAATTTTTATCAATCTTTTTTCTGTTTCAAGCTTCTGATAAAAGTTAGATAAGGATTGAACAAAAATTCACATAAATAAAATCTCTGACTGGGAATATGCCTGTCTTGCAGGAATCTGGGGGGAGGTCTATCCACTTTTGGGAAGAGACCAATTTTTGAGACAAACTTTGACATTTTAAAACAACAACAACAAAACATGATGTGACTAGAGCCTCTTTGTTTTCATTCCTACAGTTTTCAGTGTCCCTTCAAATTTATTACCTCTTATGCTTGTACAGCATTTGTGGGACATGTAAATTCCCACACAGAAATACTTCCTCTTTGTGATTCAGCACAGAGGAAAGGGCAAATTTAGCTGATTTAGCTCATAGCAAATGGATAATAAATCAGTAAGGACTACAGACCACAAATTTTCAAAATGGTTAAGACGCGTGTGAAAAAAGTGATGTTTCTGTTTTCTACTGGATGTCATATATTCGTTGTTTATCATGAATTTGGCTTACATGGACCTATATCCAAATAAGATGCTTAATCAAACGAATTTCTCTGCCATAAAATTTTGGAAGGGATTGAAAAATATTTCAGTATTTTTCCAATTTTACACTGATATCAGGAAGAGAGCTAGAGGTTAATGCTGAGTCTGTTGGAAACTTCATTCTTCATTTCTCTTTAATTCATTTCCTATTATTTTTACTCAGAAGATAATACACATTTTGACAGTCTCTTTTCAATGCATAAGAACAGCTGTACAAATTTAACCAAAGAAATGTTCTTTCCCTATATAAGTGTGTCCTTATGCAAAGAACAGTCAAACTTCAAAGTGATAAGAGAGAGGTTTTCAAACAGCTTGAGTTCTGGAAGTCCTTGTGTTGTTAGCCTCCCCAAATCCCTCTGCTGACAGTTCAGACCACTTGGACTAATCGGTGCAGTAAAAGAAATGTGATGTAATTGTCTATTGCACTTAAATAAATAGAATGCAATTAAAAAATAGGTATGCTGTTTAGTGTGAAAAGGTTGTAACAATGCTGACTCTTCTCTGCTATTAAACTAACTGAACGTATAATGGAAAATTTCTTACCACTGAGTAGGGAGATTATATCACCAAAGCTTGAAAAAATATTATTGAGTGAATTAGAAGCAGTATGAGATTATCTATTCAATGTAGACACAGTGAAGCTATGCTGTTGAGGTCCATTTTTGAATGACTACTGCAATAAATAATTATTTTCAAATAAAGTCCACTTGTTCTGACTGATTATGGTTAATATTATAACAGATACAAAGTTAAAGCATGATAATCAATTGGAATGAGAGAAGAGTGGCAGGAAATCTGTATGTTGCCTAGGATGCTTTGATGTAAAAAAGCTTTTGTCTTAGCTGGGAAAAAACATTTCATCTCCTTGTACATTGCATTGCAGGTGGTGAGATAGCATAAGTACAACATTAAAACTGACCTTGTCTCTGGAGATTCAGATTTGTGTTTAAATCAAAGCTAATGAGGAATAGAGCATGCTTTGCTGAGGAAAAGACTGTACATTTTTTTCTGAGAACATTAGCTCTATTTTTTTAAAGCTCAAGAATTGTTTTTGCATTCAAATACAATCATGGATCCCTATTTTTTGCTTCAAACTCCTGTTTGTAAAAATAAAGTACTAGAAAATAGTTCAGGGGTCTGCGTGCATGTGAAGGGTGAGTCTGTTTTCTGCATTTTAAATATAAACCAGATTTCCTGTTTTTCTGTGGATAGATGGCTGTTAGTCTTGCATTACTAATTTTAGTGGTTTATATAAATAAATATTTACTTCAAAATGCTGCTTTTAAGACACGGTTTATTCAGAGGTTATATAGCTTTTGTGTAACTTCTGTGAAATGGAGGGGTTATGAACATAGTATTTTAGCCTGGCTGCTTTGGAAAGTAAACTTTTTTTTTTTTTTTTCCCCCCCCTCTCCTTGCACCACAGAAGTAATTGGCTAGGATTTTCAGTATTACATCTAGTCTAGGTGTTTTGTCAAAGGTTAAATAGCACTCAGGAGGTCCAAAAGTAATATTTCCATGACTTAGTTTCTTGTATATGATCTATATGAACTATAGTTTGCTTTTTTTTTTTTTTTAGTAGCCTTCATGTTTTGTTAAATGAAATTCTATACCAAAAATGTATGTGTGCCTGCATGCTAGTACCAACGTTGTGTGGTGATCCCATATAAACGTGTTTTGTAATTTTCACATTCATCTCAAATCTCCATGAAGAAGTAAGCTAGACTAGCACAAAACCTTGATTCCTTTGAGAGAGGGAATGTTAATGCCTCTACAAATTAGAACATGCCAGGAGTGGCAAAACAAAATCAATACCTAATTTAAACTCAGTGTAATTCTAGATTTGGTTTATGCTATACCTGGTATAATTAGGTCAATGTAAATAAATTGAACTAATTAGTATGGATTAATACTGAACATATTAAGAGCACCTGATTTCTTCCAGTCATTTTCTTTTCTGTCTAGAAATTTTATTTTGCTGTGTTTAATTTGATTTGATTTTTTGCTTAAATATGATTAAAAAAAAAGTTAAAAATGCTAATTTAGGCAATGGAAAAAATTCCTTTTTGTAAGTATGGGAAAAGGATAAGATATGTGAAATTCAAGGCAATTTAGGAATTTATGATAATCCAGTTAAACATTCTTTCAGTCACAGCATAAATATTCCCCATTAATTTTTACATTACACCTGTAATGCCTGCTGGTGTTACATGTTTATTTCAAAGCTGAATCTCTTTTCAGGATCTTCAGGCAATGGGGAGAACACCAGTGGCTCTCAGTGAATAAATGCTTGGCCATTTATATCCCAGTACAAGCTGAGAGACTTACAGACAGGAATCTCAACTACGTTTGGAATCTGGGTCCCATTTCTGAATTTGTACAGGATTCCTCTCTGACTTCCAACATGCATCTCATTCTCCTTGTGCTTGAAATTCCTTTGGGATCTAGAAATGATAGGGGATTTACCCTTCATAATAAGATGCTGACTTAAATCACCGCTTTAATGTATGGTGTGTGGAGTATCCTTGTAGTCGACTTTGGAATGGTATCCAAACTTTGTTGGACTTGTAGCTGCCACTGCAACATGTCACATGGATAGTGACTCTACACAGCTCATAGCAACTCTGGAATGCGTGATTTCCTTTTTATGAAGGGAAATATTGCATTCATTGAGTGTTGGAGGTGTCTCAGTTGCTCAGTAAGAAATGAACATTTGTGTATACAAATGGGAAACTCACGTCCCTGCCAGGTGAGCATTGATTAATAGCACCTGCAAGCAGCTGACAAAAAGGGAGCTGTGCACCAGTCTGTGAGTGAATTATGAGAGAATGGTGCCGCTGCAGAAATGTTGTAACGGGACAGGTGGCACTGTGAGGGCATTTTAACAAATGATCCTCCCATACAGTCCTCATAAAAGGCTTGTTGAAGACCTTTAAAAGATGGCCATTGGTCTCAGAAGTCTCTTGAGTTTACAGCACAGATACCTCTTGTTTGGCAGGTGAACCTGTTCCAAGAGATTATTCTGTGCTGACTTTTTTTCTGAATGCAACACGTTGCCTTACAATTGTGACAGGGATTTTTAATTCCCTGCTGTGACAGTGGGGCTTACTGGTGATGGCTTTGTTTTCTCATCAAGCCTTCAATATATTCATTTATTGACACACTGAAGTAACATATCATCAGGAGGCTTCTCTCTGGGGGTCCCAAAACCAAATTTTGGTGTGGAGATGGTTTTCAAGGCAGCTCACATGAGTTCAGAAACGTGTTTCAAAGAGTTACTTGTTGAGGTACATGGGCAGACTCTAAGTATCCATTTCTTGAGTTTACTTTTAATCAGTTTTGTGCAAACCTCCCTTAGCCTAGTGATGTTTTTTGGGCATAGAGCAACTTTCTTCTAGGGATACAAGAGACTGCAATGAATGCAGCCAGACTGAGATGAGGAAAAACTTGTGAGGAAGGAGTCACTCAGAGGGGAGGAAGGTTAGTCCAATATGCAGTTGGCAAACCCCATGTGAACCTTCTGCTGCTTTGTGATCTGCCAGTGGTATATGGAGTCTCAGTATACCAGTGGTTTTGTTGCAAAATGATGGCACAACTTATTAGTAAAGTAAATAGTCAAAATCAAAATGCCAGCTGCTAATTGCACACAGCAGTGTTACAGTGTTATTGTAGCATTCTGCATGGATGGTTTTTGTTGGAATAGAGCTTCTGTGGTAGTACCAGCGGTATTCCTGAAGCTTTCATAACCTTTCTAGCATAACTATGTGATGGAGGGGAAAAATAAATAATAATAGTAATAGTAATAAAGCATTTAATAAGTACTTGGTATGAAAGGTCTGTTTGCTGTGGGTGTTGCTATCAGTATGACAGTTATATTGGATGCTTGTTTTTATACAGAGTGGTAAATATATATTTTTAGAGGAATTAAGGAACTGATTTTCTACTTTTAATTGTTCAAGAAATTCAATTGTTTTGATTGACTAGAAATTAAAGATAATGTGGTCCCTAGCACTGGAGAACAATGATCGTATTTTTCCATTGTCTTTAAGTGAGATAGAATTTCTCCAAATAGCATGAAAGGACTCATGGAAAAGGGAAATAAAAGGGAAAAAAAGTAATCATTATGATGCAAGAGAGACAAGATGATGTAACCCTTGCACCGTTTTCTGTCGTGTTATATCTTGTCTGGAATAAGAATTAGGTTCTAAGAAATGTAGACAAAACAGAATTTTGGATCGAGTCTGTCTTTGCCAGGGGAAAAAGTATTATGAAAAAGCACATACTTTTTCCATAATGTTTAACTGTTTTTCGGAGTTTATGTCGTAGGAAATGCACTTCTTGTGCCTTGTACATTTCCTGAACATGTTTTGCTTGTGTATGATTGTCCTGAAGTAAAGGAAACATACAGTGGTTAATTAGAAAGGAATATATACTAGCCACTTTATTTGAGAACTCAAATGCATTTCTGACTGGGGAAGCACAGCAAAAAAATTGCCCTTTGAGCCCTTGAATGTTCCTCGGTAATATATCACACTGTCAGGTAAAAATAATTACTTTGGATGTACTATGAAATCTGTACATCTGTTGTGTATGACAGTGTTTTCTGTGCATGAATTGTTGCTTGCTTTTTTAGCAGTATCTACTTTGTGCACTAAGACATCATCAGGTAAATACCTTTATGAATTTCTAATTTCATCCAAACTATGTATTTTATCCTGAATTTATGCTAAATAACAGCAGAATTACTTCTAGTATCATGTCCCTTGCTCGTTCCTCTCCACCAACGACAGCACACACACACACACAAAAAAAAAAAAAAAAAAAAAAAAAGTGAAAAACAAACTGCAGTCTAAACAGTGAATGAGAAAGTGGAAAAAATTAGGTAAATATTTAGAGGGACTACAAAGGAAGATTTACAGTCCTGTGTGTAAGAGCAACTAAATCCAGTGTAATCTGTTTTTGTCTCTAGGGTAAAGGAAAATAGTTTCACTCTAAGAAAGAGTTATCTGAGACTCACTGAAATTTGATGTCTTGTTGCTCTTTTCATTGTTTGCTTTTTGTTTCACCGCATCAAAGAAAACATATAGGAGGTTGTTCAGTTATTTGCACTAAAATAAAGATGCTGGAATTAGTCCTTGAAGTCACAAATTCCCTACTGGAGAGAGCAAGTGGTTGTTGAAAGTTGTGGCATAATATGAATAGAATACATTGAATACAAGTGTAATTTCTGACTGTTACATGACATGATTTAAGAGACTGGTTTCATGTTCTATTCTGCTAGCCTCCGTGCATGTTACCAGACCCTTCCTTACTCAGGGATTGTGGAATTGCTCTCCTAATTAAAGGCTACTCCCACGAGTGTGCAGAATTGTGCATGTTTTATGAATATCACAAAAACACTATCACTAACAAGGAATGCTTTTATTATTTCACCAAAAAATAGTACAGCGTTGTAGGAAAACATGATGCTGAATCTGTGTGAGATGAAGCAGAACTTTCATATTTGTATAATGTCTTCTAATGTGTCTGTTTTGATCAAATGTTGCAATTACTTAATCTTGTTGATAATTGATCATGTGGCAAACAAAAATCTAATTTCAGAAATTAATGTGGATCTTGGGATATGCCTCCAAAATGTTATTTACAGACGGTACAGAAAACATTTTTATTTTCTACTTGATTTATCAGAAGGCAGCTTTATTTATTAGGTGTGAGCATTTGTTGTGCCTAAATCTTGCTGCCCAGATATTCCAGCTAAAGGTGTGGTAGAAAATTAGTGCAGCATTTTATGTTTAATGTTACCTGTATTAAAATGAAGGTAGAAGTATTGCAGTCAGCTCTAATATATATAATGACTGGAGAGTGAACTTAAACACCATGGCCACCACCAAGATGATGTAAACCTCTGTTAGCTTAGCAGCTAGGCTGGGCCACTTGCCCTGTATAGTGATTTTTATTTAAAAAGAAAGCCAGATAGAGTAAGGATCTATAAGTTGGAAAGTGTGGATTTATTTTTACTTTTAAATTAGATTAATGCTATACTTGGATTAGAAACCAAGTCTCATTGGTTGGACTGTTGCAGGACTGCTTAAGTTACGGCACTGATTCATGGTTCAGTTTCTCTTTTTATTAAATGGTTTCAGCCATAGTTAATTTAGTTTTTAAAGAGCTTTCAGATCTGTGGCTAAAACACGTCAAAGTGCACAAATGATCAGAAGGTGTAATCTGTCCAGCAGGTACTTGTTGAGGAAGAGCAGATGTTTTTTGAGAACGACAGTGTGTATAGCCTACCCTTTAGAGCAGAATCAGTTAACAGAATTGTGCTTGTTCTCAGGCAAATATCTTTTTTTTCTTATTTTTTTTTTTGTAATTTCAGCATGCTGCTCCCCATATTACTCATATTACTAACGGTAAGGCCTTGCAAGCCAGTGCAAGTGCCATTAAGACAAGCACCATTCCAGTGATCAAGAGACAGAGGCAAAATTGGCTTGATGCTTCAGATGATGGTTTCTTCATAGCTACAGAAGAGACCAGGTAAGAGAAATTAAATTGAAGCAGGGAAAAGCAGGGAATGAGTCTTCACTGCATACATGTTATTGATCCACTATTTGAATAACAGTTTATGTCATTATTATTTGAGGTTGTGTTACAGTGAAGAGCCATGTTACATCAAAACATACAACCCATTTTTCATTCCTTGCATACTAACATTATCAGTATTTCATTAACAAGATTTATCCAGTCAGGGTTACTTTTGTGTGGCAAAGATTAGAACTTTTAAATTATTACTAGTTGTAGTTTGAAAACAATGAAATTTAATATATCTCTGATCATTCAGCAAAATGCATGTGTATCCACAATGGAGGCTACACTTTGAAATATTCAGAACTTGAAAAATACATAGCACACAATAGAGAAATATATAGCAGGCAGCGTTTTTCTGGGATAGAAATTGATTTCCTTTAAAAACAATTAAGATATTTTTCAGTCTATCATTTCCAGATTAATTGGTAAAATTTAATTAATTTTTTGTTTTCCCACAAGAGTTTGATGTCACAGAAGAGTTGCTACTGGAGGCTCCTCTGCTCTTTTCTTCCTTGTTCCCTGATTTAATTCAGACTGGGACAAGACGTTAGTCTTATTTTTGTAAATTCTGTTGTCTGGGCTGGTTATTTAAAAACGCTTAAAAATCTAGCCTAGCTTTAAAGTAAGTTAGGGCAAATAACATCAGACTACTCATTGCTTCTGAGGTTATTTCACAGACCTAGAAAGGCTGGCAGTTGAATAAAAATGTAAATAATAAAATAAGAGTAGGGAAAGAATATATGTAAATACAGAGCTAACAGAGGAAAATGTGCATACTTATTCTAGTTTATGGTAGACACTGCTAGAGTAGTTGAAATATTTGTACATGACAATTTGGTGGCTATTTCAAGATAAATTAAATATGGTACCTTGTTTTTCTTTTGCATGAGGAATTAAACAATTCAGAGATGATGGTAGGAGGATAAGCCTTTAGGCTTCTGATAACTCACTCAGTTATAAAATTGACTATTTTGAGAGTTGTTTGATACAGGCTATGCAAAGAGTTTAGTACCTGACTAATTCCTGGTGATTATGTCACCAACATTGAGACTGGTAGCCTAAGTCACTGGTTTAGAAGTTTTAGCACTTTTTTTCCATTTTTCCCTAGAGAGTTTCCTGTCAAAAGATGAGATGAGCCCTATGCTGACAGTCTCCGTCTTTCCCCACTGACCTCAGAGGTAGCCCAGATGACTGGTTTAGATGTTTAAATTCTAGGTGATTTAAGTATGGAGAGGTGAATTCTGCCTTTGCAAATACTCATCTGGGAGATAGCCCTGTTTGATCCCAACCTCACAAATCCCCCTCTCCAGCTCCATGGTTGCAGACAGCATTCCCTGGCCAGGGTTGATGTGGGAGATCAGCGCAGAACTTGCGTTGTCTTCACCTTGACACCAATGGCGGTGGGTAAGCAGGGGCTTAGTCCTCAGGACTCTGTGTCTGCTGCTCTTCAAATCACTAAAAAAAATGTGAAGAGTAACATCTGAAATACACTTGTATGGGGACCACAGGACACTCCTTCAAAAAAAAAAAAAAAAGCATCACTTTGGCTGATGCTGAAGAAGTGAAGGAGGGAGTGCTCAAGGACTTGCATTGGTTAGTAATTGGAGGTAATTGTAGTTAAGGAGGAGCTGCCCCTTTACAGCTTTTCCCAGTCTGACAAAAGCTAATGCTGTATGTTCAGCAGAAGTACATAGACATGTATCTTCCTTCTGTGATAGAAACACACAGAGTAATAGTTCCTCATTCACATTAATCTTCAAAAGTGCAACTAATGTGAGACAGCAGCTTTTTATCCTTTGAAACTACATTTCTGTTCCTTCTCTCTCATAGATTCTCTCTCCCCCCCTTTCCCGCCCCTCCCTTTTTCCTTTCCCATCTCATCTCAATTGGTTCCTTTCCTACATCAGGAATGTTTCCACCTTTCTAACTTCATTCCTTTGATCCCTTGATTCCCTCCACCTGTATTCCAAGATTATTCGGAAGGGGTGGTGTAGCTTGTTCTCCTCAGCTCTCACTTGCCTCTAGTCCTTACAGCTCAAAGCGGAAAGCCCTGCCTGATCCCACTGCTCAAGTGTGCAGATGCTCAAGACAGCTATTAAATATTCCACTCCTTGAGGGAAGAAGGGAGAAGAGGGAATAGGCATTAGTCCCTGCCAGTTAACCTGTTTTGTACTAGGAGTTCACAGAGATGAGCATGACTGTGACACAGTTCAGTGTAACATGATTACAATGGGAAGAGATATTTTATCTAGGGAGGAGATGATTGTGAAAAACCAGGATATAATTTATCTGGTCCTGCCACAGAATGAAAAAATAAATAAATAAAAATCAGTTGCCAGTTTTCAGCTATTAGATATTTAAATATTTGCTGAACACTCGGCTCAGAAATAATCATCTCATTTTAGTCAAAGTAACAACTCGTTCTTTAAGGCGTGTTTTCATACTGTGCTGCATCAGGGTCCGGTCTGTTTTAGTGTGTGTATTCATTAAAAATACATGTAAAAAAAAAGCATATTTTCTTTTTGCAGGATGTAATTAGTATCTTTTTTTCAATATTATACTTGGATTGCAATAGTACATAGCAGTTTTCATTTCTCTGTTCTAAAACATTTTTACTTATGCAGTGAACTAAGGTTTAAGATGCATATTTCTATAAAACCTTATGTGGGGAGTCCAGAGGGTAAATTTCCTCAGACTTTTAGCTAAAAAAAATTATGATGATATATTTGGTTGATATCTGAGGGAAAAAAAGTATTATTATTACTGCTAAACTAAATGAGGTAAGGTAAAGTAAATATCTGTAGTTTCATTTTAAATGATATTTTAAATAAATGATTATCATTCTTGCCCACTCTGAATTTAAGCCCCAAATATTTTAATGTAAATTTAAATATTGTATATTGAATTGCTCACATATTCAGGTATTTGTAGTAATGGATGAGTAGGGATCTAAGTATTCAGAGAACAGAAAAGAATTATAGAAATTTGTCTAAAATGTCCAAGGTAATCCCTGGAATTACCCTGGAATTTTAAGACCAAGCCCTGAATGCTTATCAGCATGCTCAGTGAATCTTCCCAATAAGTGTGTGTGTGTATATATATAATGTATATATGGCCCCAGTTTTACAATTTCATCTATGGTGACAGCCTGCATTTACCATTCAGAAGCCTTCCTGACGCCTGTGTGAGTCCAACTCGCTTGGGATTTCAACATCTGTATTCAGTCACAGAATCAAAGCACAGGGATTAATCTAGGCAGAAAATCAAGTGATAGTTCAAGAGCACTTAACTTGATATTACATCATGATTTTATGTTGAGCTTTACTGAATTTCATATTTTCATATTTATTCGTACAATTGCTGAATGAAGAAGGAATTCTCATTCGCTACTGTGAAATAAGTTGGTCAAGATTTTTTCTGAAGTGTAAATCTGTTTACACTGAAAAATCACTCTTTAAAGAGCCTTACATTTATCACTACTCACCAAGGGAGTCTCCTTACTTCTTTTTAATATACTTAGATATTAGCTGCTGGAATTGTCCTACCACTATGTGTATACTTTAGGATCATCCAAAAGTCTCATAATTATATAAGAGTTTTATTCTAGACATTGTACTAAATCACTGTTGCTGTAAGAGGAAGCTTTTTGTGTTTTATTCCCATTTTGATGACTAGCTGTAATGTAGATTCTGTTGGAGGCTCTGTTAGAGGTTAATGCAGAAAATGATTTCATTGCATGAAATGAAATTCTTTGTACTGAATTACCATTCTGGGACTTACATAATTATTGAAAAAAATAGGACAATACTTACTATGGTCTCCAGAAGTTTAATAAAAATGTAATATATCAGCTTAATATCTCTTGAGTTATATAAAACATTATCAGAATCTATGAATAAAACTAGTAATGTAAATAGCTGTTGGATGTGTCAAGGAAAGTGCATTTGTTGATTAAAACTTTTCTTGCCGTTCTAGGCATGCAGTGTGCATACAGTTCCTATACACACGCCCTATTGATAACAGAACACATGTGCATGCTGATGATCATATTAGTATAGGGACAGATAAAACATTGTGTGGAAAATGATTTTTTTTCAGCATTTGCATTATAAGAAATGTCTGGAAATGTTTGGCTGAATGGGTTATAGCAGCAAATTCCATATGCTTTCCCTTCATGGGCCAAAAAGCATATTTGCATATAGAACTGCATTTGAATGACTCGATGCTTGTTTCCTTTCAGTGCTGAAGCAGTTAGAAACCTTCTCACGGTAAGTGCAACTCCATTGGGAATGAGTTAACTGCAACTGCTAAAATTAGAACGTGATCTTTAGCTGTTACCAGCAGACATTGCTTCCTTTTTGCTGATAAAATGATTTGAGAGGCATCCCTGTGGCAGCATTATATAGGCAATTTTCATATTCTTCACATCATGTTCTTTCTCCAAAACAAAAAGCTTCCTGTGATTTGTTGAGGTACTATGTAAGGATATCACAGTGGCTGTGATAATTACCTGTTACCACTCATTTTTATTTATGCATGTCTCATAGCACACACAAAAAGCTTAAAAATAAAGTTGCATGTTGAGAAAGAAGAGAATGTGATGCTCACAAACTAAATTCAGCAAAATGTTGTGTCTTGCCTTTGCCATCAGTGGTCTGATTCTCTTGCAGAAGTCGGGGAAACTAATTCTGGTGCTCCCAGCCCCTCGTGGCTCTGTGCATACTGCTAGCACTCATCACATTGTAGCTGTATCAGTCAGTGTAAACCCTAAATTCAGGTGAACCCAAATTTTGTTATAAGTGTCACCCATATTCGAAGTTGTTAATGACCTGCCATTGTCTCTTCTCCCTCCAATATAGGTTTTAATGATGAGGCCGGGCTCTGTGTTTGAGTTAACACTTTTAGCATGTTTCTATGAGAAAAGGGAAAATTGGAGGAGTGTCTTGTGCCTTGGGTCTGTGTTACAGAGGATCGGTGCAGGTCTAGATCAGGATTCCAGTGTTAACTACTCTGTTCCTTCTTCCTCTTCACACGTGCAATTTTGCATCACAGAAATGCCCATAGGCATGTTTATTCTTTTTATTTTTTAATTAAAAAAAACCACAACTGTGCACAAAAAATTGTTCAATTAAAAAATATTTTTAATGTACATTGGCCTCTGCTTTTCATAGAGATGAAGCAAATTAATTCGACTTAGGATCCCAGTCTTGAACTTCACTGTAGTTGGATCCAGGGTGTAGTGTATTTTCATTTCTTACCTGCGTGGAACTGTGGCCATGAGACCCCTATCCTGTACCTGACTGCATGGAGACACTTCGCTGCACCCTTGGAGAAGCAGCTGCAAGTCTGAGAATGCTCTGCACCAGCTGCTACCCTCCAATCAAAAAAATAATCAGCCTCTAAGTTCTGGTTCCTTTACTTCTGCTGTATTCTATCACTGTCATACATCTTGAAAAGCAGGGATTATAGAATTAGAATATAGCCTTTAGGATTATATCTAATCCTTATTGATAGGATTGCAAATATCTCATTGATTGGCTGCATCTGAGTGCAGGTGAGCTTACCATCATTTCCTGTCACTGTGACAGTACTACAGATGGGGAATCTGCGGAGGAACTGTCCTTGCTCCAAGTAGTGGTCCTACTTGACTAGCTGCTGTTCAAAGTTACGCTTTGTTACTTTCATCAGAGTAAAAATCTCAAGTCTAACTTTTTCAGTGAACTGCTATTTTGATATTATTTAGTGAGGACTATTCATGACTCATTTATTGTTCAACCTTATAAATCATAATTCTCCCTCAAGCTCTAGCTGAGGTGCTTTGGCAGAATCACAGCCAGTGATATAGAAATTAGTTCATAATCGCTTGCCCTTTGTTTCTTATTGAGCAGTTTTCACGGACCTACAGACGTTTTCTTTCACTATGCAGCTACATGTTCTTTTCCTCTGGCTCCTTTTATGATACCAACTAAGTCAAAATAACATTATTATAATTGTACTAAAGTTTATTTGTTTTTAAAAACAGAATCATTAAATGAAACTAAAATCAACCTCACTTGAATATGCAGATTTCTTTTTAATATTCAAAAGGAATAATACATGGAAAACAAAACCAAAAGTGCAGTGTTTCACCTACTTTCTGATTTAAGGATTAGTTCACTGTAAGTTATGCCATTACTTATTGCTGGTAGGTTTGAAGAGCATATGTTAAGAATTCTGCTTCGTCAGCCATCAGAACAAATAAAATACAATAATATTGGTTTGGAGCTTTGCATTAATCTGACATTTTAAAATGAGTATTTCAATGACGTTGTAGTAAGTTACTCACCCTGTTTAAAGCTACATGGGAAGAGGAAGATGTTGGAGTGCTTACCTAGGACTTGGGAAAATACGATTCAGTTCCCTGCTCCCTCACAGACTTCCCTGAGAACCTCAAGTCTGTATCTCCAAGTCTTTGGATGACTAACTCCTACCAGAATTCATAAATACTTTGATGAAGATTGGGGGGTAATTCTCTGCATATTCTCTGTTCTCCATCAGATGAATTGTACTTTATTCTTTCAGGGAGCTGTTGTATGCAGAGCTGGTCAGAAGCCTTATGGGGAATCTCCTTTCAAAGAACACTTTACCTTTGTGGGTAACAAAATCTCTCAGAAATGCCATCTGCAGGAGTCCAGTAGCTGCTGACTGAAACCGGGTGATTTATTAGTTTCAGAGGTATCTCCACTGATTAGCAGGTGAAAATTAATTAGTCCACAGCCTCAGTGATGACAGCAGGGAGACAGGGGCTGTGAGCAGATGGTTGTAAATGACCTAGTTACTGCTGCCTGAAAAGTCACACAGTTGGATCTTGTAAACTGATCTTTTGGGATTCTACCCTGTTGTGAGCAGAAATTCACATATGCAGCCTCTCTATGGTGGCTTAGATACCGAAGTATACTTTGCAATTTCATTAGATAGGAGCTTGAATGTGGTTAATTCACATGACTCAGCTAAAGAGCAGTGACACATTTACAGGTGTTATTTAACCACTAGCACTCATCTCTGCTCTCTTTGACAAAAGTAATTTCACACTCAGACAGAAGCTACAGAAGTAGCCAGAGCATTTTGTATTTGAGAGAGGAAATATAATTTCCAAAACGAGATTTTTTGCAAAATTTTATTTCTGTAGGAAACTTTTTTTTTTTTTTTAAAAAAAAAAAAAGGAACTGAAATGAAATACATGGATTATAAGTGTATCAAGGATTGTCTTAAACACAGCTGTTGGTGGAGAAACTGCTGTAAAATTACTTAACTTTTCCAGAAACCTCATTCACTTTGTAAGACCTTCCAGACCCTGTTCAGCAAAGCCCTTAAATGTGTAAGGCTCCCACTGAGTGCAGCCAGGCAGCTCGAGTATGTCAGATAGCAACACACCTTATAAGTCAGATGTTAAATTGGGCTGTCATGCAATTCTTTTAACCTGTATTCTTACAGTTCTTGACAAACTTTGAGTTCCCTGCAGTCTGGTTGGCCATTTCTAAAGATTTCCCTTCAGAAGCTGTCTTTTGTGTTTGTGCAGAGGATTTGATGTAGCTGAACACAATCCTCTTTACAGGATGTTTTAACTTAAGGTCTTAGGGCTTATTTTTTGTTAGCTTGCTGCTCAGCTTTTTCCTAAATCCACATCCCCAGTGGGAATGTGTCACCTTATAATACCTGGTCTTCTGTTGTGAGAATTAATATCAATTTGTTTTTAAACGAGAAAAAAAAATCTATAAAGAAACATCTTTGGATGTGAACCCAGTTTCCCTTTTAAAGGGACATTAATAAAGCCTTGGGAAACATATAAAGTAATGATGAAAATGCTAACTTGTTAGACCAGGATAGTCTTCTGCATATTTAATATCAAAGAAAAGATAAAGACAAGATTAATTATGCAGATGTTACCTATAGCAATGCTAGAATAACACCAGAGTTCAGAAGTAAAATTAGCTTTCTCTCACCATTCCTATTCCTAAACCACAGTTTATTGCATTAGATCTCAGCTATTGATGACTGTAATCCTCAAAAACTGCAAAATACCAATTTTCAAAGAGTCTTTTTTTTTTTTTTTTAATGATTTCTCTGCAGTGTTAGCAATGGTATTTAGTAGAAGCTGGATACAAGGTTAAGGATTATTTTATTTGAAGGCAGAGCAATAGATAGCAATAATGTGCATTTAGATACAGAAATTAGATTTGATGAACATAGTGTTGTTATGTGTTACAGGTAAATATCAAAGATGATTGTAAAACTCTGTTGTGGTGAATATTTTGGAAATATGTCAGTGAACCGCAGAGTCTTAAAATTCCCACAGAACTGACCACTACCTTTCATTTACAAGTTGCTCTGTATTGGTTTCTTAGTTTAGAATTACAGATAGAGGATTTATTTCTAAGTTATATATATATATATATGAGTCTATATTTTAGTGCATGCATTTAATTTTACAATTAATAATAATCAACAATATTTAATAACAATTTGTAAATATTTAATAACAAATATTGTTATTTTTCTCTGATAGGTTTTTAACACATGCAGATCTTTTAAATGAATGACCCTACAGCATTAATGCAAATAAGGCTGGGGGGCTGGGAGAAAAGAAAACAACAAAAAAAAAAAGTTCTCTTTTTGTGAAAAGCTTTCATAAGTAGCTGCATAGGGATTATCAATGTAGAATACTGAAGAAAACATAATAATAGTGACTGTGAAAGCCAATCACAGAGATAAGTCACTTCTTGTCAAACATTTAAGGAGACTTGGCTGGTTTCATTACTTGTGCTATGGATAAGGGTTAAAAATATTTACCTGACCAAACACAATAGACCTGTTGTGCAAGTGATAAAAGCTCAGATCTGTGCATCACAATTCCTGTTGCCTCTGTTACATGACATGAGACACCAGACAAAGCATTTAACCTCTGAACCTCCTTCTTCTTGTCTGTGAACTTGAGTAATATGAATGAACGCCTACTCTCAAGGATGCTCTGCAGTTTTTAATTAACCAGACCAGCAAGCACAGTAAGATACTGACAGGAAAAGTGCTGGCCATGACTGAAGAGCAGGATGAAATTTTCTTGCCCTAGTCAGAAAATGAACTAGAGTGAACCCTTGATAATATGAATGTTAAATAAAAATTCTGATCTGAAATGAAGATTACCTTAGAAATTAGCACGTCAAATAATTTTGTGGCAAAGCTTTCCTCTATTGGTGCCACAGTACAGATTTCTAATCTGTATTTTACATAGGAGCTTCTGTGTGTAGAGTACATACTGATCACACAAGAGATTGTTGCTGTGACGCAGGGCCCAAGGGGGACACTTCTGTGAAGGAAATTTTTCTCTCCAACTCTTTCTGGTAAGAATTATTAATTTTGATTTTCAGCCCTTGCTTAATAGCAAATAGCCAGAGTGCCAAGAAGCTCATCCAAATACACTCTATCAGTATATATATTATTCCAGGAAAAGTATCTGCATTATTGATAACATATTGATAAAATATTGTCATTTTTTATCAGCCTCAAATAATAATATAATATTGTAAACATAGTATTCAGGCCAAAAACCTTAGATGAAGTAATCAAACACAGTAAGAAAGGAAACAAAAAGGCTCATAAAAAGCCATTAAAAAAGTTTTGTATTGAAAAAGTTCTAATAAATACTAAAGTGTTTATGATGGGGTGATTAAAGTGTATCAAAACTGGAAAAGACAACAAAAATATAAGATTTTTTTTTCCTATGAAGCATATCATAGACAAATATTTTTCATATTCTTCAATTTCTTTCTTCATCATATTATTATTATTTTTTAAAGCAAACTATTAAACTGTGATCTTCCTCAAAATTCCTTTGGGAATGACCTGCCAGACCCTCTGTCACCAAGGCATTTGGCCAGCATATGCCTAATTTAAGAGACATACCATCCAAGAAGTCAAATGTAATCATATAATTGAAACCAGCCAAAAAGTCTTTCTGAATCTATATCAAGATTCTGAGACTAGTCAGGTAAGGTCATCTGGGATTTATACGTATTTAGTAGAAGATATTTTTGAAAATGTTCAAAGTGGCATTTAATGTCGCTAGGGAAATGGCACTTGATGTTTGTAGCCCAAGGGCAGAAATCAGAAGCTGTATGTTCCAAACCCTTCTTAGAGGTAAAAAAATATATATAAATAAATTAAAAAAATAAAAAAAAATTGTCTTCTGGAATTGTGAATTACTATGCAAGACATTTGGGAAGTAGTTGAAAGCCTACATATTGATAAGTTTGCAGTGGTCTTGTGTATATGTTCATGGGGAGGAGAGGTTAAGCAACCCTTTCTTTAATAGAGCAGGATTCATGTCTTAAACGATCTGAAGTCAATGGTAGCTAAGGAGAGGCTAAATAATTTCAGATAAAGTTCAAAGCAGCTGTCCCATAGCTCAGGTTACCTGTCTGTTGAAGCCTGAGCCATTGTTCTGTTTTAAAGTGTATGAATAATTTACTTTTTATCCATTCTATTGAGCTACCTTTGCTAGATCTTATCAGTTCTTATCCCCTCTACCAAGCTGGATGCTGTTATTGAATGCTATGAATCCTAGGTAGGCCTTTTTCCCTTTAAGGGAAAAATTCTCTGAGGAACATATGGCTCCATGCATGCTTTTCTGATAGGCACTGCTATTTGGTGTGCAATGGGAGATGTCACTGCTGAGTTAGCAAAACTGCTCCCAAGAACCAGGGCAAGTCCATCCATTAATTAATCCAGCTGGTTAATCCATGTTGAGATCTGTGGTGTCTATCATTCCTACCATGCTGTATTCCTACCAATGTTGTATTTAACTGTGCCTACTAGAAATCAGAGGGGGTGGGAAGTAGTTCAGTGGAGTTGGTGCTGCCAGGTTTGGCAAAAAGTGATCAAGTTGGTGTTGCACTGAAACCGATGTGCAATCATTTTTGCCCTAGCTGTCTGCAATAAGTAAATTTAGTCTCTTGGTGGTAAATACTAAGCTCACAGATGAACTGTGAGAATAAGTCTATTGCTGATTGTTAAGATTTAGTCATCATGTGATGACTGATGTATGACAGGGTCTATTTATAGTGCTTCTTAGGGGTTAAAAGATAAGTTTTTCTCAGTTCCAGCTTTCATCTGAAAAAAAAACAACAGTAATGCTGAAAATAATACTGTTCACTTCTTTAATTTATTCTCTCTGAGAATCCTTAGATATCTTACAGTATTAATGAAATATACTGTTTCCAGATAAAATGAAAGCATGGAAAAACCTGATGGATGAGATGATTTTTCCAAAAGCCATCCCAGTTGTTTGCAGTAAAACCAATATTAGTAATTTCTGGAATAGGTGAGGTCCCTGTTGTTCTAGGCACTCTATAAATGCACACAAAGTGAAGGTTTCTGCTTCAAAGGAAATTTATCTGAGTAAATTTTAAACCAACAGCAAGAAAGAGACAGAGAAGTGGATTATGCCATGCCACAGTGCAGGCATGACATGATCATAGGAGTCTGTGCTTTAAACACTTGACCTGGGTTTTTCCTCCCAGTAAAGAAAATGCTCTAGAACATTTATTACTTTTTATATTCATAGTAGCTATAAGCTGTTGCTCTGAAACACAAAATGCCAGAGAAGCCTTCAATGTAGTATGGTGTTTGAAAATATTATATTAAGCTGCTCAAGAAGATCTGACACCATGATGTTTAACTGGTGTGTCTGTAAATTAATGTTCACAGAGGACAGTTTTCCTCTAAATATTCATGCCAAATTGGAAGATAACCAACAGCAAAGGAATATGTGTCATTGCTAGGAGGAGAAAAATAAGGGAAGTTATTACAACACTTAAATGATGTTGGAGTGTCTACAGCAGCATCTCTTTAATCTTATAAAGATCGTACCACTCTCTGCCATCTATATTAGTTTTATAATGTAACTAAGTGGCTTATGGCAAATGCTCTCCAGTAGCCTGATACTTATTAAAACACTTCTGATTTGTTTTGTAAATGAGCATTTCAAAAAGGAGTTTATTTTTAAAAAGCATATCAGCATCAACCCACTTGTGCCTTCAAAGTACATTCCTCCTTATTTCTGTAATTTTAAGGTTAGATCAAAACTTTAATGGAATATAGGTAAGCTTTTCCGTAAAGTGCTGAGGGGAAAGAAACAAAAAGTCTAAATCAGCAAGCCAAATAGGTAAATAAAATGCAGCATTCACACTTCTCATTTTCACCCAGGTAGAAATGAAGGAAGTAAAGTGAGTTAGTCATTCTGGAATATGTCAGGTTTCAAAGGATCTGTGCCTACAGGTTCATCCCAGTTAAATTCTCTTTTAGCAGACTCAGCATTGCTCATGTTTTTGCCTTTCACTTTATTTAAAAGCCTGTTGAAATTAATGGAAAGACTATCAGACTCCAAAGATAGTACCCCACTTGTAATTTAATCCACTGAGTAATTATAGTGTACCTCTGGATAAAACAAACCCTCAGAGAAATTACAATTAAGTGTAATACCCCTCAAGGAGTCATGATTACTTTGAAAATAATTGTGCTTTGCTCACTTTCAAAACAAGGTTTGTCATCTGCTAAAGTTTCAGCAGACCTTTACACACAATTGTCTCTCAGTAAAATCTTCTGCCATAACTTTATTTTGTATTCCTTCTTAAATAATGTTGGTATAGCCAAATAGAACAAAGTTGCTTCAGTCACCACAACTCAATGCAATGTCGAGGAGGCAGTACTGATACACAGCAGCTTATATATATAGAAGCAGTAACAGACAGATATGCCTGTTATTAACAGAGCTACAGCAAGTAATGTCTTTAACTCACATTAGAAAAAGCTTGAAAAATACATTCTAGAGTAACATTGACTGAAGGTCACTTTATTTTATTCAAGTTTTAAAAACGCTTCTATTTCAATGCATGGCATTTAAACGAAGAACTTTGAGTCAGCTTCTACAAATCAGAAATGTTGTTAGCAGCAATTCTATTGCTCAGAAATCTGGACATCACAACAGGTTATATAGGATTGTGCTTAACTTCAGCAGATGGTTAGTTGCATAGAATTCACTGAATTCCTAAGAAAGGCTTAGTTCTTTGATTGATTTATTTATTTTTTAATGTCTGGTTACATTTAAGCATGGCATAAGTGTCCTATTCAGCCTAACTATTCTTTCTACCCAGTATGTTACAGTCCTTGCATAAAACTTGAAAAGATAAAATACATCTTAACAGTATGTAGTCCTTATGTACATTTCCATATTTCTCTGAATAGCTGCTAGAAGTCTTATTTACTTTTATCTGCAGTTACTGTCATGCAGACATAAAGAATTTGCCATCTTCCCACATTGGCAGCAATGCATCACGTTTGACATAAAAATGAGCATAGTGAGCATTATATACCAATCACCTATTTGAAGGTTTGATTTACTTTCCAACCTTTGGTCTCAGGAGGACTAGAAATACAATGCAAAGGCTTTAAAATATTTTTAAATTAGCATTTCAAATGAAGTCTTTAATTCATCATGCTTCAAGCACTCGTGCAAGAATCAAAAGAAAGAGCAGGGGAAAATAGCAATTACTCTTTCCTAACAACTGCAAAGGATGTTATCATCACTACAGATATTAAAGCCATTTACTTGCCACCACCAAATAAAAGCTTTATATAATTAAAACATATGGCTGGTGTTAACTCAAAAAGGGACAGGAAATTGAACATTAAAGGTGACTCTGCCCTTAATTTGTTGTATTGCTTAGGGAGGGAGGAAAGCATGTTGAAGTGTTTTGAGAGAGAGAGGGACCAACAATGTTATCTTTGAATTTCCTGCCTTTCATCAGTTACTATTACAACCCGCATGCTCAAATGTTAATAATAATAAAAAAAAAAAAAAAAAAAAAAAAGCTGAAGGGTTGTAAAACCTTATCAGTGACTATTAAAAAGTTTATCTGTTTTTAGATGCTAAAGTCTTCAGCGTAGTCAGTTTCCTCCACCCTGTATATTTTTACAGTAAAAAGAACCAGGTTTGGGTTTGGCAAAACAATTGTTCAAATAGCATGTTTAATGAAGTAAGTGGAAATTTCCATCTTTCCAATTTTATTTCTGAAAGGCTATATCCCAGAAAGCTAATTTCTGGAATCCTGTTTAATCACAGTCCTGTTTAAATAGAAGTGCTGGATTCTCCTTTCAGAGTGCGTAGATTAGGTCTTCTGACAGCCTAGATAGAGCTACTTTCATTAATACCAACTGAAGAGCTCACAAACTGTTTTTGCGGTTTGCTTGATGCAGTGCTGATGACCTCCCCCTTTTTAATTCTGCCATTCTTCATGCTAGTTTAGAACCAGTATTTAATAACTGCATCTTTTGACTTTACTGTCTTTATTTAATAGTCATAAATCTTAATCCTAATACTTTAGCGTTCTTGTATTTAGTGTGAACTGCCAATTACTTTCAGTACTAGGAACTACTTGATGGTTTATGAAGTTGCCATATTAAAAATTCAGACGGGTGAACTATTCTCTAACATTTCTATAAACTGTGGGCTTCTCAAATGACTAACGATCACATTAGTTCTTTAAATAAATGCAAACTTCTGCAAACAAATGTAGAATCATAGAATAGAATCACTTAGGTTGGAAAAGACCTCTAAGATCATAAGTCCAACCTAGCACTGCCATGTCTACCATTAAACCGTGTCCCTAAGCATCACGTCTACATGTCTTTTGAATACCTCCAGGGATGGTGACTCAACTAATTCCCTGGGCAGCCTGTTCCAATGCCTCACAACTCTTTCAGTGAAGAATTTTTTTCGTAATATCTAACCTAAACCTTCCCTGGTGCAACTTGAGGTCACTTCCTCTTGTCATATTACTTGTTGCCTGGGAGAAGAGACCTACCGCCACCCTGTTACAGCCTCCTTTCAGGTAGTTGTAGAGAGCAATAAGGTCTACCTGAGCCTTCTTTTCTTCAGACTAAATGACCCCAGTTCCCTCAACTGCTCCTTTTCCTCCTGCCTGTAGCTCTGCATGGGATTGTTGTGTCCCAAGTGCAGGACCCAGCACTTGGCCTTGTTGTCCTTGGCCCATGGGTCCAGCCTATCCAGATCCCTCTCTCACTCGTGCTTAATTTGGTGTCTGCAAAATTTTCAGAGGGTGCACTTGATCCTCTCGTGCAGATTGCTGATAAAGATATTTGAAGAGAACTGGCCTCAGCACTGAGCCCTGGGTTACACCACTTGTGACTGCCATCCAGCTGGATTTAACTCTATTCATCACAACTCAGAGAAGCAAAATACAGTGATTGTGAGAGTTCTCCCAGCTGCTTATAGAATATTTCCTCTCCCTCTTCATCTTGGCTGGGTGGTCTATAAGAGACTCCCATCATGATATCTGCCTTGTTGGTCTTCCCCTTGATTCTTACCGATAAACCTTCAACCCCGTCATTGCCATTGTTCAGCTCTAGGCAATATGAACGCTACTTAACATCAAAGGGCTATGTCCCCACCTCTGCCTCCTAGTCTATCCCTTCTGAAGTGTTTATAGACAGCCATTGCAGCACTACAGTCATGTGAGTCATCCACCATGTTTCTGTGATGGCAACTGTGTCATAGCTTTTCGGCAGTACAATGGCAACTAGCTCCTCCTGTTTGTTCCCCATCCTGTGTGCCATGGTGTAGATGTACTTCAGTGGTCTAGCAATCCCATCACCTTTCCAGACGGAGAAGACCTAATTCCTATGTAACCATTCTTAGGCACTTCCATGATAAATATATCAGAAGGGATCCAGTTCTTTAAGCTTTTTCTGGAATGATCCCCGTTATAATCATTGCAGATAATAGGTCTTGTCTATTAACATAGATTTACCAAACCTAGCTGCCTCCTCATTTTAGAAGTGCATATTTCTACCAGTCTCAGGTTAAATTTCTATGATTTTACCATTCTGGATGCAATTTCTTGTCAATATATTGAATATCTTCTTAGGCCTAAAAAAGAAGACCATGTAAAGTAAGTACTCAAACAGTAAATTTGTTTCTCTGTGGACTGCATGAATAGCCTAAGCTTTCCTTTCTGGGGATTAATTTTCTTTTATTGTGCTTTGTACTGAATGATGCTAAATTCCAGTTTGTTATTGTAGGCCATAAGATGCTGATGACATCCAGCCTTCAGGCAGCCAAGGCAAATACTTCCCTGTCCCTTTCGTATACATAAACCAGAATAGTTGTATTTTTCAGGCTCCCTCTAACTTCTAAGATCATGATATATTATCCTGATTTGGGGCTTTTTGTTTTGTCCTTGATTATGGTCTCTTCTGTGGCTCATTTACTTGATTGGAAGTTTAGATTTCTGAGAAATACTCAACCAGCAACTAAATCTGCGTTGAAAATTTAACATGCAAAGAAGAGCCTGTTTAGTACTCAATGAGAGTATGTTTTAAGCTGCCCCTGTATTTTCAATGTTAGGTGCCACCATTTTCCAGGCTCAGAGTTAGCAGCCTGTTAAGATGAAAGGGACAAATCACTTTGTTACTGTGTCAAAGTCTTGATGCACCTTGACGCATTTCAGCACTGTGTAGTTTGCGATCAGGTCAGATTTTCAACTTGGAAAGTTTGAATTAGAAGGCCTGGTCTCTCTAAAGTTAGAGGACATCATTCACTTTAATTACATAAGCTCAAAATCTCTGTAATTTATAAACTACCTAAATGAAAGCTGGGATAATGGACTTCAGTGAATTCAGAAAATAAGCAATTTTCCATCAACATCTAATATTCTGGACTCTGCCAATGAAGATGGTTCTTGACATACTCTGTGTGTGTCGTTTCTGTGATTTCTGCTACTTTGTATAGTCAGCATTATGATTTTGATTTATAACAATACAGAGGCAACAGAGCAGTTGGAACCTAACAAAGCTTTTTGTGTCAGAATTAATTATCCTTGCATGAGATTATAATACAAACAACATGACCACCTGTAGTTAGTATGTTTGACTAAAATTAAAGTGAATTTATTGCACCTGAAAGGCACAAGTTCAAAAAGCACAAAGATGCCAGTGATCCATTACTTACAGAATTAATGCAGTGAAATTAACACTGAAAATTGCTCCCAGTCCATTGCTTTTGTAGAAGTAACACGTTCACTTGGGTGCTAATGTGGTTCTTTCTTCTGTGATCCTTCATTCCTATATTGAAATCACACATAAGGACTCCCTGTTTGAGCATTCTGGCCTAAGATTTCATATAATGTTGTTGTCCAAATATTGTCTAACACCAATTCACTTTTCACTGAGCAATTATCAGTTACTAGTTGGAGGCAACTGTGAATCATCAGTTGATGGCCAGGGCTCACTCTTGTTGACTGCAAGTCTCTTTTCCTTGAGCTAGCCTTCCTGCACTGGTAAGAGTATTTGCTTGTTTGTTTGTTATTGACTCTTGAGCAGTCTGTTAAAGACTGAGATTTACCTCTCTTGTTGTCTCTCTCTTCTTTCCCTCCTTTCTCTCCTTCCCTCCATACAGAAAAATCCGTAAGAAGTTTACCAGATGGCAGCTGAAAAGAGCTTCCAGAACACCTTGTTCTCCAATCATTGCAAAGACAAAGTCTCTCATGAACAATAGGCAGGCACGAACAGAGCCAAGAACCATAATGCACTGAAGATATAACAGCATCAGCACCATAATCATGTCAAAACCTTAATTATGAATGCAGATACAACAGGACCTTCCACTTCTTCAGGACAGACACACTGTGTGGACATGTTGTGGTTGGGTTCTGTGTTCTGGGCAGGATCCAACAGCAGCTCTTGTTTTCCCTTGCCTCTGCAAGGGCTACTTCTGATTTGCTGTGCAAGCCTATCAGTGATCATCCTGCTATATTCCCCTCATTCCCCATCATCAGAGTTGACTGGTCAGGGAGGGACTGTTCACACTGACCACACGGAGTATGGATGCAGAGTACACCCACTGCGTTTATCTATGTCTGCTAGTAGTGTGATATGAAAATAGGCAGCTTTCAAAACTATTGCAGTGTCTTTGAAGCAGGATTTAGTCTTTAGGGGCTGCACTTTCAAAATGAGCTGCAGACTGGGTATTTGAAATTTACAGTATCATCTTGAGTCATTTTGGATTTAATTTTCTGATCTGCTGAGCATCCAAAGGCTGAAATGTGGACAAGGATTTGTTCAGCAGTTTGGAAACTTAGACCAAGTTAGGCAGTGCCCAGAATTAGTGTCAAATTTTCAAAATGTTGGCCATATTAACTTTGGTTAAAATACTGGAAAGTATTATGTGTGGCAGTGAACATCCAGCTGGACAAGTTGCATGTGTAAGAACTGGTCCAATTTTCTATATATTTGCAAACATCCACCTATTTCTTTGGGTGTTTTTGGCATTTCTTGAAGTCTATTCCGAATAGTCAAAACCAGCTAAATGCAATTCCCAGGAAAACGGAGGAAATAGAATATTTCCTATTAACAAAGCCTCTCCACAAAATAATTACTACATTTTTATACATCAGGTTAAGAAAGTTGTCTTGCAGAATGCTTTGAAATTCATACTTGTAAGGCTACAGGTAGACACTTACCATGGAGAGATGATGTGCCTTTTGTAACTACTTGTAGGAAGCTGTCAGTCCCCCTGTAAGTGGGAATGGCAACAGAGGCAGGTCTTTTTTCTACTCAGGTACTTACAGGTGAACAATCTTTGCCCTACTTTGAAATCAAGAGGCAACCAGTGTGTAGCACTGCTGTGTAAACCTAGCTGAGATATGTTGATTATCTGAGGCAAGTTATGTCCTTCCTTAGATTTGGTTTCCGTATGTTTTTTCAGAGGTAGTCAGCCACTGAACACATCACAATAAGCTGAGATGAGCTCCAAGACTTTTTTTTTCCTAGTTCTTTACTAGGTAGCTCTAACAGTATAGTACAGATGTCAGGTTTTCATCTGGTTGTGGATGTGTGCCCAGCTCTGTGGTTAGAAAGACAAACGTGTAAGTGGTGTCTCATACCTCTGGGTTTTTCAACCCCCTCCCCCAATTATTTGTTCCCCATGCAATTTTCAGTTTCGGCCTGAAAGAGCATCTGTGATACCAGCCTATAACTAGCTGTGATGTCCATGTCAGATTATCTCTTGAAATGGTCATCCAGATGCTATCTCAAAAAAGAAAGCACATTGACCTCCTGAAAGGACTTGCTGATGATCTCCCAGAGTGATGGATCCAGGTCTTGTCCACTGTCCTTCACCAGCAAGAAAAGGGTGAATATGAAGGAGACACTGTGACACGAAGTGCTTTTAGTACCCTTAGCACCCTAGTGAATGTCACTGATGGGGAATCGATTGGAGAAGACCTGGGATTCATCTGCTTACAGTTCTTGCCAGTAGCCACTGAAGTGTGCTGCCCTAGGAGTCTCTTCTATCCACATGATCTGCTTTTTCCTCACAACAGGAGGGCTTTTCATCAGATACTGAGCGGAGACAACCTATTCTTACTAGTAAGAATTGCCTTTATTAACTGTGACATATGGAAACACCTTCTGTATAATTGCTTCCTCACCCATTAAAATAAAGAAAACATGATTATTCAGCAATCTGTTTGACTGAAAGTATGAAAAACATGAACAGAAAGAGCTTTCTCTCCCTCAGGCACCACTGAAATCACACACAGCAGACTCATTTTCAAAGTGTCATTTGCTGTAAGGTGATGGATTTTTTACCCTGCCTTATTAAGCTTGTACTCAAATTATTTCTTTTAGTCAGTGTGCTACAATGTCTAGCTAGTATTTTGTAAAATCTGTGTGTTTCTGCTTTTGACAAAAATATTAGCATTTGTAATAGTGTGTTGTGAAGTCATTTTTTCTTCTTTTCCTCTGAGGAGCAAGAGATTCCTAACGCAACTCCCTGTTACGCAGCCTGATACAGCTATCTTTTGCATCAAGCATCCAAGGTAAGGAAGAATCCTCCTTTGCAGCTTCAAGCTGAGGCACTTCATCTGGATACTCTGGCAGTAATGCTGTGCCCCTGCCTGGCAGAGTCATTTCACAGGTTGCAATAGCCAACTCTTGGGGTGGGTGAGGCAGTGAGGAGACTGTCTACTGAAATAACTTCGGTTCCATCTTTAAACTGCTTCGCATGCAGCTGCATAGAGACCTTCCTTCCCCTAAAATGCAGACAGTGCACAGAAAACTGCACGCCTGTGTATTGCATCTTTGTCTTTACCTGCTCTCTCTCGGTCTTACCTTTCATGTAAAATGTTCTCCAGGATGGAAGCAGGATTTATCTGTGAATTTCAACAGAAAGCATCGATGGACAATTAGATGAAGATGTGTTCCTGCTAGGTTTGGGCATAAAAACTTTTGTAGAAATTGTGACAGTTCTTTCCACAGTGTCTTGCAATTCCATGCTGTCTGTTGTTAAAGATTTTGTTCTACTGACCTTGAGCAAAGATGATACATTCCTGTGTAAGTTATAACAGTATATCCACAGCAAATCAGAGCTCAGTACTGTTTTTATCAAGCTTCTCAAGCTAGTTATTTTAAACCTAGCAAACATATCTCAGTCATCAACAGTGACACTGAGTATAAACATAAACCTCAGAAGCAAGGACAAGACATTTGCTTCTTACCATGGATGTGAGCAAGAGAATTAAGGCAGCTTCAGCACTGCATTTGCAATATGATTTATTTTCTTGTTTGCTAAATAAGAAAGCTATCTGAAAATCTGCCTCTGCTCTTACAAATATGGAGTTAGAAAACCATGCGAAATGCATTTTCTTTTTGTGTTCAGAGGTCTCGTAAAGAGTAAGAAGATTTTGTTGAAATTTAAAATGTCCTTGTTGCTGATTTCAAGTATATAGCTATTCTGCACTCTTGAAATATTTTTGTATATTTTTTCAGATTATTTTTAAAGGCTATTACTTAGTGATGGAAGTTTGGTTGTGTAGGACAGAAAAAATGAGCTCTTGAAACGTATTGGTGACATTAAAACTACATCTTTTAAACCATTGCTTTGATCAAAAGCAAATATAGCTATTGTTTCTACAGTCCAAAACTTGCAGCGTGGTTTGAAAAAGTGGAGATTGAAAATGAAAAGAAGAATAAACGAGTAGAAAAAAAAAAAAAAAGAAATGGAATCTGCACTTACAGAATGTGCACTTTTTATTAATCTGAAGCAAGAGTTTTTATAAATATCATTTTAACCTAGGTACTTTCCTAATTATAAAGTTTTAAATAAAATGGAATGGCTGCATAGTAGTTTCTGATATAATCACAGCATAACATCTTACAGCCTCATGCAGAGAACAATTGTACTCCTTCAGAAATATTATATTGCAAAGTAGAATACAGTGGACACAGTGTATTTATATATGTGTACTGCTATGGTAATGGAAGCATTAGAATCCCCTGGAAATGTCAGCAAAATTATACTCATTTTTAATTTTTTCTTGAAGGTCTTTTATATAAACCCGTGTCTTCATAAACCAGAGTGGGTGTCAAGAGATCTGAGTTTATATAACTGCACAGTGGAATTTTTTGGAGTATGTCAGGACTTTTTTATTCAAATGTTGCATGTTGAGGGAGGAAACCTAATTTTGGAATACATGGGGTTTGGATAAGAGTTTTGAGATTGTACTATACAGTGATCAACAAATTTGCAGAATATACTCCTGATGCTCATAAAGTTTTAATGGTTGGAATTGAAATACAGTATTGAAGATTAAATAAAAAAGAGAAGCATAAAGAAGCATGTCATTTTTTAAAAAATCGATTGTTTAGACTGCAAGCGAATTTCTCAAGGGAACGGTAGAACTGGGAGGCTCAGTGCTGAGTGTTTGAGGATGTGGAGCACCTTAGAATGAAACATAGTACTATCTGATTTGCATTAAAGTGTCTGTGTACAAGCTTTGTGACTCTTGGCCCTTTTTGCAGGAAACCAAATTTCTATGTTGGCATTATTTTCTAGTAGGGTATTCGGTAACCAAAAAAACTGACATTTGATGAACAGTTAAACTGCAGTAGTTAAAGACACAAGTAGTTGAACTGGAGATTAGGAAGGAAGATTCAGAAGACGGAGACAGAGAAGTGGTATTGGTCATTGCATTGGAATTAGAAAAATTCCTAGGATTGAAATGAAATCTAAGTGAAAGGACCACATAAAATTCTAAAATACAGTGCATTGGCACATCTGAACCTCGCAGGTCTGTGTTAGTGTCAAAAAATTAGCCTCTTTTTAATTTGGTAGCACCTAGAACTGGTGGCTTCTGTGAGGATATGGAACGTAAAGTGAATAGTTTTCCTTACTAACATCTTGAAGTAATTTCCTCAAATAAGTTGGATGGTTTTTCTGCAGAGGAGGACATCCATGCACAGGGCTTCTGAACAGAAGTAATGGCTGTTACTTCACAGATTTGTCCAAGATAATTCTTTCCAACTCCGAATTGTCCCATCTATCTTGGGGAAGTTGTTATTTACATGGATACATGCTGCTTGATCCACATGGTAAATTGTGTTTTAAGTGTCTGCATTAGAATGGATTATCTTTTTGGCTGCTTGTTTGTTTCTCCCTAAAGAGGCCTATGTGGATTCCAGGTTGCAAAACTGTAGTTATTCTGTGGTGGTTGGATTTACTTGGCACTATAAGTTACATGTATTGGTAGCCCTTCTTCATAAGCAATGTTGGTATTGAGGAAGAGACGATCTCTGGAAGCAGTCCTTTGCTGGGAGAGATGGGAAAATTGGCATCTCTTTAACCAGGTTTATGAGAAGCCACACTCAAAAAGCAGTCCAAGATACGTAAAGGGTCTGAGATTAGCAAGATAGCAAGACTATAAAGCTTTTCCCTTGTCTAGCTGAAATATATACTTCGGTGGTCACTTCAGTCTCTTAATTCTTCTATTTACTGTAAAGTTATTGATCACAAATACAAACCCTCAGAAATTAAAGGATATATACTATGTGTTTTACTTTCCAGGCTGCTCTTGCACTAGCCACCAGAAACTTGAGGGCGGGGAGGGAAGAAAAAACTGTGCTGTTGACTTGAAAACAAACTATCGAAGACTGCATTTTACAAGGAGCTGAGTTCTGTTTTGGTTCTTGGTATATGCAGAACTTTCATAAAATACTGTAAACGCAGAATATATTTTCTCAGACTTAATTGACACCATGATGCTTTTCCATGAACTCAGATGTACTATGGCTGCTTTATACAATAGAAAACTAGCAGACTACTGACTGTTACCATTTCAGCTTAATGTAAAAGCCCTACGTGGGCTTTGGGACCCTGTTATATTATAAACCCAGATGTTAGCATTGTGGGGTTCTTCAAATATACATTATTTGTGCATACATTAAATGTGTGTTCCTTATAAGCTAAGTAAAGGATCTTTATGGAAATGAAAACTACTTATTACTTATATGGTAACACCTAGATGCCAGGCCAAGGCACTACCTCTGGCTAATAATTATTTGAGATAAACACTCAAATCAAAGTCTGTTCTGTAAAGCTGGGATGTTCCTCAAGAACTAGAATTGTCACTGGTACTATGTAATGAGGACATTTGTTTTTCAAGTGGCTTAATAGAGTTTTATAAGGAACAAAAATCTCTTGCATGTAATAAATTTCAATCTCTACTGCTTCAGGCAAAAGAATGGGAGGAAAACGATTAGAGACAGATATTGATGTTGATTCTCTTCTAATCAAGTTATTCATGACTGCAGAATCTCCTCCCAAAAGCTAATCCTCATTGAGTCTGGAGAAGTATGATGACTCCCTAATTTGCTAGCAGGACTGGGTGCACCCCCCCCTCCCTCCCACGTGTTAGCTATGTTATTACTTTGGAGATCTGCTCCTCCATAATGTGAATCAATAGTTTCATTAATGTGGAGGAAGCAGCTTGTATCACCTTTGGGCTAAAAGTGACTTTCTCTCTAATACCTTCTGCTTAGGCAAATAAAAGTACGTTCTGGATAGTAGTAGCAAAAAAAAAAAAAAAAAAAAAAAAAAAGGGATTTCACAAGCACTTCTGTGAACCTAAGGAGTAAAGTGTGTACAACCTTAAAATAACATGGCATAGCATAATAGGCCACTGAACATGATTTTCTTTTGTTACATTTGTGACCGTTCATGGCTGAAGGATCATTCCTTCAAGCAGTCCTTTCTCTTCCAGTTCTCTGGATAATGCACTTGCTTTTACTGCATTCATCAACATGCTCTACTTATGCCATTCACTCTGCCTTGTAGTTGCATATTGGAAAAAGGAACTACTTATACTTCAACTTCTCAGTAACATAATTTATTAGGGCAGATGCAGTGGAAATGTAGTGAGTATAATATTGATGAATGGCTCCACATTTGTTTTCTTTCCTTCATTTGGCTGGGCACTTAAAATATGTGTGATTCATTTCTCAAAGTTTTAATTTTTGTGCAGTCAATAAAACACAGAGACAGAGTAGTCCATCTCCCCCAAAAGTTTCCAGAGTTGGGAGCAGTGCTCTGTGCAGGGAAATGCGTTGATTCAGTGGGAGAGCCGTCTCGATTTCCATTAGCATTTTAATCTCTTTTCAGACAGTGAATCTAAGCAAAGTTACATTGAATGCCTTTGATCCTTAGGATATGTTTTTCATCCATAAGGCAGCTGCTTTCCATGGTTTGGAACACGGTCTGACTCTTCTAGCTGTTTGTTGACCCAGCCCTGGTGCTTATTTTCTGTTTCTAATTGCAAGCAAAGTGTTGATTGGCCTTTTCAAGGGGACTAGACTCCATCCTGCCATTTGTACGTGCACAGTTAAAGCATGGTTAAGTATCTTCTTCTGTTGTCTCTGCTTCTCTCCTGCTTCTTGTACACAATCAGAAGAAAGGAGAGCTTGATGCTGCTCCTCTTCTCAGTGTGCATGGGTTTGGCTCAGCTACTGCTGAATGCCCAGGAGAAGGAAAGGTTGGATCATTGCTGACTGTCCCTTTATGCAGACAAACGGCTCTGATGCTGCTTATTCTAAAAATGTTAAGTATAGGGACAGTCTGTCCAGCTGGTGCTTCTGTCCACGTATGGTCTCTTGTTTCGTGGCTAAAGCAGGTTTCTTGGCACTGCTGCAACTTGGAGTCTAATAAATGGTTCAGACTGGCTGAGTCCTCTGGAGATACTCCTATTCCACCACTGCATAACAAGAGTACACGCCAGCTCTCTTATTTAATAGCTCATTTGGATCCAGTCCTTGGTTCGGGCCCTAGTCCTGCCACGTTTGCTTCCTTGAACCCGTATCTTCATGATTTTTAACTCACTTCGAGATGAAGTCAAAGAAGATTATAATTCAGATAATGCTATATGCACCTAGAAGGTTTGCCCCCTTCTTCTTTTTCCAATTTAAGGCCATTTGTTCTTCCATTTCTCTTTCCCTTACACCTTCCTTTGCTTTTCTTTCCTTTGTTGTTTCCTTTACTGATAAAGATTAATCTGATATGCTCAGCTCTTACTTGGAATACAGCGTAGTCTTCAAAATCACAAAATTGTACCTATCAGTGTTGAGGGCAATGAACCTAGATAGTGTATTGGCCAAACAGTCAGAAGCCAAGTCCAGATTAGTATTTGAAATTGCCCGGCTTCTCGGGCATTTGGAGCCATTGGCTTTGCACCGTCCGTTCTAAAGACAGGGACTAGCTGCAAACTTGGGATCTCAACCTATTTGGCTTTTTATCCATCCCTAAGGCTTAAATGAGTTCTGCTCTAGGCCTTGGCTCAAGTGTATCTATTGCACATGCCTTGCCAGACTCTAATTAGACCTGCTACTTGAATGCTGAGTAGCTTTCTTCTGTTTACTGCTTGTGTGCTTTAAATTTGATAGATTTCAGTAGAAGAATATAAATGAAGTGACTGTCTAGCTCTGGATTTTCTCCATCTTCCCTTGATGCACTAATGAGAATCAATGGCAGTTGCTTATTATTTTTAAATAGCAGTTAATTTGAGAAAACCTGATTCACTAGCTCTTTTCATTTTGCTGATTTGATTTCAGCCTTCTGCCCATCTGGGCCAACCTACATACACTGTTCTAAAACCAGAGCGAAAACATTGCTGAAGTCAAAGGCACACAGCCTGACAACCCAGCAAGGTGCTGTCTGTGCTCTGAACCTCTCTGGGTAAAGAATTTTACCTTATGGGTAAAATTCTTCATAAAAGAAGTGGCGTTACTCTGTGTTCATGCTCTTGTGCCTGGGAGAGAATCAAACAGAATATTCAAAAACCTCCTATTCAAGCATCTGGTTCTCTGTAGCTCAAATCGAGGAGCAGTATATGAGACTGTGTAATTGCAGAGATAGATAGAGAAATTATTTCCCGAGTAGGTCAGTTATCCTGTCTGGCGGTGTTCTGAAAAATCCCACTCTCACCGTAAGAACTGTAGAAATAATCTCTGTAAAGTTGCATGACCCTTCTAGAAATGGCCTTATGGTCAAAGTCCTGCATCTGTGCAAATCCTCTCGAAGCTAACAAAGAATCCTGAAGGAGGCTTGTAGGCTAAGCTTGTAAGCTCTTTAGGTTAGGGCTAATATCTCCCTGTAATTATGAAAAAATGTTTTTTAAGATTTATAGCTTTGTAGTGATGGCTGTGTTATTTCTTTATAAAAGAGAGATTCAGGAGCTGTTAGTGGCTATAGGGTCATTTTAGCCAGGGACACAGGAGAGGGTGTCATAATGCTAGTTTCTGCAGTAGATCTGTACTGTTATATGACACAGGGAAGATAAAGGTGTATTCCTCTGGTCTGAATCAAGAGGTGGGTATGGGGGATTATCTCCTAGTGGTCTCCCTACATTTTAATCCAGGGTGATTCCTATTCACCACTTTTTTATTTTTTATTTTTCACTTCATAGGCAAAGACGGGATAATACACTGAAAGGTACTGTATGCTTCTATGTGATGAAACATTGGTGTTTTTTTCATTGTACACACAGAGGAAAGTTGAAACGTTATTTGTAGAGGATAAAGGTGAACTTTACTCATGATTTTATGAACTTCTTTATTGCACAGTTCTCTTTGTGCAAACAGCACTTGACACTCTCTTGGCTTTTGTTATTTCCAGTAGATTGGAATCATTTGTTTTCTTTTTTCCAGTTGAACTGTGACAAAGCAGCAGGTGTAGGCTAAGAAAAAAAGATCGCTTTCAGGTTTTGTGCAAATATTTAGGGAGATTTGTGAAGTACTGTAAAATTCAATTAGATCTGCTTCCTAACTCATTTTCCCTAGACCATTGGTTTGCAATTTTGGAATAATTTGTCGTAATTTTTCCAAAACTGGAGCTGGTAGCTGGACTGGGCTAAGGCTGTGGAGCTGATGTTCACTTTGCAAACATGTCTGACTAGAGATGTCTCCCTGGAACAGCTACTTGCTACTGATCCTCTGCTGGTGGTTTCTGCCCTCTCTAAGCAGAAGACTCTGCTGTTTTCTGCTTCAAAGTCAGCCTGAAAACCAGGCTTAACTACATGATATTTTCTGAAATGAGAGAGAGGATTCGTGTGAATTTGCTAACAAGTAGGGAGGGAATCCACTAACAAGTAGACAGGAACCTCTGATAGCCATTGAAGACAAACAGCTCAGGCTCATACTGTCTTCAGCTGCACAGCTACATCTGGAATAGGGCACCTGTCTGCAGCCTGACTTAGCCTCTGGGTTTACCTAAGAAATTATTAACCTTGCAGAAATAAATAATTGCATGAGGGTGTTGAAAAAGTAGAAGAGATCTCAAGTAAATCCATGCAACATCATCAGACAAATTCAAGGGTCTGTATTTCTGACTGTCTGCATGTACATGTATCTGCCTGTGACCAATCCAGCACTGATGTCTGTCTCTTCCTCACCAATTTTGTGTTCTCACTTAAGTCTGATCATGACTACTCCTGTTCAATCATTGCCAATTCAGAAGGGTCGATTGGTCTTCAGCCAGTATTTGACATCTATTTAAAAGATTGATATATAAATGCCTACTTCTTTCTACCTCTGCTGCTTGGAAAGAGCCTGATTTGCCCAAAACTCAGGCTGCAGCCAGGATAAAGGTCAGTAACGTATTTGGTACAATTTTTCTGTTTGAAATGTCACATAATATGATAACGTTTCCAAAAATTGATAGGTTAATCCAATATGATCACTGAGAAATAAATAATCCTGTTTTCAGATGTTTCCACAGGCCAGTGCTGTCATGAACACAGATAGTGGATTTCTGATGGCTGAAGAAAAGTTTTTGTCATGTTGTTTGTAGCTGTGTACTTATATTCATGTATTTCATCCAGCTTTCAATAATACAGGATGCTACAAGTGGCTGTCTGCGAAACTTTTATAAACATGCAGCTAAAAATCAGTAGTGATTAGGAACCAAGCCAGTGAAATGCAATTTTAGTAAAATGCATAATGATCAGCGCTCAGAAAGAAACTCAGGTAAATAGGCATATTTTCCTGATTCGTTATTAAATGCACTGCAAAGAAAGAATGTGGATTTTGCTAATCTCATGCAAAGTTTATCAAAGTCGCCACTCATTTTTTAACTTGAGCACCATCTAGTGTGCATAATAAAAATAATTTAAAAAATAAATAGAAAGCCAGTTCATTACAGTACTTAGCAATGGAAGTCCCAGTGTGTTGTCAGCGTCAAAAGGAAACAAGCACATCTGTGTTTGTCCTGCTAATTTTTGTTAAAACAAGCTTCAGGTCGCTTATACATGCTTCAGATCACTTATACATTCTTCTAAGCACCCTGGTCCTTTAATTTGTGCCTTGCTTAAATAGTGCTTGCACTTAAATACAATAAATGAAATACACAAACTAAATACCTACCTATATAGAAGCAGGTTAAAAATAAAAAAATTAAAAATCAATGGCTGTTTTTTCCTAATACAGGAAAAAAATAATAATAATATAAATATACAAATGCATATTTGTATATTCATGCAGGCATGACTGTGGAGCCCTGTGCACTGCTGCAAGTTGATGCTGCCTGCTCCATCAAGCTCCTAGCTTTCAGCTAAATGGATCTTGGCAGATGTTCTAAATCTTGCCCAGACTTGGAATACAGTCAGAGATGAATTTCTTTCCTGTGTGCTTGGATCAGAGTGGAGTGCACTTAGGAGAAGAAGCTCCATGTGCTGTTACTTTCCCTGTTCCCATTGCTTCATGCAGCATGTGCTCCACGGCATGCTATGGGGGAGGCCCACCCCTTATCCCTCTCACTAATGAACTTCATACGGCTGTTTGCAATATGTTTTGTTTGCACCTGTTGGTAAAAATTCCTCTGTTGGTAACTTCTGCCCTCTTTCTATTCATCTCCCATTCCTCAGTATCACAGGATTTAAAGCTGCTGCTGGGGAGTATTGCTAATTTCCATGCATGCATCAGCAGCCATGGTTTTGTATCTTCCTACAAGAGTTCCTATGATAAGGGAAAGATCTCCTGCTCCCACATGTACTTCTGGCTTCCAGGGATTACAGGTCACTTTAAAATAGAAAACCAGAGGAGATTAAAACCTGGCATTTGATTTAAAAACAAACGAACAAAAAAAAAAAACCTTATGATTTGTTCATTGAGAAAAATATTTTTTGGGGAAGTGGAAAAGAAAGGAAGGAGGTGTTATGATTTTTTAAACTTTGGGCTTGAAAGTCTATTAACTTTTATTAATTAGTAGCCATTATTTTATGAAACAGAATATGCAGCCTGAACAGTATTATTCTAAGCCCTGAAATGAAAGCCATATTGCTAAAACTTATTTGAGGTATTTCTCTTTCTCACTTCAGGTAAGGTAGGAGAGTTCAGGGAACTTCACTGGTCTCAACAGGCCCACATACTTTGGCAAGCTTAAGAGCTCCTTGCTCCCATATTGTGTTTCTGTGTGATCTAGCTCTAATCTGAAATAATTCAGATCGATACCTGAAATTTGTAGTGCTTAATAGCTGTATTTGGATAAAGCTTTTGAAATTGACCTGTCATCTGCTGACTCACCACCCAGACATCTAGTCTCCAGCGTAGCACGAATTGCGAACTTTTCACAAAAGCCACACATCAAATGAAATTTCAGAATATCTTTGTCCAGATAATAAATGATAAAAACTACATTACGGTAAGTGACCCCATCACCCTCAGGTCTGAATCTCCTCATTACCTGGCATGTGGGAGAGCTGCACAGCATTCTCTAGGGGACAGACTGGGTAAATGCTCATTTTAGGGGGATCCTCAGGTGGGAGTTGCCTTCTCCATCCAAAACACTTTTGTATTTCTTTGTACTATGCTAAGTATAGACTATGCAATCAGGGGTAACAGAGGAAATTATCCCAGAGGTAGGCAGAGGAAATTATTCCTTTCTAGCCATTTGGTACAGGCTCGGAGTGAGGTACCAGATGGAAAATGCACTGTGTAAGAAAGCGAAGGATGACTCAGTGTAACTTCAGGTGAGATCACAGTTAAAACAAGAATGCCATACATTTATGAAAATAAACACCTGTGTTAAAGTTAGACCCTCTACTCTTCTTAGTGTTGTGTTTACTGTCTGATAGCTTTATGATGTTTATTTCTGCTCAGATTGTAGTATCAATACTCTTGAATCATTCATAAAAGACTAAATCAGTTTTGATTTGGAGAAGAAAATCTTGCTGCAAACCAGATGTTGAGTCTGATCTGAACTTTCATAGGTAAATTGATTACAAAAGCAGGAACTGCGTATTTTCTCTTAAATGGAAATATGTTGGAGAGCACAACAGTGAAGTGATTTATAAGGGCTGTAAAATCATCAGTCTTCAACCTTACTCCCACCACTACACATGCATCAAAAGACCTTGCAGTCTCCTACATCGCTAAGGTATGAACTCCAGTCCAATCCTACCAGAAGTTTAGGGAGAGTTATGGTTTTGTGGTATGCAGCCCAGAAAATGCCACAACCTAAGGGTTAAGCACGTTGCTTCCAGCACTACCAGAATTGCCTTGCTTACCTGAGGCATGCAGAGAAAAAAGAATTAAGTGATGCAGCCTCTTGGAAAGCTCTGCTTCAGTGGTTCCCCATTTCTTTGTGTAATTTCTGAAAAGTTGAATATTTAATTCCTAGGTGTTTTAATACTCCTTGCACAGTCAGCTATTAAAGTTATCTGCATAGGAAAGAACCACTTCTCCTTAGTGCTTTACTGGCAATAGAGGATTTCAGTCTCTCACAGCGGATTTGGCTTTATCATTTGGAATACAGATTGAGAGCTTCGCCATTCTGTCTTTTCTTCCTGGAATAAGCAAAATGGTAATTTCTGATGGGATTTTTAAATGGAGTTTCTGTTTTGCTAGCAGAGATGTGTTCGTTTCTTACAAAGGTGTGGTTTTAAAAGCACCTAGATTTGATGATGCTCCTTTATTCTCCAACAGTTTTATAATACCTGAGGACTGTTAACTCTGCTGCAAACATTCATTGGTCTCCACCCTCTCAAAGAGTTTCTGTAAAAGACAAAATCTAATGGGTAGGTGAAAGCTTAGGCTGTCATGCTGTGAGGGATGAAGAGAGGACACCTGACATCCCAACACAAATTGCAGTCTAAAGCTGGCCAGAGTCAACAGCCCAGATCTCACAGTCTACATAACAGCTTTCAGTGCTGGGGCAAGGGGTTGTGCTTGTAACAGTCCCCAAAAATGTTTAAATAGGAACAATTTAAGTTTTAAAGGCAACGAATGGAGAGCTGCCTGTCTGGCACTGTGAAAGGGTAAGTCTGAACCCCAGCACTCCAAGCTTCCTGCCAGCAGAAACGAAATGCCTTTGAAAGGGGTATCCTGAGAGGCACAACATAATTCTGTCAAAATTTTGTCATTTTCCTGTCATTTCATTCTGTGGAAAAAGGAGCAACTGGATCCCCTGACATAGTCGTCTGTCTACATGCTACTGATACCACCTGGGAAGCTAAGGAATAGGCTGAGCTCATTGAATTCCTTTTTTTACCCGCTATGTATGACTTGTTGATATTGCGTGATGAAGACAGACTTCCTTACTGAACAAATAGGTTATCTGCATTTCTGTTTTTCATATACATATTCTTAAAGTCCAGCAGCCTCAAATTTTCAGCATTTTTTTTGGACTGTAAGTGAATACTGCTTTGTGCCAGAGTCTGAAGGCCATATGCCTGCATGTTCCCATTTCCTCACCCTATAATTAACTCCTGAGTGCAACTCCCAAGCATACTTAAAATCTTGTTGATCTTAGAAAAGAAACAGCCAGCCTTAGGAGAATAGGTTAGTTTTTAACAGGCAGGTTTTATTTGGTGACTCTGAGCAGGGAATTAAGACCAAATGAGAAGCAGACTAACATTTGGCCCAGATTACATTGAAGAGCACCCTTTGTGGAAAATTCCACATGCTAATTTTCATGCAAGTCTATTGCATGTTGTGCTTTCGGGATTAATTGGATTAAATTATGTTAAACCCTTCTCTGTGCTTGGTCATTAATGAGAATTTTCAGTGTTGTTCCTGAAGGTACTTAGCTATCAGTGAGGTAGCAGGAGTCAATGATATTTCCTGGTCTGGATCTGAAAAACAGGAGAGAGATGTTGGAAAGAATCAGCAGCCAAAGGAAAACATGCAAGGACCTTTTTGACTGTGCCTGGGAATGGGGCTTCCCTAGGACCCACAGGCACATCCACGCTCAAGGTATTGTACCCAGAATACTTCCCCTTGAAAGACTCTTGTTCAGAAACCAAAAAATGAGTTAAGAAAAGGTAGGAATGAATGACTACCAGGTTTCAATCGATAATACCCCAGTCTGATTTTAAATTATCCAAGCTCTTAATCTTTTGTCAGGGACTAGGCACAACCAATCTGACTTTTGCTGCCTAAGACAACTCCTGTCTCCATTGATTTATCAGCACAGATCTGTAACTCCATTTCATACCACCAGATTTGTCTATCATGTCAGATCCACAGCCAACTCTTAGCAGCTGTAAATCAATGCACCTTTTCTTGATTTCAGTGTTAACATATTTCCTGTTCACCAGCTGAAGACCAGACCAAGAATTTGCTGGCTTGCTTTCTCATGTGGATTGTATTCTGTATTTATAGTTAGATGCTCACAGAAACTGTATATATATATATATATATATATATATATTTCTGGCTTCAACTTTTGCTCTGGGTTTATTTGCTGGATTACAGCTGTATTTTAATGGATTCCTCCTATTCTAGCAAGTTACCTTAAAGTAGCTTACTGAACCAGAAATTAGAGCAGTATGTTTTTTATGATATAAGAAAATATGGAATCTCCATTATAAAGTTTCCTATCTTCAGAATTATTGCCCATAAGTAGTTGGTACACTTCTTGTCTTTGGTTAAATCAACCCTTTATTTTGATTTATTTATTTTTTTTTCATCAAGCATTTCCAGACTGTAGGAGACAGTGATGTAGGTGCATGAAGCTGTATAGCTTCTCTTTCTTATTTGTGAAAAAGTACAGAACAGAATAGTGGTAGTATGATTTTGTGTCTTTCTTTTCACAGATGTACATAAAAAGTGTAGAACAAGTCCAAGTATTTCCTTAAAAGCAAGAAGTTGCAATATATTAACTTTCCAGTTCTGCACAGAGCCCCACTAAATCATAGAACCATAGAATGATTTGGGTTGGAAGGGACCTTAAAGACCATCTAACTCCCACTCCCTGCCATGGGCAGGTACTTCTCCCACCAGACCAGGCTGCCCAAACCCCATCCAGCCTGGCTGTGAACACCTCCAGGGATGGGGCATCCACAGCTTCTCTGGGCAGCCTGTGCCTCACCACCCTCTAAGAGAAGAATTTCCTCCTAACATCTAATCTAAAATATGTTTGTAAAGGCTGGAGAGGTTCATTTTGTAAAGGGGACATTTCCATTTGCAGTAAGTGAACAGAAAATGTGGACCTACTTTTAATTAAAATTTTACAGATGTTTAGGCTTCTTGGTAATAAAGTGTGAGAGAACGTATCCCACATTTTACTGGTAATGCATATTTGGATCATCCATGTTTTAGTACTCATTTAGCTGTTGTTATCCCGTAGTCCTGAGCCTTAGAAAGAAGTGTTGCTTAATCAACATGATTTCTTTGTGAAAGTTTTCTGTTTTGCGAGAGATGCTTCTTTCCAGCCCACCTGTAGGTATACTGTGAGCCATGCTTCTCCAAGACTCTCAAGAGGGAAGGCTGCTATCAGTGCATAATGCACTCATTAAAACAGTTCAGTCATAACCAAAACCCCAAATTCAAACCCCCCAGTGTTTATCACTTGCTGGAGGGAAAATTTGGAGCTAGGTGGCTTTTCATGTTCCTACTCAAGCTTTTTAAAAATCCAAAGATTAGGATTCAAATATATATTTTATTGTATTTGAATCATATTCAAATGCATATTTTCTTGTATTTTGTATTACAAAATCAGTATCTCAGCAAGCGTTTGCAGATGCAGCAACTATTATAAGTGTATTACTTGGGGTGAATGTTCTCTTTGTGCTGTAACCTTTTAGTAGCTGCGCATTTAGCTCACTTTATGTAGAAAGCTTTTCTGAAGAAGCTCACCTCATTTTTCACCTCATCCAGAAATCAGTGTCTCAAATTGCTGTCTTCTGTTCAAAGCTTTCAGAAGTGGAGATGCCAGCTGGAAAGGGCATTGTCTTCCCTTCCCAAGTACTTACTCAAGATATGCTCTTGCCATTAAGCAATGGCAAGTATTACTTGAAATAACTAGTGTAGCTGCAGGTAGTGAGCACTTTTCACTTCAAAATTGGATTGGAGATACATTTACAGGCACTTAGGAGTGTTCTGGTAGAGGTTTTTGAGAAAGAAGGGGAAAACACCTTCATCATGAATAGTTGTGATGCTGTACAGTCATGGTCAAGAAGAGAACACTAGGATCTCTCTGTATCCCTTTTACTGTTTTGTCTTCAGGGTAAACTCCCTCTCAAAAGCCGAACAGAGGGATGCTGTCTACTTGCTGACAGTAGACTGAACTTATGAAAGGGTTAAGTGGTCTGTGGCAGTATCTGAATCATGATCACTGCACAGTGTGATGTGCAGTGTCACGGGTTGACTGTCAGGCTTCTGGAAGAGGAAACAAAGGGAACTCTGTTTTCAGTCAACAGGAAAGCGATCAAACCTCCAGCTCCTTGAAAGTTTTATTTTTTTTATTTTTTATTTTTTAGCAACTCATTTCAATTTAAAATGAAGGAAGTAGATTTATTGCTGTGAAAATCACGCTTCCTGAAATGATACAGCGCCTTGGATGAGCAGGACAAAAAACAGGCATTTGCAATGCCACTCATCGTGAAGAATGCAATAATGTGCTGTTAAAAATATCATTGCCACAGCATAGACTGCGTGGCAGAAACATACACAAGCACTAAAAAATAGCTGGGTATGAGTGTCCATTGTTACAAGCTCTCATGACAGTCTGGATAATTTTCAATGGGTGGAATACATGTAGAACATTGTCAATAGGCTCTTGCTAAGTTTCAAAGTAAGAATTTTGATGTGGTTCAAACACAAATGATATTTTTGTCTGTATGAAGCCAGTGACTTTTCCTAGATAGGGTAGGGAATAAATAGCAATGGTTGGTTTGTTTTGCATAAAAATATAGCTTTGAACATTATGTTCATATTGTTAGGAAAGGGGTCCCAGCTGCTTTTAAAGGCTTTTCTTTAGATTTAAGTGTGCTTATTAATGACTTTATCTTTTACTATTTCCTATGGCATGAGGATTAGTAGGATGCCTTTTACAGTTGATTCTGTTTTACAGTTCTGCTGCTCAGATATAGCATGGGGTAGTAAGGGAATTTCTGAGCTCTTAGAGCTGGGAAGTGCTTCAGTGTCCATTTTTAACACAGCTTGGCTGTGGTTGGAGTTTCTAACCCATGATTAGGTGGACTTTTCTGGTGTAACTCCATTCCCACAGAACAGCTTGGAATGTCTGCTCCATTTCCTAGAGGGGGCAGTTCATTGTGGCTCTTTTGAGTTAGGGAGGAGAGGACAGTATTTCCACTGTACTGAAGACATCATGTCATATCTGCCAGGTTGAACGGGTAACCTAGTATCTGACTGAGACAGATATATATCAAGTAGGATAAACAGATGTTTGAACAAATATAAAGTTAAAAAGTTAGGAAAATAGCTGTGTTTTGTATTACCACTTGATACTTGCATTTTATATTAGCATTTATGTGCTGCTGTTTATTCTGCTTCATCCTTTATAAACCTTATTAGCTTCTGGACAAGTTCTGGATGTTCTCAATAGCTGCAGTCAAGAAGAACAAAGAGTCTTTTTCCAGGTCTCGGCTTTGCTGTAATTGCCATTTTTGATGTAATGCTTTTATATCATCATGCTAATGATAACATTCCATCTTTGGGCTCTGACCTCTCCAACTCACTCTGTTTTGCTTTGCAGGGCAATATGTCAAAATATAAAGTAAAAAATCTCACAGATCACGTAACATATTTTGGCCATTGGCTTCCGTGCTGTGGGATGTGCCATAGTGCCTTGTGCTTCTGTAAGCTGCACTAGCTGCCCAACATAGCTGACTGGTGTTTGTATCTGTAGACAAATACCCACAGCTACTCAGTGAGTTCCAGAAAAGGTCCATAGCTGAGTCACTGATATGGCAAATTTCATTTGACACAACGGGTAGGGTGTGGGACAAACCTTTGCAACATTTCTTAGCAAATGGAAAGCAGTCACCTAAAATGACTTTTGTGTGTTCACAAAAATGAGGGATTTTAACAAGGCAAAGAGAAAGTGAGAACAACTCATGCACTTTCCCCTGCTCTGTTATGTAGTGCATAATGGAGACATGCTGTGGAGGGACAAGTTTGATGTGTGAATCACCAAGAACTGGTCACAGAAGATATATTAGTACTTGAGTATTCTTGATGTGGGATGTTTAAGTATATTTATATTTCTCTCTCTCTCTCTCTCTCTCTCTCACTCTCACTCTCTCTTTTTTTTTTTTTCCTTTGGTAGAGGTTTTCTTGGTGTCTGTCCCTCCTCTACCCTGCAGTGTAGTAGCGTAGTGACATGTTTTGTGTGTTTAACCTGTGCTGCTTCACAGGTCAGAACAGTCAGTTCACGGAGGCTGGGGGCCCTACACTTCCTCGGACCTCCACAGGAGGAGAACAGGGCTTGTGTGGGGCTCAGCTGCCTGCTGGGGTTAAGCCGCACCACAGATACATGTTCCAGGGAGCATCCCTCTGCCTCAGCTGCCAGAGGGAAGTCAGTCAAAAAATTTCATACCGCCCTTTCAGGGTGGATGGAGCAGCTGCTCCTCCCTTCGTCCATCTGCTGGTGGCACATCTGTGTGGTCCCAGAGGGCTGCCTCTGGGAAAGCGCTGCTCTGCCTTCCAGCTACTGCTGGCTTTGGCAGCTGCTCAAGAGTTCTGCATGAATTTTGACTGTGCCTTTACACCAGAAGATTTTGAATTCCAGTGGAGTTGTGCTGGTGTAATACAAGGGAGAACAGCATCTGCTTCCCACTTGCTTTCAAATGGGTTATTAAATGAAGATGTTGGGTTGTGTATATTGCAGATGATTCCATACTATTGATATAACAACCTGATGTGTAAGTACCATTGCGTACAATGAATTAAAGTGTAAACCTTTTAGGAGGTTCTTTCAGTATATTAGAGGAACTAATATTTAGGTCACATGGATCCCAAATTAATTAGGAAATTGAAATAAAAGGCAATGGAAAAAAATATATTTTTTAAGTAAACTCACTCTACTCTTTAAAACTTGAGGATATAAATAAAATTATAGAACAGTAATTAATCCATTAAATGATAAATTACATGAAATGTCTAAAGGGAAATTTTTCAATGTCATCGTAGTAGCCAAAAAGAACCTCATTAGGGTAAATATGCAAAGTTGGATATCTTTACTCAAGAGTGCATGCTACATTTGTCACTTCCATTGAATAGTCTGCAATTCATCTGGATTGCAATTTTAATTAAATTTGGAGTTTACTTTTTTTTTTTTTTTTAATACTACAACTGAAGTTTAAGAAGAAAGCATAAAAATGCATATAGGCTGTGTACAACTCAGATCAGCAACAAACAACAAAATCTTTCCTTTTATCTGAGATAGTACAAGAAGGAATTAAGTAATGGGTATTAAGTAATGGCTACTCTGGAAATCACCTTCAGCCAGAGACTATCCTTTGTTCATAGATGTGTAAGGGCAAACTGTAACTTCAAGGATGGGACACACCATGATGCTTCACAGTAAAACATTTCTTTTCTCTACTTTGCATCTGTCCTGGTTTCAGTTAGGACAGAGTTAATTTTCCTCCTAGTAGCTGGTAGGGCGCCATGTTTTGGATTAGGATGAGAAGAGTTCTGATAACATGCTGATGTTTTAGTTGTTGCAGAGCAGTGTTTACACCAGGCCAAGGATGTTTCAGCTTCTCACTCTGTCCTGCCAGGCTGGGGGTGCAGCAGGAGCTGGGAGGGGACAGACCCAGGACAGCTGACCCAAACTGGCCAAAGGGGTATTCCACACCCTCTGACATCATGCTAAATAATAGATGGGGGGGCTGGCCGGGGTGGGGGGACTGGCTGCTCGGGGTTAGGCTGGGCATCAGTCAGCGGGTGGTGAGCATCACTTGATTCGTACTCATTATTAGTAGTAGTACTATTATCATCATTGTTGTTATTATTACTCTCCTGTCTTAATAAACTGTCTTTATCTCAATTCACAGGCTTCACTTTCCTGTTTTTCTGCCCCATCCCAGAGAGGGAGGGGGGAGGGTGAGCGAACAGCTGTGTGGTGTTTAGCTGCCGGCTGGGTTAAACCACAACAGTACTTTTTGGCACCCAACGTGGGGCTCAAAGGGTTGAGATAATGACAGATCTGACCAGAGTGTGTTAAACTAAAATTGGTATTAGACCTGCTTAATAGTTGCTAGTCACGATGTTGATTGCTTTAATCTCAAGTTTGCTGTGCCTGTTTTCCAAATTGAGATTTATAGCACATTACTTTCTGTATGTGCTCCCTGTCATGCTGTTTATCCTTTCTGGGCCCTGGTTTAAGATTGTTATGGTACTGTGCAGTGTAACAGTGGCTCATGAGATGATGAAATTTCTGGTCATGACTCTAACCTGGTATTTGTATTCAGCAATGTCGTCGACTCTATACTTTGGAAACCATATCTCGGAAACTATGAACAATTACACTTATTGCCTTTTTTCATCAGGGAGCCAATCTGTGGAGGGTAAAGGGGAAGATATCTTTTCCTACTTGTTCACTCTCCCTTTCTTCTTCACCACCCTCTTATCCTCCGAGCTTGTTGTACAGTGGGGCTTCTTCAGCACAGACCACCTCCTCCTCTGATGATATCCCAAAGTATTTGCCTTCTGGCCAGTCCAGATCCAACTGAGCCACTTCATCCACTGTGGGTTCCTCATCCTCTTTCCAGGCCATTATTGCCAATGAGCTTGCATATGATGATGGTGCACTCCGTACAAACCTCCACCACATGGGTCGTGTATGCTTGACTTCATCTGGATCTGTGGATGTTTGTCTATTGCCTAGGTCTTCATAAATCACTTCCCATACAGCTAATTCCCTCGGGTAAATTAACTCTGTCCTAACTGAAACCAGGATAGCATCTAAAAATTGGAGGGGAAGATGAAGGAGAAGGAATCAGGCTCTGTTCTCCTGGAGGGATTCAGCTGTTTTCCTGGCTATGTGAAATGAACCCCATTTATTTTTTGACTTTAGCAGGCTTCTGTATCAGAAACATGAAAGAAACCAAACCAAACTCTGTGTGTTTGTGTATAACATGTCTTAATTTAGGGATTGTCTGAAACTTAAAAAAAAAATGGTAAAAATCTTATTTTGAAATTCAAATCAAAAAAAAAAAAAAAAAAGCCTTTAATATGAACTTGTACCCAGCTCTAAGATTCTGTTGGTAAACAAAACATGTATTTTTATGTTACATAAAACTGTTTTTCCAGGACTGGTATTAGGCAGGAGTTTACAAATGTCAGTTCAAGCACATCCCAAGAAATTAAGTTGTCAAAGTATGGAAAATCTTATCTCTAGTTTCTAATCTCCATCAGAAGATAGAAAAAAAGCTAATGAGATGATATTACATAAAACAATCCCATCAGATGTTCTACTTTTGTAAGTTTTTAAATCTAGATAACTCCTGTGATCCTAAACGTAGTCTATGGAAATACCACAGGCCTACAGGTGGCCAGAAGCACATAATTTCATAAGGCTTCATCCTGATATTTTAACATTATATCCATAACTTTAGATATGCAAGGAATATCATTAAGTTGGTTGACTGCAAGGTCCTTGGACAAAGGTTTCTAGAAAAATAGCTATTTTAGCATTTTGTGACCCATGGTACTATTACGTGCAAAAGAAAAATCTACATATTCAATTGATTTTTTAATGAATTATACTGTGTGAATATATTTGTATTATTGTAATAAACTCATTTCCTTTATTATTTGCTGCCTTAAAATGGCTAAACATTTAAAAAAAAAAAAAAAAAACAGTTTAAATCTCTGAAAGTAAATTCTCAAGAAATACTTCAGAAGTAAATTTTTTGAAGCAAAACTGATCACGTTTGCTGTTGGCAAGTACCAATGAACCTTTCTATTTCAAAGACAGAACTGTCTTCTACCAGAAAGGTGGAAGCATGAATAAATGCAGTCACTCTAAAGCAAAGAGTGTTTCTTTCTGTGCTGGAGAGCTCTTCTCCCCATAACACATGTTCATATTGTGTCCAAATCAATTATTTCACATAATGACAGTAAAGGCGTGGTAATGGTTCTGTCACAGTAGGAATATTTCCCCCTTTAAAAAATGAATGTCTTGTCTTTGCTGTGTTTGTTGACAATATGAGCGAGACCATTTATTATTGAATAACATGGCATTATCTCTGCACTAAATTATAGGAGCCTTATTTAAAGACAGCTTTGTTCAACAGAGGTTTTTTGGCAGGCAAAGAATGGCTCATCCTAGTTGCACATGCAAGCTATGTACCTAACATTTTGCATATTTTTGGAAGCTTTCTCTGATCTTATTGCATGAAAATGTTATTTTAAAGACATGAGCTAGCTAAAATAAAGCTATTATTTCAATATTTATTAAAACGGCAAACAATAATTCAAATCCTCAGTTTAATATCTTGTTGACATCACATATTGCCCAAGATCTCCCCAAGCAAGATATAATTTTTTATGCTGACAAATACTGTTGACCCAGCTCTAAGCAGTAGGCTGGATTAGATGAGCTTGTGAGGTGTCTTCAAATCTGAATTATCCTATGACATCTTCCAATTTTATTTGGAAACTATTAAAAGTCACTTTTAATTAAAAGTTGAATAAAGTATCAAATGCCTTATTTTCCTCAAAGCTTACAAAGCTTATTTTTCCTCAAAGCTTTGCAATATTTATTGCTTTTTTTTTTTTTTTTTTCCTTCTGAAAGGCTGATGGTTTTCACAGGTATATGCTGTATTGGCAGGTTCCTATGCAATCTATTTATATTCTTTGATCAAAGCTGTATCCCGAAATAAATTTAAATTTAACCAGATGATAGCTGCAGTTACATAATCTAAAAATATCAATGATGGAAAATTTTAAAGCATTTGGTTGCTGTAAGGAACACAGGCCCAGTGAGAGTGACAGGTAACTGGACTCCTCATTTGATGAGGCACCCTGGAGCATTCAGAGCTGATTACCTGGATGCAGGCCACCATGCTGCATGGCAGACAGCACGGGGCATGTTTGTGCATCAAAATGGAGAGGGAAGGCAGCGAGAAATGTGACTTCCCACCACCCCCATGGCTTCCAGCTGGGAACAGCTCTGTGAGCTGAGAGCCCTGAAATGGCCGCCCTCCAGGTGAGCTGTCATGGAGGCCAATGGGTGGGTGTGCCTCAGGTGGGCACCTGGGCCTTGATGTCCTTTTTATAGCACACACGAGTGCTGTGCTAAAATCTCCAGAGTTCTAGTGATGAATATTCTCTCAGTATGCTACAGAGGTACTATTTTTTTTTTTTTTTTTTAAGTAATACTAGTAGTGCTTTTTGCCTTGTCCTGCTACTTTAGGAAAAAGCTTTACAAAATCTGAAGCACTTTCAGTCACTTGAGGCGTTTGGGCAGTGAAGTCCTATGGGCTGCTAATGGAAGTAGGGGTAGTGTTTTATGCCTGCCTCAGGTCCTGGCCTGAGACAGGATTACAAACTAGTCATGAAGGGGCTGTTGCTTCAGTAAAATGTCTGTAATGCAGATGATTTTATTCATTTGTCTGGAGTGGAAAAAGTAGCTTTTCACGTGTGTAACTCCGCTAGACCTGGGCTGCTTACTGTATTAGACACCCACCCTGTACCATATTAAATAGATAACTTCTTTTACATAATAAAGAGCTCAAACTGATTAAGAAAAAAAAAAAAGTCAGAATGGACTCATACTTGTAAAAAAACACTAAATCTTCAGACTCAGTAAAAATATATATATATATATGTATATATTTTTTTTCAAAATGCATTCAGCTCTCTGAATCTTGAGATTGTGTGTGAGATTATTCTCACATCTTTCTGTCCCCTTTTAAAAAAAAATATGTTTTTATTCTAGTCCCTGGACTCTAGAAATGTGGGCATTGAAAGTATACTCATTGTGGTAATCAGGATATAAGAATTCACACTCTGCTGTTTGGTTTCTTCTGGGATTGATTTCTCATGTACTTTTGGATTGACTATTGAAAGTATAGTTAAGAGAAAAGAAGTGGATAAATAAGATGAAGAAAGCAATGAAAATCCTTTTTCTAGTTGTTTTTTTTTTTTTTTTTTCTTTTCTTTTTACTAAGCCACTGCAAAATGCATAATTAGAAAATACACTATTTTCTGTGTCTGATTTATGACAAAGCTTTGAATTAATAATTGGGTAATCCATTATACAAACTATTTCAGAACTAGCAAGAACAATGTTCAAATGCATTTCAATACAGTAAACATTCAAAAGAAGCAATAACAATATTGGTAGATGGCAAGCAGAGACATAATTGCCTTTGGATCGAAAACTGCAGTTCAGGCCCCCATTTTGTTTGTTCAAAGGTTGTCTGTTAAATGTTCTTCCAACGCAGGTGCATGCAATTAATCTCACAGAAATCAATGAAATTGTATGTGGGTGTAAGAGAGAAAAAAAATATATTAAATAAGAAATTATTATATTTAATAGAGTTCCTTGCTTATGTTTATCTTGCTTCCATGTTTCAAAAGCTTCTAAATAATATTTACTTTAAAGGTTGGTCTGCATGTCATTCATTCTACATGCACAGTGTCAGAGTGAGCTGTGGGTTTTGTTTCTTTCTCCACCACTGAACTGCTGGAGCAACATACTGCTGTGAAAAACTGAGCCTTTCCAACAGAAATAGAAATACTGTCACACCTTAAATGCAAAGGTAAAGAGGTAAATAGTTTCTCCAAGCAATATAGCTATTTTTATTTACATCTATTTCCTCTAAATAGTCAGGCTGATTGTACTTTTTTTTTTTTTTTTTTTTTTTTTTTTTTTTTTGTCAATACAGTTATTTTGTAGAAAAAGTGGATTTTCTTTGACAAATATTTTCAGAGGTATTTTACTTGGGTGGATTATTTTCCTTCAAATGGTTTACAATGCCAGTATTTGGCTGATAATAAGGTATTTCATTCAAATATTCTGTTACAGTACCTTCTGGAAATCATGGTTGTTTTTTTCTTAGGTTATTATAAGATTGGGGTCAGCAGCTCTGTTAAATTGCTCCTGATGTGCTCTGTCCACAGACTTCCATGATATACCTGGCTTTTGTCATGATGAGGAAGAGTATGTTGCACCATTGAAAATGTAGTGCAACCTAGAAGAAAAAATCTGTGAATGAGACTAATAATATGAAATGTTAGAACTACAACTCCACTGGATCTCCCAGTTGGCAATATTTCTGATCTGAAATATTTTTTCTTCTTCTCTAATAATTTTTGCTGTTTCTTTTTGAGGAGTGGGAGTGGTTGTGAAGAACAGAAATAGTTCCATATAGAAGTGCTGATAGCTCTCTTTCATTGTTTTTCATTTCTGTTAGCATTTTCCTGGGAAAAAAATACATTCTTTTTCTACCAGCCTTTTTAATCAGGTACTTAGTATTCATGATTAATAATCATGAATACAGTGTGAGATATGTTATAAATGTACTTCACTGCTTTAGTTCTTCAGCTATACAAATAAACCTTTAAAAAGGTCTTACAAGTGTAGGAAAAAAAAAATCCTTCTGTATCTCAGCCGTGGACACAGAATTCATTTCTGTGAATATTCTTATGAACAAAATGTCAAACATATGGATGTTTTAAAAAGGAAACAAAAAAGGCTGTTAAAAACATTAAGTCACATTTCTAATTAGAAGCCAGTTGAATCTGTTTGATGATGTTAATGCTACTCAAACTGTTGCACTGGCAACTCTTGGCAAATATTTATTTTTGAAATGGTGACTACCGTGTGGTTGTTGTAGGGAACTGACTTGAAAATTATATTTAATGCCAAAAGAAAGGATAAGACAATCTAAATTGGAGTTGTGAATATGATGTCCAGATTCAGATGTGTACACTGAACTTTGTCTTGGTGCTTTCTTCCATATGGGAAGGCAACACGATAACAAGAGGTGGGAAGAGCTGTAGTTCAGGCCACTGGAAATGTACCATGGAATGTACCATGAATGTACCATGGAAAATATTTGGGTTTTACTGAATAATACATGCAAATTAGGTTATATGGCAGTCACATAGCTGTAATAAGTGTAAACTCAAATGATATGGCCAATATTCCTCAGGAACTATGGTCTGACTTCTAGGAATATATGTTTTTGTTTGTTTGTTTGTTTTTTAATTTGTGTTTTGAATAGTTGCAGAAAAGCAACAAATTGCTAATTACTCAAAAAAAAAAATAAATAATCTGCTTGTGGATCATTTGCAAGAAGGGAAAGCTGTTAAGAAGTACTTCAATCAGTGCCATGTTTCATCTATAGTTGATGAGGAAGGCACGCAGAGGCAGCTGAAAGGCAATCTACAGTTGCTGATCTGATACTTGCTGATACTTGTTTCTTATTCCAATGGGATTCCCAATTCTGATTTGGTAGTCAGTTCAGGTTGTGCTGTTTATATCCTGGCTAGTATTTGGCATTGTGTAAGCTATAGATAATAACAGAAGGGTGAGCTATACACTGTAGGTAGCTCATCTGGCTCAGCCATTATTCCCTTGTGAAGGAAATGGCACCTGGAAGGGGAAAGCTGGAGATATGTGGCAGTGGAAAAGACAAAGAAAAACTAAGAAGTTGAGCAATAAATGCTGTCCATAGGATAGCAATAGCATGATTTAGTAACACATGCAACAGCCATTGTTTTTGAGATGAGAACAACCATTGTTTGTCATGTGTCAGGATGATCAATGGATTGTTTTTCTCTTACGTCAACACAGCTTTACTTCAATATGTTACAGCATTGAATCAACATATTACAATGCCTGAACGCAGCTCTGAAGGGAAAAAAGGTTGTTGGTCCAGTGGCAAGAACTAACACTTTTCTTGTATAAGACATCAATTATTATAATGATTAGATGCCCTGAAAATATATTCCCCAAAAGCTGGCTGCTACCGTGTACTCTGACAGAGATGTTGAACAGAGCAAAAGCTCTCTTGGTAGCTGTTGTAAATGAGGATTTGTGTCTCATCTTGGTACATGCAAATTGCCTCAGGGTTTTTTTATTGAAAAATGTCAACAGCAAACAGAGCCTGTGCTGAAAGGAAATCCTGCCAGAAGATCATAGAAAACCAGAGTTTGAAAAGGACCTTGTAGACTGGGAAGGGTATCGGGTCCAGTCCCTAATCAAAGTAAGGCCAAATTGGAAAAGTTTTGTCAGGGCATTGCATAGCTGGATTTCTGTGGGGACTTCCTTTTGGAATAGATGGATCATTTATTGATCCTGGTGCTTCATGAACCTCCTGGACGAGCAAGTCCAGGAGGTTCATGAAGCACCTAGATGATAACTTCTTGGTGCAGGTGCTAATGGAGCCAACTAGGAAAGGTGCCCTCCTAGACCTGTTGCTAGAAAACAGAGAGGGTCTGGTGGGAGATGTGGTGATTGGTGGCCGCCTCGGTCATAGCGACCATGAAGTGGTTGAGTTCAAAATTTATGGTGACAGAAGGAAAAGTGCCACCAAAACCTCATCCCTAGATATGGGGAAAGCGGACTTCAGGCTGCTCAGGGAACTAGTCAGCAAGGTCCCCTGGGAAACTGCTCTTGAAGGCCTCGATGTCCACCAGTGCTGGTCACTCTTTAAGCGATGCCTCCTAGAAGCACAAGATCAGGCAATTCCTAAATATCGCATGTCAGGCAGGCGGGGCAGGAGGCCGGCGTGGCTGACCAGGAATGTTCTAATGGAGATTAGGCGGAAACAGAGAGTGTTTCGCTACTGGAAGGAGGGCCAGGCGTCATGGAAAGAATACAGGGATGCTGTTCGTGTTTGTAGGGAGAAAGTTCGTGTGGCCAAAGCACAGTTAGAATTGAAGCTGGCTGTGTCTGTGAGAGAAAATAAAAAGGGTTTTTTTAGATATGTAAATGGAAAAAGGAGAACTAAAGAATACATAGGGCCGCTCCTTGATAGGGAAGGTCTCCTCACAGACGATGACATAGGCAAAGCAGAGACGCTTAACGCCTTCTTTGCCTCTGTCTTCAATGCCGATGATGGGCTTCGGGACCCAGGGTGCCCTGAGCTGGAGGGCCGGGACGGTGGGGATGACAAACTCCCAACTGACCCTGAACGTGTGCGGGATTTGCTACTCCACCTGGATCCCTACAAGTCCATGGGTCCAGATGGGATTCATCCCCGGGTGCTGAAAGAGCTGGCAGATGTCATCGCGGAACCTCTTTCAATTATTTTTCAACGATCCTGGGAATTTGGAGAGGTCCCGGTAGACTGGAAGCTGGCAAATGTTGTGCCAATTTTCAAGAAGGGTCAGAAAGAAGACCCTAGCAATTACAGGCCTGTCAGTCTCACGTCAGTGCCTGGTAAAATCATGGAGAAGTTGGTTCTCAGACTTATTGAGGCGCACCTGGGGGACAAAGCAGTCATTGGTCCCAGCCAGCATGGGTTTGTGAAGGGTAGGTCCTGCCTAACTAACCTGATTTCCTTTTATGATAAGATCACCCGTATGGTGGACCAAGGGAAACCAGCTGATGTGATTTTTTTGGACTTCAGCAAGGCTTTTGACACGGTTTCCCATAGGATCCTACTGGACAAAATGTCCACCATACAGCTAAATAAAAACATCATACGATGGGTGAGCAATTGGCTAATGGGCAGGGCCCAAAGGGTTATGGTAAATGGGGCTGTGTCAGGCTGGCAGGCGGTCACCAGTGGGGTCCCTCAAGGCTCCATTTTAGGGCCGGTACTTTTCAATATTTTTATAAACGATCTGGATATAGGAATAGAAGGTATTTTGAGCAAGTTTGCTGATGACACCAAACTTGGAGGAGTTGTGGACTCAAATGAGGGCGTAAAGGCCTTACAGAGGGATCTGGACAGGTTGGAGAGCTGGGCGATCACCAACCGCATGAAGTTCAATAAGAGCAAGTGCCGGGTCCTGCACCTGGGACGGGGAAACCCTGGCTGCACGTACAGACTGGGCGATGAGACGCTGGAGAGCAGCCTAGAAGAGAGGGATCTGGGGGTCGTGGTAGACAGCAAGTTGAATATGAGCCAGCAGTGTGCCCTGGCAGCCAGGAGGGCCAATCGTGTCCTGGGGTGCATCAAGCACGGCATCGCTAGTGGGTCAAGGGAGGTGATTGTCCCGCTCTACTCTGCGCTGGTGCGGCCTCACCTCGAGTACTGTGTGCAGTTCTGGGCACCACAGTATAAAAAGGACATGAAACTGTTGGAAAGTGTCCAGAGGAGGGCTACGAAGATGGTGAAAGGCCTTGAGGGGAAGACGTACGAGGAACGGCTGAGGTCACTGGGCCTGTTCAGCCTGGAGAAGAGGAGGCTGAGGGGAGACCTCATCACAGTCTACAACTTCCTCGTAAGGGGGTGTCGAGAGGCAGGAGACCTTTTCTCCATTAACACTAGTGATAGGACCCGCGGGAACGGGGTTAAGCTGAGGCAGAGGAAATTTAGGCTGGACGTCAGGAGGGGGTTCTTCACAGAGAGGGTGGTTGCACACTGGAACAGGCTCCCCAGGGAAGTGGTCACTGCACCGAGCCTGTCTGAATTTAAGAAGAGATTGGACTGTGAACTTAGGCACATGGTCTGAACTTTTGGGTAGACCTGTGCGGTGTCAAGAGTTGGACTTGATGATCCTCAAGGGTCCCTTCCAACTCAGGATATTCTATGATTCTATGATTTGCTACCTGACCATGTGCACAGGCACTCTGAGTAAAGTCTGGATGTTTAAGGTGTATCTAGACAATGGGAATGGTGCTCTGTGCAGAGCATGCTACAGGCACTTCTTTATGTTTTCTGGTTTCCTTCTCTGAATGATTCCTCAAAAAGTAAGAGAGGCTGTTAGAGGGAAAATAAAGAGGAAAAAGGACCCCGGCAGGTGGTTGCAGGAGTATCCTGGCCATGCCTTGATCTTGAGCTGAGATACTGAGTATGACTTATTGTGGACAGGACAACGCAAGCAAGAGCTGAGCGTACTGAGCCTTGGCGTGGTCTGGAAAGATGTATAGTGATATTGCTGGTACCGATTTAGTTGGCAGCCTGTGCCAGCACCTAGCTAGAAACCCCTCGAGCGTTTGAGATCAAGGAAAACACTGCTGTGCAGACATCCAGCGCTGCATAGAAGAAGAAAATAGCAGGTAAAACTGCTGCTTCTCGGTGCACAGCTGTTGGGTGTCCTGCTTTCTTCAGATCATACTGTGCTGACTCACTGCCACGGTACCCGGGTCGAGGCTCAGTTTGTGACTATGTGAGTGTAACGCTTTTGCAGCCAAACCCAATGCCTGCTTGGTCTGCTTAATCAGTTGAGCTTAGCAGCATCACACTGCCTGGTGTTCTCTTTCCCCTGTGACACTGGTCAGCATCACTCTGTGGGTCAGCAGCTCCCAGCACAGCTTTTGGCTGCTGTGAAACATGGCAGTGGGCTAGGCTGGTGACAGATGAGCAGATATGGATCAGCTGAAAACTACTTTTGCATGCAATGCAAGCACCAATCTGCACCCCCTGATTGTGGAAGCAGATTGCTTGTGAAGATGTTATTTTAATAGTAGTTGAACTTGCATCCCAGAAATCTTTCTTCCTTTTTCAGATAAGTGAAAAGCTTATAATTAATTCAAAACTGAGTGTTGTGTTACTGATAAGTATTCTCTCTGGCTAGAGTCTCGTTTACTTCACATTACGTCAAAGCAAGTGCAAGATACTTCAAAAAGAAAAAGGCTGCTAACTAAACAGAAATATTTTCCATTATTGTTTTAGCATAATAAATGCCTTAAAAAACACATATGCAAATTTCTTTGTTTCTTGACCAGGACCAGTGAATGTAGCTGTTCTGCTCCTTTGCAGGGAAAAAATTCAGGAAATATAGGAATATCCTGAAGTATGACTGATGCACCTGTCATTGACTGTTTTGACAGTGTGAATCAGAATGTATGGTAATAGTCTGTAGGCACAGGAAAACCACTTCATGCCAAATAGGTTTAGCGAGTTGTACCCAACTACAGCATACTTAAGAATAATAACCCATTCAGTGAGGAAAACATGTTTGGACAGGTGTTTGGCGGAGAACTCCCACTGCATACAAGAATTGCAATAAACCCAATCACTGGTTACCAAAGTTTTTGGAGCAATGCCCACTGCATCTTACTCTGTACCAGCTGAAAGCCAAAAATATAAGAGGAGCATACTGGAGGAACCCTTGTCAGTTTAAAATACTCCTTGAAATACATATCAGCGGATTCCGTACCATCAGTTGCTCTTTGCTTAACTTTGTGCTGCTGCATAGCATACAAGGTATCAGTGAATGCAAGCAGCGCTTGGTTGTCTCTGCTCAACAAGTTCTCCATTTCTGCTCAGTTGTCTGGCTACAAAAATATCATGAGATGTAATTAAATATTACGGAGGAATCACTTTAGCCCACAAGGAAGGAGCTAATTCCACACACAAATGAAAGGCTTATGGAACTCAGCTGTGGCTCTGGCCATGTGCAGGGATTTAAATTAACCATAAAAACCCAACATGTTTTTATCAGGGTTTTTAAGCAGTTTCTCCCTTTAAAGCAATGGGCCTGACTTTATCCTCATGGTATCAGCATAAGGTAGATTTCATTCAGTTGGAAGAAGATCAGCTCAGTGTTTTGTAGCAATATGGCATTGCCTTTCCTTCTGGAATTTTTAAATGAAAATTGAATCTGGATGGTAATTCTAAATATATTCACAGTGAGCCTCTGTAATAAGAATTACTGCTGATCTGTTACCACTTCCCACCCAGCAGCCTATCAAGGAACTAATTTAACAACAAACTGTTAAGGTAGAAATGCACATTAGAGGGACATACAGGTGGTGGGAGGTGGGGAGGGTTGGAAGTAGAGTTAAATTATTTTCCTCAAAGAATTCCTTCTTTACCATGGCCATTTTAAAGAATACCTAAAAGGGTCAAGTTCCTCTTACCACTAGCCACTAAGTTCTCTTAGCTCTGGAATAAGCAGAGAAGCAGGTGAGGTTAACTGTATTCCTCCTACTGAAGGTGTTTTGTTTTGTCTTAATGCTTTCAGCCACTTAACTATAGTCTGCTCTGTGATAGTTTAGAAATTTTAAATTAACTTTGAACTCTAGCAAGCTTTGTAACTGATGTAATTCAACGTTGCTCCATTGACTTTGCAGTGTCAACCCTCACCGAAGGAGGAGATGGAGTGCCATTTCCAGTGTTTGCAGAGGCAAGAAGAGTTCAGCCCTTACAAAAATGTAAATGTTGTGATCTTTGAAGGAAATGTATGTGAATTCTAAGTAACCTCATCTCTCTTTGAAAGTAACAAGCATGCCCTGAAAAGTAAACAAACAAAAAAAAAGAAGTCTTGTGTTAACACTGAGTTAACACAAGGTTAATCAATGGTAACAGAACTGAGCTGTTGCTTTAGGAAAATACTGTGAAACCATAGCTGGATCAGCTGGTTACACTAACAAAAACATATTCCTGGGTTATTTTCCGCATGACTTAAAGGTTGTAATTCATAACTTGATACGTGCATCCTAAAAGAAAGTGCTATTGCAGTCTAGCTGTTTTCTAGAGATTAGGTAGTAATGGAAACAAGGGACTAGGACCTGACTTCGCACAGCCTGCTCTTCGCTGTGTGGTTCATGCATTGTTCGTTCTGTACTGGATACTCAGAGAAGCAAATTTGGATTAAGAAATTTGGCTTGATTCTAGATTGTGGTAATCAAGTCACAGAAAATTGATTTTATTTTTTTTTCTGATAACCCAGGCAAAATTCACACTATGAGAAGCCATCTCATTAGTTGAGTGTCAGTCTGGAGTGATCCCATGACTTCAAAGCCCTGATTCTCTTTTTTTTTCTGCTAATGCTCCATCTGTTCCCCTCTGCTTTCACTTTATGGTTGTGTCTTCTGCTTCATACCTCAGTGCTTCTTTTGATGTATGTCCTGTGCCTGGACCAGCCTTTCATTTTGTGTGTCAAGCATGTAAACTGCATTATTGAAAGTGCCTCTGAAAACCTGTTTCTGATACTTTGGTTCTCATTGCATACTTCCATTTCATAAATGAAATTTTGACCTTATTGAAAATAATGACAAAACTCCCAATTGCACCATGAGAGACAGGATTCATTGTCTGTGTCTGGATTTGTATAAAAGAGATTGAAAAGTTTTTGGGGCAGAGACAATTGGATAGATTTCCAGTTCCTATGGTGGCACACGGGCCAGATTTTTAATATTTAGAGTGCCTAGCTATTCTAAAAAGACTTTTCCACTCCTGTTAAATGAAAGCTTAGGCCCATCTGAGATTGGGACATTTTTATTGGGACATTTTTATTTGCCAGACACGTTATTTGCCATATACATTTTAAAACCATGTATTTCCACTGCCTAAAAAAAAAAAAAAAAAAAGCCTCAACTCCTTGATCATCATTAATTTCAGAGGTAATAACATTTACACCCTGATTCATCCTACCTGCTATCAGCAATTTAGCTAAGGTCTTTATCGAGATCTGCATCATACTACATTTCCTCTGTAACTGGTAGCTAAAGAGGAGCAGTTTAAGGAGACAGGTCTGCATCACCCTCTGATGTGCTTCTGCTCTCTCGTTTGCCTACAAAGTGGAGTTTTTGTCTGACTAGGCTCCTACTCTGAGCAACTCAGATCAGATAAAACCTTAATGCCTCAGAAAATCAAACAAAGCTTTAGCTGAATACATACAAAATTGAGTGAAGCCAAGTTCACTCAGGTCTGTTGGCTTGCCCAAAGTTTTACCTGATGGAAAAAGACTATAAATGCTAGCCAAGGATTTCCTCACACTCTTTCTTTCTAAGTGCAGGGCCACGATGCCCTATGCTATCCAATTCACACCGTGTGCTTTCTGTATGCATACTTTTTACATACTGCCTGATACTCAGCAATGACCCCAATGCTCAAGTCCCGTTGCAGTCAGCTCGACCTTGTGTAAACAACAGTGCTCAGACTGAGGCTGTGTATCAGGCTTGTTGCTTACCTCTGTGTTTCATTGTCTAGCCACCTCCTTTGGCTGTAAAAGCCAAAAGCAACCTTTTCATTTAGTGAATAAATATCAGGAGTCACAGGGGGATGCAAGCACAATTCTGAAGTAGTTCTACCATCACAGCATTAATGCTTTGAGAGTCTGCTGTCTTTATTCTACATTTTTTTTGCAGAACCCTCATTTTCATCTGTCTAAACAGGTACAGCTTTTTTTTTTTTTTTTTTAATCTCTTCATGAACTCTGGACTTTAGAAGCAACACAGCTGATTCAGGCATACTCTTTAGATATGTAAGGACAACTGAGACATAGAGTAAGGCAGCTACAGCAGTCTTTGGTATTCTTTCCGTAGTGCTGATAAGAACAGAAGAGCAGGAAGGAAGCAGGTGATTTATATGATAATGTACAAAGAACAATGCCTGTTAGCAGTTTTTAGTTCTTTAGACTGTGTTCCTTTTAGCCTACTGCTTCAGTTTAAAGATGATGCAGAAAATACTGAAGAAAGTACCTAAGAAGCAGGAAAGAAATCAAGAAAAAGGTGAAGTTTGAAGCCATACAACTGCTGCTTGTATCTTATTGGTCAGGTATGTAATTTTGACAAGTGAAAAATGAAAAACTCCTATGTCAACAATGAGGAGGTAGATCACCACAGCAGTAATCCAGACCATAACCGCTATTTTTGTAGCACAAGGTGTCGGTATTTTATTCATCTGGTAGTACAGATGAACCACTTTAAATAACCTATCTAATATGATTGCAGCAATGAATACAACCAAGCCCTGTCCTATTCAGTGGCAACATGAATAGATTAAATCTGTAGAGAGTCTTTGGAAGACCGGTACTCTCTGTTCAGGTAGTACCCCATATGAAATGACAGACTCATCAGCATTACGAAATAAGCAAATGTGCTGAAGAGATACATGGTCATTGGTCTCCAGCTATTCCTCTAAAAGTTCAAAAGATGCTCCAAGCAATTTCACTGCAAAGTGCAGGGACAAGAATGATCAAAAATGTTCACTTGTCATTTTACTCATTGCTGCAGTTCTAGAGCTTTTTCTGGCTTCGTTGTTCTCATTGGTCAAAGTCTGCTGCCCACATTTGGATGGTAAATTCAGCTGCTTTCTAGCCAAGAGTCTGTGAAGTGAGCTGCAGAGGAAGTACAATGAAGTCTCAAGATGTGGTGTATTTATTAGCACATTGTGAGTCACTATGAGTATGATGGACTCTTTCAAACTGTTGAAACAAATATCTTATGAATATCAAACAAATATCTTAGTGGCTAGTGAAACACTTGCTCAGAGAAAGAATGCTAAACCTAGCAATACTGGCTTTAGGTATCCAGCAAAACTGCATTTAGATGAAAAACATTGTTTTTTTTCTTGCTGTCTTTCATTCGTTAAGAATTGGTCCAACATCAACAAATGGCTTCAGTTTTTTTGGGGGTGGGGAGGTGAGAATACCAAATGTCTAGACCTGTGTAAATTCAGCAACAAGTACAACATAATCATTGGAATCGTATTTGCCAAAACATTTAGTCATCCAACACCTTTTGACGTATGTTAATATCCATTAGTCTTATGTGACAGCTCTGTACTTTGTTCCTAAAGTGCCGTAAACACCTGCATCGTGGGGAAGGAACTCATACTGTGAAGAAGCCAGCTCATAAAGAAAGACATCTTGTGGTCCATTATCAGATGTACTGGACTATTACCTGAAACCAAATGTTTAATGTTTTGATATCTGGGGTTTTTGTTTGTTTGTTCATTTAATTTTAAATTATCATTAATTAAACTTATTTTCTTTCCTTTTGTTCCTTGAAATATTTCTGGGGAATCTTTCTAAGCCTTTCACTTTATTCTATTTATTGTACTATTCTATTATTTTTTTATTTATTTATTCTATTTATTTTTAATAATTGTACTGTGTAGCAGACACCCTTTGCTTGCATATGGTCTTATCTGCCAGCAGCTGAATCTAAGTATGAACAGGGGCTTGGACTGAAGATTTATAGAAAGAATAGATGTAGTTGAAGCTATCTAGCAGAATTGAGTTTTAGAGGCATGACTGTACCTCATAAAATAATGTGTTCTTATGGATTAATTTCAGTTACATTGTCTTGTGGAATACCCCCTTGTTCTTGAGCTGTCGGAGAAATAAGAAAAGGCTTCTTTATTTTCAAAGTGTTTATCACAGTACTTCTTATTCATTTGATCTGTGATGTAAATAATTTGGGTTTTATTATTATATCGAAGCTGTCAGAAAACCAGTAGTTCTCAAATTGAGACAAACCATCCTGAAATAGAATAAAAAAGACATGTTTTTTTTGTCATACAATGTGAAGTAAGACCTTTATTTTGAAGAAGAGAATAAGAAAATGGTGATTTGACCTTTATAAAACATTTCTACAGTTGTCTAGGATGTTCAGAACACCCACAGCCTGTTAGTTTGCTAGCTTAACAGCAGTGAAAAGCCAGAGATGGAATGTCCTAGGCTTCTTCATCACTGGGAGTGATGCTGCCTGTTCTGGGAGTCCAGAGGGAGGTAGGACCCATGACGCTGACCTCTAAGGGAGTTGCCCACGAGAAAGGCAATCAGCACACTTGCTATCAGCCAGGTGTAAGCAACGCTACCCCCATGCCACTTGATTCTTGAACTCCAAATAAATCTTCGTGTGGGAAAGCAGCATTTAGGCATCAACAGTCAGCCAGCTGTTTTTTTCTACAGCTACATTTTTGTCTGTACTCCGGTCCATTTCATTCTGTATCTTCCACTCTAGTCAACTAATTAAGAATCATGACATGGTTTTGTGAGGATCTTTCATTGGAACCTTTATAAATTAAAGATCGTCTTGCCTATGGACCCTCTGAAGGAGGGAATTTGCTCTCCGTTATCTTTGTTACTCATTGTTACGTTTGCAGTCAGGGTCCACGCTACCTCAAAGGTAGTTGGAGCTTAGTGCCACTCTATGGATTTCATTTCTGAAGAGTTCTTGAGATTCAGCAACAGGAAATTGCTCTGTAAGTTTGAGTTAACAGTAGTATGTTTGACATAGCAGCAATGGAAAGATTAGACTGAATGGTTTCTTAGCATAACCCACAACTAAAATTTACAGCAGCATTTCTTTCATGGCACATCTCAGAACTGTTATAGTTTGCTAATATAAAAAATTGCATAATTTTGCAGGAGTTTATCAAATTTAACAGGGTGGTTCCACCTGCAGAGCTTCTGACTTTCTTTGAACTTTTGGTGTCTCATTATGTAATAGACGTGTTGGTAATTCTTGATGCAGCTTCTACATATGCAAGAAAGTGATAGCTTATATAAGATTTCTCAAATATATAAAACATACAAATTTATTCCATTTATTTGCAGCTACCTTTCAATAATATCAGTCCAAATAAAGTGTGTGATTGGCAAGCCATGATCCTGGATGTAGAAAAGTACCAATAACGTCAGACGTAGGTTCAGCATGGATGTGTGTTTAAAATTCATCTTGGGGAAAATCTAGAATCAAAGTGGCATTCTTATGGGTTTTTGTCAGTTATTGCAGACATCTTGTATTGCACGTGTGTTTGTAGAATATTAAAAAATAAAAATAAAAATGAGTTGTCTATGAGATGGCACTCAGGACATTTTGGAACACTGGTGTCCCAGTTTATTCCTAAAATTCTGATTTCTTCTCTCAATATCGCTGACTTAAAATAGTTGTGAAGAAATGCGTTATTCTGGAGTGTTAAGAAGAGCAAGCATTACAAAGTGCAACAAACAGCTAATTTTGACATGTTTCTTTTGCCTTTCTCCTGGCATTGACCATAAAAGAGTGACCCAAGTTAACACATGAAGCAGCCAAAGAGACTGCATGGCACCAATCAATAAGGTTAATTTTGTGCACATTAATCCCAGTAAAAGTTTCCGAATGACAAATTGTCCTCTTGATTGAAACGCGTTTGGCTGTGATAGCGAGCTGGGGTGAAAGTGATCCCGTCCTGCACTGCTCCAATCACCTTCCAGTGCTGTGCCATGTGTTGTGGCAGCTGTACTAGCTGCAGTCTAAGCCATCTGTACCTGCTTGCTGACAAAACACCCAGGATTCTTGCGGCAGCTAATTTTTGACAGTATGGGACATATAGCTGTGTTTGATCACGGTTGCAGTCACCTTTGAGTGAAGGATGGAGGTTTGCGCACACTCAACGTATCTTTGGGCTATGGGTTTGGAGCCTGTGCTCTCCAGATGTGGAAACCAAATCCTGTCTCACTTGGCTCACCCTGAGCCTGTCTTGTCCAGGATGCTCTCTGAGTGCTTGTTTGTATGAGGCTTGAGAAAGGAAACAGGATTATTGGACTGTGGCTCGACTGTACATAACCACTGTTTAGTTTTTGTTCCATTATTACAACTGTTTACGTTAATTGAATTTTTAATAAAAGCCCAAGCAATTCACACAGCTGGTGTTCTCTGAGGCTACTTGTAGCCGGAGGTCATCATGGCTTTCATGGGCAATTTTGCATCTTTTTATTTGTTCCCTGCTGTTTTGCCTTGTTTTGTTTTCTGTAGGTGCCCAAGAGAGAAATAATTTTGTTTTCTTTCTCACTGACTGTGTTTGTAGAGAGATTGTACAACCTTGTGATCATTCCAGTGCTTCCTTTGTGAGTCCCTCCTCAGATCATTGTGGTGAAAGTATAATGTGCTTTTCTAACTGCTGGCTCACTGACTGCTTGTTGTAGTGTTTTCTCTTTTCTGCTATTCATTCCACCCATGATTCCATTGATTTTTCTAGCTCCCCTTTCTAAATTAGACTTTGGCTAATGCAGACTTCTCAAGAGTCTCCTGCTCTGTAAGACTCTGGGCACTAATCAGTGTAAGAAACTTGACAGGTTATTATTTTTTTCTAAGTGCTCCTTTCTACCGGAGAAGCCATTAGACAAAATGCAATATATATATATATATATATATATATATATATATATATATATATATATATATATTTTATTATTTATTATTTATTTTTTTCTCTTTATTTTAGGGGGAGAAACAGGAGTGAAGCACAGGCAAGTATCTGGAATTGCCAGGCGGCAGAGTGGACCTTAGGACACAGGAATGTTGTGAGCCTTTTGGCTCTGTGGGTGTATACCCTACTGAGCAGAGAGCATTGCGCACGTCTCAGGCCTGCAGCTCATGAATCTTTGCTTCCCTGCACAGAAGCTCCCAGAGGATCCCTGGAAGTTCACCTTGATTTTTCCAAGGCCTTCCGCTGGCCTGGATTTGTCTGTGAGCTTCCTGGCCCTTTATAGCACAGCAGGCTATAGGAGAAACCTCAGTGTTACTACTTTGGTCTCCCTAAACATTCATATCTTTAGCTGCTTTATGTGGTCTCTCTGGATACGAGCAGACTCCAAATCACATGCTTTAGCATTTAAGCCAACGACTACTAATAGATGATAGGCAGGAAGGTATTAAGGCCTGATCTTGTAACAGTCCTGATACAGGGAGTATGCAACCACTTACTGAAAATCATTACCTTCCTGTAACAGTATCTTCACGTACTAGCGAGACCTCAAGTTGGCTTTCTCAAAGATGGAATGGCTTTTAGGACCAAGATCTTCATGCAAATGCATTTACTTCAATTTATATTCTAAGAAAAGTTAAATAACCATTGATGAGATTTCTTAAGTACCATGTACTGAAGGTTTGATCTGCAGGCATTTTTTTTCCTGGCACAAAAGTTTGTCCTGGGTATGACTTTTTTTATTCTTCTCTTCCAAATTTGTTATTCCTGATGAGACATTATACGAATAAAATTGCAATGATGTAATTTAATTTGCTTCTCATAGTTGAATTAGCCCAAAATATGATTGGGCTATATGATTGCATGGGTACTAATGAATGGGAATAAAGCAACTTTTCTATGCACAGGCAATCCCTAAAATATATCTTTCCCTAACATTTAATATCATGATATTCCCACTAGTGTTTTGAGAACATTAAGGGAAGCTAGATGAAATATTTTATCTTAAAAGCAGTCCTGCTGTGTTTCCTTGTGTGCTATGAAAAGGGACAGCTGATGTTAATCAAATCCCATTTTCCCAGCTTTTGAAATTACTTTTTTTTCTCCACTTTAAGTCCTGAATATGTGAAAAAAACTTCTAGTCCTCTGAAAATAAATTCCAATTAAACCCACTGCAAAGGAGCTGAGCTTCTTCAGTACTTAAAAAAAAAAAAAAAAAAAGTTTTTTGTTGAGTGCAATAATATGAATTTTACAAATACACGTGCACAACCTATTTTCTGTTTTTTTTTTTGGTATTTCATTATTTATAGGCCCTTATGCAGACAAAAGGGCTCATTAGAAATACATTTAATGTACATCAAGGTCATGCCTGAACTGCTTTTTCCACATGCAGGGAGAATTTAAAAGCTGAGATTGCCTGAGTTGGGAGCATGGTGTAATACTTTATCAACAGCTGTTTTTAGCAGAGCTGTCCATGGAGTTCATTTATTCTCCTTTAAACAATAAGAGACCTTTGGCTCTTGGTTCCTTTAGAACAAGCTAATTTGCATTCCCAAGTCTGCTCCCTGGATTTATGCCCCACAGAGCTCTTGCTTAATAGACACCCGATATTGCCCTCACAGTGCAAGTGTGAGCATGGTACTGCAGCAGCTGGCAAGACCAGGTAATGTTAAGCTGATTGCAAGATGTCTGTACTGAAGATGAGAGAGGAAAGGGGGTCTTCTGATCTTTCTGAACATCAAACACTGCTCAGAAGACCCTTCTTTCCAAAAGACACTAGCATCTGTGATAGTTTAGCTTGTTTAGATGATCTATTCAATATTAGACATCTGAGTATAGCGGTGTTACCATCCTGATAGCAAATCCTTGCAGAATTTTTGAAATAAAAGAAATATCTACTCTGGTATATTGTAAGTCTTAAACTGTTGGGTTGTCCCCGTACTTTCCTACAGACCCTTACAAATGTTTCCTTATGATGATTTATAATGATACGAGGCCTGTATTTTTTTTTGTTTTGAGCGAGTGATTGATATCAGCATGGCTTCAGCTGCTGTTCGAAGCAGGATATAGACCTGTAGGTCCAACAACCCTAGCTGCAGCTTTGCTTTCCATTTTTATTTATTTATTTATTTATTTTCATGCTAATTACTTTGGTTTTCTTTTTCAAGTGTAGTTTCAGTCATATGCCTAACCTGTGTCCTCATGTTGCACCTTGTGAGCTGCTAAGTCACCCCTGCACCCTTTCCCCTCCCAAAAACCTTTGCACTGGTTTCTCCACTGCTCCATCTGGCAATATTCCTTGTACTAATATCTGAAAGCTGTCTAACACAAATGAGAAGGGAAAAATACATTTCAGTGGAGATGGGTTATCAAATGTATAATGATGTCATGATCTTTAAGTCTCTGATGTTGGATTTTTGTGCCATATGGGAGGAACAGCATAGCAACATAACTGCTACTCCTAATTGCATAATATAAATGTCAAGCGTGTTCAAAATTCAAGGATTACATATTGCCAGTAGAAACTCTTTTCTGTAGACTGAAGGTTTTTGGCAAAAGGGTCTAAAGGCAGAAGCACTTACTGTCTATGATCTCATCAGTCTATTTCTTAAACAGCAGGGAGATGGACAGAAAAAGGCATTTTTGGAATGTCTCTGCCAAGGGACAAGATAATTTCTTGCTTTCAGCTCTGAAAAACTTCCAAGATACTTCCAAAAATTTCCAGTAAACAAATCTTCATCTTAAGATTAGCAAAGTTAACAAATATTGACTGGAGGCTTAAGCATAACAATGTTATACAGCACATTTCATAGAAAATTCACAGATGAATATAACTAGCTGTCTTTTTTTGTTGCAGAAATGTAAGGGAAAAAAAAAACAAACAGTATGTATAAAAGGACTATAAATCATGGCTGAGAAAAATCAAAGATTTATTATTTTTGTAATTTTAATATACCTACTGGAATTAATAAAAATATAATATATAGTGCCTGTGGTAAAAAAGCTATCACTATCCAAGGATCTTATGAGTTTAAAAGCAGACAAAGTATATTTAGTATATTTATAAAGGAAAAAGTCTTATCTCCACTGCACAGTGGAGAACTGAAAGTGAGGTTTATGCCAATGTTCTAAGGGAAATCTATGGCAAAAATGATCATCTGCTAAGTGATGTCTTAGAAAGCTTTGCAACTGCTTCTTGTAGAGTAGATAGTGCATGAAAAGCTGGGTAGGTGCTTGTCTTGATTCAAGTTGATTCTGAACAGCTTTTATTTAAGTTATTAATAATCTACTTAATGACTTCTGCAGTGATTGTTTCATAAGCAGTGACAAATCAACTGGATTTCTTAAGAAACATTTTTTTTTTTTTTTTTTCAATAAAATTGCAGGTCAAGCAATATACAATCCATTATTTTAAAAGTCTGTTTCATGTAGACATTCTTATTAAAATTACCTGAAAAGACACTTTGCAGAAAAATAGAATGTTAAGTGACTTAAGTGGCATTTTAATTTAATTTAAATGGTTAGGGAATTTCCTAACAGACCCTTTTATTTATTACCTAATGTAGCTTGAGTTAAAGCCAGCAAAACATATCAGTCAAATTCCTGATTTGACCAAGTGGCAGAGGACACACATATGATGTATTTAGAATTGGCAAAGGCTTGTCTTGGTGATGAGTGCTGTAAATTACTTTTGATTAAAAAAATCAGCAGAGGAAGTGAAAAATCATTATGACCAGAACAAGAGCAATAAAACATTAATGCTGTGTGTAAAGATTGATGGGTAGTTGAGAAGCTGATTTGTAAAAGTCACCAGTACCACAGGGCATGAGTTTATTAAGAGTATGAAAGAGGCAGAGTGAAAAATGAAGTCGTACTTTAATCAACGGAAATGGAAAATAAACAACTCAATGTTTGTAGGCTTCTTTTGATGCAATTTTAGTTTGAAGTAAGCTACCTCTGCAAACCACTTCCAAAAGAATTTCACCACTTGAAGATGAGCCTCCCCTAACCCTGTTTAGTCTGAGCAGGTAAAGACAGATAATAATGGGTGGAGAGGATACGGGGAATGTTGGCACTTGATCTTCTTTCTGATAATTATAATATATATGGAAATGCATGGAAAATGTGTGTTTTCTACTCTGTTTCCTACATAAACCGTCATCTTCATGACCTTATTTGTATTATATGTAGTACCTTACACAAAGAAATAAATTGCTCGTCCCTAGTGGGACAAGCTGTGACTCATGCAGACATAGACAAGAGAATTAGAGCTCTAGGTTTGGGAGCTGGTAGCTGGGCTCCTACCTTCATATCTCTTTCTACACAAGCACTCTATAAATTGTGCCGTCTTACTGGCGGTCTGACCACTCTGGTGTTATACAAACTCATAGTAGTTTTATCTGCTCTGGAAAGAAGTAAAAATACCAAATATTTCAGTGAAAGCAATTGTCTAAAATCAGTGATTAGTTGACCAGGCCTTCACAGTCCCACAAACAGCTATCGTATGTTTGACACTAATTGTATTTGGCGTCCTAGCTGAAAAGTCAGACCAGAAAGTCTGAGGATCTCACAGGCATATAACGTCTTCTATTTGGAGAGGTGAGTCACATAGATAAGGAAGTACAGAGATGCTGGTGACTACATGTATTTCTGTGTACTGTTTCCACTGTTGCTCTAGAATAGGAAACTTTCCAGATAAAAGTCCATGTACAAAATTATACTCTTGTAAGCTGCCAAACCGACAGCCTTCATACCACTGGCAGAGGTAACATGCATTTCTTATTCTATCTAGCCAATATGCCTATATTTAACTCGGATCTAAAAGCACTGAAATACAGTATAAGGAATTGCTCATTTATGGTTACTGCAAGATGCTGAGCTTTTCTGGGAGCTGGTGGGATTTTTTTTAACTCCCACTGGTTTTGTTGAAAATTTGGTATAAATATTTCACAAGAATGCCTGCCATTTTGTGGAGACAAACTGAGCCCTTCACCTTTCCTCTGAGATTTCAAGAAGCACCTCACTACAAGCTCACCAAATGCATTGGTATAATCATCAGAGGATTCCAGGTATCCAACTGTTTAGTTAACTGCCCTTTCAGTAAACTTATTTATATGCCTCTGTGTTTGCATGATCTGGATTTCCACTGGAAGTGGGGCTGAGTCTAAAAAAAGTCTTTCAGTCCCTGAGAGTGGGAAACACCATTTAACCTTGGAAAAGCCTCACATTCAGAAGGCAGTACCCTCTTTGGTCTGACAAATGATCAACTTTTCCTAAAAATGCATGACACTGTCTCTGCTATATATATGATAATTATATACGACTATTTTAGTTCACACTTTAATGCTGTTTACAGTTCAATATTCCTGGTGGATTTTTTTGTTTTGTTTTGTTTTGTTTTTTTTTCTGTGATTTTGTTGAGGTGTAGTCATTTCTGTCATTTATTTTTCATGAGCTTTTATATTTATCAGCTATAATTAGGTTTTTGCAGCTTGTGGACTATATGCTTCTCTTTCTAAAAACCTTAGTATTTAAAAAATGAAATGCATGGTAGATGTCTTAACTTTAAATGAAGAATAATGTAACCACATATTTCAGACATACAGGGAACAAAATGAGACTTGAGGAGAAGAGGGTACAGTATTTTTCTTCATTAGGGCCACACTTATGGGCTATAATGTGAAGAAAGATAAGGAACAAATTAATGTTAGCTTTCCAGAAATTGTCTTTCTCTGTGAGCAGTTATTGAAACTTTAGTACCGCAGACAAAACTCCTGCCACTGGAGTAAAAAGTTTTCGAACAGCAGTTTTTAAACAGCAGTGAAATGAATAAGGAGCTAATCTGGATCAATACAGTGTTTTTGTGTAATGGCAATATTAATACACAGCACTTCTGTGTTTCTTATAACACCTGGGTGCTACAGAAGTCATGGCATACCCACTATTCCCTGGGCATTAGCAATATCGAATGTCTTGTTACAAAGCAGACTCGGGTAGAACAACAGTGCAATATATGGCCCCTGCTGAAACCATGGTGAACTCCTCTGTCTGTGTGATTAATGGGGTGAGTCCCTTCCAGGAGACAAATAACAGTAACAAGAGCTTTGCAGAGCTTGTGGAACGTGGCTGGTTTAGCATTGCACTACAGGGCAAAAAGGCTAAGAATTTGTGTAGCTGCTTATTTTTCTGGGGAAGCATCAATAAAAAATGCTGGGTGATTGAACAGGAGATCTGATACATGTGCTTTTTTCATGAACAGAGCTACAGCCAGATCCACCAAGAAGAACAGATCCACCAAGTCCAGCCTTGTCGAGTTCTTTGTAGAGGAATGTGATAAATTTTCTGTATAAAGGATGAATCACTCAGATTTCAGTTAAACATCTTAATCATAATGATTAAAAAAAATTGCCTGGTCAACTATGAGGAGGGCAGACATAACTTTGCAAATGGTCTGTGTCTCAAATGATATTTACAAATTAATTTTACTCTGAACCTAGAGATGACTGTTCAGCAACAGATACCCTACAAACTGATCCTGCCTACAAATATGAGAAAATGTTTAATCTGTTTTAATCTGATCTTTGTCCAGTGATACTGAGATTCTTTCTCCAAAGAATTCCATGGGAAAAAATTACTTAGCTACTTTTGGCCCTTTCAAAAACTGTTTTATTATGATGGTAGAGAGCACTGCCAAATATTGTTAGTATTGATAGATACCTGAAGTTCTCTTTCATTGTAACACAAGTGTTCAGGGTACAAGGTGTATTTGTTCCATTCTTCTCCAGGCTGAACCGTAAATTCTCTTTCTGAATGCCTAGCTGTTGTCACAACCAAAGTTCTTCAACTCTCATGTCCTGAGTCATAGGTGAAATGCTGGTTTTATTAGCAGGTTTCTCTGGACATGTGGTGTTTGAATAGTGTTTCTATGGCTTCAAGGAGACCATTTAGTCTTGGACTCTTTTAAAATAGCAGATATACTTGGCTGCATTTTGGTATCATATTGTCATCTCAGTTTCTGAATCGTTCCCTAGAACACTGTAGAGAAAATGAGCTCTCTATGAGGCTGTCAGTTTGGGTATGTGCAGAATGTGGCTTCCAAAACAACCATTTCACTTACCTGCCAGGATGCTGCTAGGACATCCCAAGCTAGTGTCTAGGGCTTGGCATTTTTAATGTTGTTGGTAAGGGAGCATCTATTCATATAGGGCAGTGCGATTTTTTTCCATATTTATCTCTAATACTTGCTCTCTTCTGTATTATACCTTTTAGCCCTGTAGGAACAGGAGATCTGTAATTCTTTGGCAAATCGTTTTGTTGGTAGTTTGTATGCTAATTAAAAAGAAGCTTGAGCAAAATGGAGCTGAGCTTCCTTTGGTTTCTATCTATTAAGCTGGTATTTTCCAGCACATTTTTAATAGCTTTTGTAAATCTCACTGTTTTTCTGAAAAGCCTCTTTTGAGAGCCACTGTTGTGACAATTTTTTTTTGTAGGTGTGGGGTTTGTTTGTTGTTTTTCTTTTTGACCCTCCTTTTCTTCACTGTTATGCATTTTTCCCCTGCCTCACACATTACTTTAGTCTGTTCTGGTTCTTTTTCTTCTGTTTGACCTTCAGTGTCAAAAACTATTCCCATTAAAGAAGTTTGTTTACATCTCAGAAATGGGTGACAAGCATGAACACAGCTGGCTGTACTTCATGTACTTCAGTGTCTTCAGGAGTCTGTGAAAGGCAAGACCTGCCTCAGACTGACCCCAGCGATCTCTCCTACTCTTCTTCTTGACTGAAGAGCATTTTTGTGACTTAAAGAAACAGGTCTGATGAGAGCAAGCAGAGTTATTGTATTTTATCTATTTCGGGGGGTGGGTGACGGGGTTATGCCTTTAACCTAAAGTTAGAGTTAAAGATTTCTTGCTTGGTTACAGATTTCCTGTTTTCTGCCTTACAGAGATTGCAGTCTTTTCTGCCTGGAAAGAGAAGCTAATCTGTGGAAGAGGAATGAAGTTGGAAAGCCTAACTCATCAATGACAGCAAAAATGCTTTAATATCTGGACAGTAATGCTGGATATATGTTGTTTCTGTGGTACTTCATCATGACAGTACAGGAATTTTGATCCATTCCTAAAGGATGCCTTGTAATTTTTGTGCTGTCTTTTACTAATAGAGATTGTGGTAACAGAAGTATAATGTTGCTTTTTTTTTTTTTTTTTCTGAATGAGAGAGAAAAAATGTCCCTCCAGAAGTCCTGCAGAAGGCCTGTGTAATTTTGATTTCTTTTTAGTTTTGGTTTGAAAACTTCTGGCCCTTTACACAGTAATTACTTTCATTGAGGAAGTGCACACATTCTGCTACTCGCTAATTACTGATAAGGAAAATGCAGGAAAGCTCAGTGATGAAACATGTCTCATTTGCTTGTCTTTCTTTTACCAAGCCAAATTCTGCAGAGCTGGCAGCAGTTGCAAAGACTACCTTCTGAAATCATTCCCCCCTCCCTGTGACTTGAAATTTCCTTCTCTTCTTTCCATCAAAAATAAAATGGTAGCAGATCGTGTCTTGTCAAAACGGGCTTCGCATGCTACATGCCCTGTGTGGCAGGCAGGTAGTTAGGCAAGAAGCCAAGCAGATGAGGAAGAAAAAGGGAAAATTTCCTCATTTCGTTAACTTTGCTACTCACTATGAAGGAACAGATGCTGTTATAAATATGAGGAAAGGGAGGGAGCAACAGCTTGGCTGGATTACGGATTTGGACACTAGACATCCAGTTTGTCATCTTAATTCAGATAACCAGGATTGCCAACTCTTCAGTCACATACTTGGCAGTGACAAAGTGAGTGAGAGAAATCCCAGCAGACTTCCTGCTTTCTAGATGTCTCTAGCTCTTGAGATAATACTGTTAAGTTTGTAAATGAGATGGTTTAAACCTTAACTAGATGGATAAAAATAAAAATCCTAAATACATTAAAAAAAAATAATTAAATCAGTTTTGTGACTCAGATTTTTTAAATATCCAAGAGTAGCAATATTGACTATTAAGGGGTAAACTCATACATTTTTTTCAGAATGCTTCATCTGAGATGATAGAAATGTTTTGTTATATCCAGTACAATGTCTAAGTGTTGGTTTTTTTGTTTGTTTTATTTAGAAAATGTATTCTGATATAACTTGGGGTTATTGAAAATAGCACCAATTCCCCTAACTTTATTTGGTATTACTTTAGATTTACTTTAATAAAAGTGGGACCAAAATTAGATTTTTCTTGCTGTACGTCAAAGCAACAAGCCTGAGAATACTTAAAAAAAAAAAAAAAAAAATAAAAATCTAAGCAGCCTTAATATTCACAGAGCAGTGGCCAAGTGTGGAGAGTTTTGCCTGGAGTTTACAAGGTTTTAGAATTTTAAAGAAATTGTAAAGATGGGGATAGAAGGATAAAAAAAAAAAAAAAAAAAAGGATTGCCTTCTGAGGAATGAAACAGTAATTATGCCCTCTTGGGCAGCAATAGCAGAAATTGAAATAATTTTACATTGACGGAAATTTTACAAATTTTACAATGACAGAAATTGAATAATTTTACTGTGCTTTGATTCAACATTAACACAGGTAGTCTTTTGGCTACTCTGAGGTCATTTTCCTGTAAGGTTCTTCTGCTTGGTATTGTTAGCTAGAAACAGCTCTCTTTTTGTCTGGTATGGCTTCTGTGGTGTCTGTATCAGGGATGAATAGATTAAGTCTTTCTAATTTGAAGCCTCTGTTTGAAGAATGACAAAAAGAATAACCACCTGATACAGAGATGTCACTTTGCTAATCAAAGCTTTTCATATTTTATAAGCCATACTTAAAACTAATGTTTGTGTGAAGAAATAACCTATATCTAGGTAATAAATTGTTTTTTGTATCAGTTTTGGGAAGAAAACTAACAAGGTTTTTAAATCTGAAAATAATAATTTGGGAATTTAAGAAAGTGTGCAATATTTCAGGAATCATTGAAAAATACTTTGTTGTTACAAGTCAAACACAAACTTTTTATGATGACTCATGAACAAGTGTCTCATCTATCTTAGCATAAAAAGTAGTCTGATTTTGCATATTATCAGATTTTTTTTTTTGGTTGTTTAGGATAACCATGTATTTCAAACTTTCCCAGAAGACTGCTTGATTCTAGTATCAGACCTCCTTCCTATGTCAGACCTCTTCAAGTTACCCCTCAGGATGATGGCCTTCCTTTCCCTGAGGTGATAGGTGTAAACCACTGAATGATTTTCACACATCATATGTGAGAATAAAACTTACTGAATAATACAGGAAGATGCATCTTTATCTAATCCATCATGTTCCCTGAGAATGACTTTTCTAAAAAATGCTTTTTTATCCTTTTTTTTTTTTTTTTTTTTTAAATAGCATTAGCGCCTTTTTAAATAGCAATAGCATTTGCAAACTCCAAGGCCATCTACATTGCCTCTAGACTTTCAGAAATGTTTTTTTTTTTTGCCATGCTTATCTTATTATATTGTGTCATAGTTTCCACAGTCATGTATAAACAAACTTCTTTCCTCTTTCTACCAGCCTGTTAGGTACTGAATAGGTATTCTTATTGTGTCTGTCTCTCCTTACAATTACCTCTTCTTTGAGCTAGCCATTTCTTGTTTCTTCCAACTTTCCCCACAGGACTTGCCACCCTTGTTCATTTTCTTGTCTGGAGTCTTTCCAGTTGGCCTATCTCTCTCCTGAGATGTACACACAACTGGAAACAAGCCTTACCTGTGGCACTGTGAACCACAGTTTCCCAGAGACTGGAAGGAATTCCTTTGGGAGTTGCTTGTACATCTCCTTACAGTGTGTACTATCTTTTCTAATAGTCATGGTTTGTTTTCATCTTGCAATCCACAAAGACCTCCAAATAATTTCCTGAAAAGCTTTCATATAATGAGTTGACTTTGTTTCTATGCACTTGATTTGTTTATGTTTATGTGCATCACATTATAGTTGCCCCCACTGAATTTCACTGTGTTGTTTTAGAACAGATTTATGAAGAAAGTTTTGAATTCTAATCCTGGTCTTTAGTTTACTGTAGTTTATACCCATTTGGGATCATTTTAAAACCATATGTTGTTTAATACATCATCTAGGTTATTGTGACTATGCAGCATTGAACGCGGGACCATTTGGCCAGTCAATGACTAACAATTCTCTGTAGTATTTAATTCTCTGTAATATTTTATTCAACTAACTTTAACTATTGCTTTAATTTCAACTGAGAGTATTTTCATCTAGCTTGTAGTTTTTTGATTTTCTTTTCAATTATGAGAATCAGTGTTTGGGGCCTTACTGTGGTCAAAATACACTTACTATTTTATTTTATTTTATTTTATTTTATTTTATTTTATTTTATTTTATTTTATTTTATTTTATTTTATTTTATTTTATTTTATTTTATTTTATTATTTTTATTATTTTATTTTATTTTATTTTTATTATTTTATTTTATTTTATTATTTTATTTTTAATTTTATTTTTATTTCCTTTGTCTCTAGAAGGGCATTAGGTTGGCTTCACCAAACCAGTGGTTGCTAACCTATTCAAACAACTGTAGACTTAAACATTATTAACTTATACATTCTGTGCAGTTTTGTAGAAGAAATACGGATTTGTTACACTGTTCTATGCTGGGTGTCAAGAAGACTAATAATATATAGAAAAAAATTTAAGAAAGCCTGGTAGCCTCTATAAACCATTCATAATATCATTAATACCCAAAGACCAAACAAGGAGGACTATTCCTGGTTGAACTATGGTGTAGTCAGATGTGTTCATTAATAATATAAAACACCTGGATCATTGTCTTTAACTGGTCTTAAGGATGTTTAATAGAAGCAATGAGAAATAATAGGAATTGCAAACAAGATACTTCCAGGAAGCTGAAAGGAGGTTTTTCATAACTGCGTAATATCCAGGAGCCACAGATTTAAACTGTGGTGAAACAATCCCATATTTATTAAGTGGATTCTGTTGCCAAGATTGGACTATAGCAGTGTTTTGTTACAGTGTGATGTGAGAGGGAAAAGCTCTCGCTGCATATTTTGAAGTTATGTTCATATGGCTTATTAATTCTAAGAAAAAGAATATGAAGTGCAGCTGAACAAATGCTCAGGAAAAAAAAAAAAAAAAAGTGGAATAGCCAATCATCCCTGAAGAAGATAGGTAAAATATGAATATAGTGCAACTGTGCAGTGCTTTGCCATAGAAAATCTTAATTTAGTTATCAACAGGTTTTCAAAAACACTTCATAGTATAGCCAGCTCTTCCAGTTCTCAGAACAGGTAGTGTTTTTCTGAATTCCAGTGGAAGTGACTTGCATAAAGAAAACTTAAACTGCCTAAAGGGGTCTTACAGAAAAGCTGGGGAGGAACTCTTCATCAGGGACTGTAGTGTGTAGATTTAGATCAGATTTAAGGAAGAAATTCTTTACCATGAGGGTGGTGACGCATCAGAACAGGGCAGTGAAGCTGTGGATGCCCCATCCCTGTAGGTGCTCAAGGCAAGGTTGGATGAGGCTCTGAGCAACCTGATCTGGTGGGAGGTATCCTTGCCCATGGCAGGGGGGTTGGATTAGATGTTTTTTAACATCCCTTCCAACCCAAACTATTCTGTCATTCTATGATATCATAACTTTTATTTAAAAAAAAAAAAGTAAGAAATTGGCTTGAAAAACAAGGTCATGGAATGCTAGGTCTACTAGTTTTTGAGTGGGTTAGTATAATACACAAATGTTCGGCTAAACCTAAATATTGTGTTGGATTAACAGTGCAAAGACCAAACTGTGGAGAGACATATAGTAAACAGATGATATATACAGAATGATTAAAGAGAAGGTAATGTGGTATTGATCACAGTCCAGTAAATCTAACTCAATCTTCCTTAAAGGCATAAATATTAGGGGAATAAAAATCTATTAGTGTATAAGGGTAATAGACCAAGGAGCAATCAGTAGCATGAGATGATGATGGAGGAAAAATAATGTCACACAAATTTGATTAATATTTTGGAGATTGAATTACAGATGGCTGCAATGAAACAGATGTAATTTGTATGGCTGTCAGATCCTGCTCCTATTTATACAGATGAAAATCCCAACTGACTCTGTTGACATCCATTGAATTTTTGTTGATTGAACTCAGAGACCAGGGAACACATCTCTGGCCTTCACTGAAACAATGTTTTCATTGTAAATGTTCATTCAAACATAATTATGTGTATTGGCATAGTTGGGTAAACTTTTACCTCATAGAAAAAGGATAAATGCATAAATTTGTGGTACTGGAGGAAGTGGGAAGGTAAGCTATGGAAGGTAAGCTGTGGATCACACAAGCTTCTGATTTGGAAACAAGATTGTCTAAATGAGAAGTTCCCAAAATATAGCATGTTTACTGAGAGGATGTTGATAAATATGTTCATAGAACCACACAGAATTGTCTAGGTTGGAAGAGACCTCAAGATCATTGAGTCCAACCTCTGAGCTAACACTAACAAGTCCTCCACTAAACCGTATCACTAAGTTCACCATCTAAACGTCTTTTAAAGACCTCCAGGGATGATGACTCCACCACTTCCCTGGGCAGCCCATTCCAATGCCTCACAACCCTCTCAGTAAAGAAGTTCTTCCTAACATCCATCCTAAAACACCCCTGGCACAACTTTAGCCCGTTCCCCCTTGTCCTGTCACCAGGCACGTGGGAGAATAGACCAACCCCCACCTCAATACAGCCTCCCTTAATGTACTTATAAAGAGTGATAAGGTCGCCCCTGAGCCTCCTTTTCTGCAGGCTGAAGAAACCCAACTCCCTCAGCCGTTCCTCATAAGACTTGTTCTCCAGACCCCTCACCAGCTTTGTTGCCCTTCTCTGGACTCATTCGAGCACCTCCATGTCCTTCTTGTAGCGAGGGGCCCAACACTGAACACACTACTCGAGGTGCGGCCTCACCAGAGCCGAGTACAGGGGGGCAATCACCTCCCTAGTCCTGCTGGTCACACTGTTCCTGATACAAGCCAGGATGCCGTTGGCCTTCTTGGCCACCTGAGCACACTGCTGGCTCATATTCAGCTGACTATGCACCAATACTCCCAGGTCCTTCTCTGCCAGGCAGATTTCCAACCGCTCATCTCCCAGCCTGTAGCTCTGCTTGGGGTTATTGCGCCCCAGGTGCAGGACCCGGCACTTGGCCTTGTTGAACTTCATGCAGTTGACCTCAGCCCATCGGTGCAGCCTGTCCAGATCCTCCTGCAGAGCCTTCCTGCCCTCGAGCAGATCGACACATGCACCTAACTTGGTGTCATCTGCAAACTTACTAAGGGTGCGCTCGATCCCCTCATCCAGATCATCGATAAAGATAATAAATGTTGTAATATGTATATATTTTATACTGTAATATTTATATATAATATATTTATGCTGCAGGGAGTGGTCCTTAAGAATGCCTTTTCCTCAAAATATTCCCTAGTTTTGAAGAAAGCCAGACAGGAGACCCCAGAACAGGGCTGCAGGATGACTGGGAACAGCTCCCAGCCCCGCTCCCTGCACTAGCCTGTTCAGCAATGGAGATACATCCTGAATAATGGGATAGTCTAAGACAATTTACTGAGTGCACTTGTACTGTGCTCACAGTGTCCAAAATGTTTCTTTTTTGCAATGGAATTAAGATCTCCTAGACAATGTCTAAGCTGATGATAAAGTATGTACTCAAATTATGAAGGTTATTAAGCTATGAGGTAGTGACAGTACAGTAATATTGTAGAAACTGATCTGACTAAAGTAGAAATATGGGTAAAAAAGTTGCCTTGGATAAAAGTTATTTTTTAAGTCTAGGAAATATTAGGATTATTTTTAAGCAGTCCTCTGATACTGGTTTGGATAATGCTGCATTTCAGATTCCTTACAGCAAATTCAAGTGGAATGTATGAGAGAGCCCTGAGCAATGTCCTTAAGCAACGTCCTGGCTCACTGACCCCTGCTACTGCAGCCAGCTGTGGCATACACTTCTCTCTCTAAAATGGCAGCACAAGTGCTGATAAGATTCAAAGTTATAAAGTTAGTACAGAGAGATAGAATAATTGGAATTTAATAGGATCTGCAGCACAGGGATACTATTTTGAAGTATACTCAGTGTGCCAAATACTGAGGAAAAGACAGTAGGACAGGAGAGCATCTATCTGTCGCTGTATAGCTGGAAGGAATTATTTGATTGCTGTGTTACTGTTCACCCTGAGAATATTGCTAATTTGATGTTTACACATCAAGAGGTAATATCTTGATACAAAGCAATTAAAGTGGCAGGAGTCCTTTTCTTAGTCATCTCTGCTGTACCCTAGATGTTTTTTTCTCAGTCAGGCACTTGAATTTTCACAACATAGCATGATTAGACAAGCAAAGGCTTAACACGATAACTCAGAGGGCTATGCAGTCTTTGTTTCTCACTGCTGGATACTTGGGATAAGTATTGAGCATGCAGACCTACAGAAATGCCAGCTCTGAGAAGAAACAAACATATGCTGTGGGTGAAGGAAATGGCACGCTAATGAGGCTTTTGTCAGATGCCTTTCTCTGCTTGTCGTGTAGCTCCATTTTTCTCACTTGCTATTTAGCCTATAAGCCTCGGGGAAACAGATTGTCTCAATCTAAGTTTGTGCAGTGCCTTGCTGAGCATGGGAGCCTTATATCATAGAGTATTTGCTTTATTTATCACTTAAATATAGGAGGATTTGCCTTCTGTGCAGCTTTTCTTCTCTTTCCTGGTCTCCAGCAATAGCACAAGCCTATGCAGACAGAGGGTTAGCTTTCTGCCACAGCAGAGGGAATCCTAAAGGAAAACTCCTCTGAACATCCAGTAATAGCAATATCTATCCAAGCCATGGGGGACCACACTGTGTGTTATCTACATACTTTATAGCTGAATGTAGTAGTGAATGCAGTAAAAAACCTACACACAGTATGTTCAGGAGTTCACTATTTTCATCATTGGTGAAGAAAAGCATTTAATGAACAAATAAAGACAAGGAGGATATGCCATGTTCCAGTACCCAGCTTGAGATGTAGTGCATTATCTGCAGGAGGCAGCAAGGATGAATATCCACACCCCAGTCAGCTTTGGCAATGGATTTGTTTCAGTGCCCAGTCCCTGCTTTGAGGACACTATCTGATGAGCAGGTATGGGAATGTTGTATTAGCAAATTCTGCCTTACTACTTCTCTAGTTCAGCTTCTCCTTTCCTTTCCTTTGTCCCATCTGAAGGGTGCTTATGGCAAAGGCTCTGCTGTCTATCAGTGCCATCCTGGGATGAGCCCCTTTAAACCTTGCTATCTTCTTCCCAAAAGAAGAAAATAGTTTTTCAGAATTGTTCAGCCTGTTCGTGTGCAGCCTGACTGTATGTGGCTTCCTCCAGCTTGATGTGGCTGCTCACAATAATTCCTTGATATCTGTTTCTCCACCACTGTTATGTCTCTCATGAATGAGTCCTTAAATGTCCTTTTGAAATGAATTATACAGTTTTGCCACTGTTTGACCATTCAGAGGGTAAGGAGATGAGATGGTGCATCACAGAGAACAGTTATTTCCAGGAATTTTTACTTATAGAGTAAGACACAGTCTCTGTGAGCATAGCTCTGAATTATAACCCTTACAAGAAAAAAAGGACATCTGTTCAGGCCATTAACATTAACTTCATGGAGAAAACTTCCAACAAGAGACTACAATGCTTTCTTGAATAAATTGATGTTATGGGGTTTCAATGGATGTCTGAAATAGATGTGAGAATTAAAGAGAATATAAAAACTAGGTTTTCCATTAAGCTTTACTTTCATTGATATAAAATTTGGTCTTTTAAATGACTGCATAAAATTAAACTGTATTTTTCAAGCTAACTTTAATGATCTATATCAGCTGTACTGTGTTGGAGAAGGAAAGCTATAAGTATTACTTTAGCTGATGAGTAAAGGTATCATCTGTCAGCTCTGAGAGATTAATACATTCAGCTGGATTAAACAATCACTTGGAAGACTAGGGCAGGGAAGTGTTAGATGGGGCCAAGAGATTTTAGGGCTTGTTGCATATCAGCCCCATCCTATTACAAATTAACCTTGAATTAAGTCTGTGCTGAGTAGTTGTGATCTCCAAAGAGCATGCAGGCTGAGATTATCAGATTGTATTTACCTCCTGACCCTAGCTCATGCCTGGTAAACTCTGAACTGCATCTGAAGGAGAGGGAAACAGGTATAAAGGATCTGGCTGCTTCCATTTTGGGTTTTCTGGGGCAGGTGTTGGGTTGTTGGTCTTTGCTTCTTCCTTCTAGAGCAAAGCTTGTTAATTTAAACCCCCCTATTTTTACCGCTATATTATTCTAGAACTTCAATATGTTATAGCAGCTTCAATTCAAGACATCGGTGAGTACTTATTGTCTAAATACTTTCATTAAGAACCAGAAAGAACTTGTCATCTTGATTTCAGTAGAATTGGAAATATTCTCAAAAATTCATTTTTGTGTCTCTTTGGGTTGACCTCATTATAGTCTTCTTCATGTAGACTTTCGTTAGGCCACCTGATGAAGTTTATAATTTTAAGAACTTATTAGTTCATCTGTATGTGTGTATGTAAACACATAATTTTTTATTGGGGGGGAAAAAAAAAAAGGGAATTTTTAGGCTTTTTTTTTTTTTTTCTAGTTTAGTGGGTGATTCTGAAGTTGGTTTACTTGGCCCTGAACAAAAGATTACTGTTTGGGTGGTTTACATGGTATAATTGCTGTAGCTAATCATGTCCCTGGACTCTCAATTTCAAAAATGAACACTTATGTCAATGTAAGTAGTTGCCATGGAAATCCTCACAGCATGAACCTCCTCAGTGAAGACCTTATGGCAGATAACACAAACTATGTCTATGATTTCCCTAAACACATCAGACACCAAAGTGAAAGGTTTTTTGCATGCCTTTAAAACATGTGTGCAAAAACAAGTATTTGTCTGTTCTAGCATACTTTTCCTAACCTTACTTCTTCAAGTCAGATAAAATGAAGGTCACATTCTAACAGCATGCATTCATTTGGAGAAACAATACAAGGAATTGAAGAAATCTCTTTCAGTTGCTAGTGCCCTAAAATATTTTCAGGTAAAATTTTTCTATCCATTCATTCATCCATCCATCTAAAGACTTCTATATATTGAGCTTTTAAAAACACAAGCATGGGAAGCACTGTTGGCAATTGAATGCCTTCTTCCTTCCTTTTTTTTTCTCACTGATCTACAGTGCTCTCTTCTGTGTAGATCTAGATGTTAACATTTCAGTCATCTAGAGGGTGCTTCTTTTCAACAGGACGCAGCTGCCAATTTCTGGTCTTATAGCATTTCTGGAAAGCGAAATTCAGCTGTAACAAGAGTTACAAAGCCTCCAAAAGAATTGTTCTATTATCTTGAATAAGGTGCACTATTAGAGTGAAATTATAACCTGCGGAAGACTAGAAGCAGTGGTGTGTACCTGTTGTTAAGCAGCCTTCGTGTGCTGATGCAGTTCCACCTTGTGTCATGCTGTGGCTGTAATACCTACCTGGAAAGAGAGCCCAGTTGTAGTGCCGTGAGATGAGGGTAATTCCATTAGCTACATATTGATACAAAAACAACTGAGAATGGCATTTGTCCCAACACAGAGACATGAGGAAATGAATAAAATAGTTTCAATGCTAAATGTCATGAACTAGATACGGAAAATAACAATTTAATGACAGAATGCACAAGCTGCATAAGTTAATCTGTAAAACAGCTTTTTCAAATATATCCAACTGTTTCTGTGTGTCTTAAATTAAGCAAGAAGAATATTATTACCTTTTACAAAAAGTTTTTTTTGTTGTTGTTGTTCTGCAGGGAAAGGAACTTTAAGATGACCATTCACGTGATCATACAATGTGTATTTATCTCTGTCCTGCTCCCACTGGACTGATGTTGATGTCATGAAAATACCATTCATGACTAACATGGTGCCAGCTGTAGCGAAGGCCAATTCCAAGCAGAGGTGGAGATGTCAGTAATGGTGGGTTTAAGCACACAGACGAGCAAGAGTAGAGAAGTTCACTTTGACACTTAACAGCTGCCCCCATAGTAGATAAAAGGAGTGCTTCATTCCCCAGAGCTTTCAGTCTGTCTCTCCATTCACTATATTCTTTTAAAATTGAGTCTGTTTAATTTCCACTGCCAGACACTCTGGCACAGTTCCTCAGGCACTTAAATATCATTGCGGATTTGGGCTTCTGAGCCTACATCTTATTTCCCTCTGAGGGGGAGGAAGCTTTGCAAGTAGAGTTAATTTTGATTTAGAGGAAATAAATGCCATGAAACCTTTCTATTAGATTAAAACTGATAATAAAAAACAACCTCTGGCCCTCCATGAGGTATGTCTGTGAGCTGCAAAGGCCCAATTGGTTGGGTTGCTGTGGAAAGGCTTGTTTAGGTGAGCATCTCATGTGGTTGGCTTCTAGTGAAGACCAGGATAGTTCTTTCCTCCTGTACGATCTCCTTCTTTTTCTGTCCTCCAGCAGCATGTATGGAGTGCATCCAACCCACAGAGAGCACAGATGTAGTTACTCCATAAAAGCTTCTGAAACATCCCGTGTCTGACATAAATAAAAATGACCTTTAGTATCAATCTGTATCTGGCTGACAATAATTGGCTAGTCGTTTTATAAAATGACAAGCACACGCAGTATGCTTGGCACAAACTTCACCAGTATGGGCAAGATGAGATTTCACAATTCTTTACTGCACGAAGATACTCAGAAGGCATATATATGTGTTTGTATATATGTCTCTGTGTCTGTATATGTGTGTACACATACACACATGTATATAGTCTATAAAGCTATGCAATAGTATTTTGCACACAGAAAATCAACACATTATAGTGTAGCAGCCTGATTCTGTTAACATGCTGGCATAAATCAAGGCAGCTGCACCTTAATCGGCAAAGATGTAAGTAGAGGCAAATTGCTTTCAATAAAGAATTGGGTGTAGATTGCCTGGTTTATCTAGAAGATGGAAGAAATAGCTTTAGACAGTTTAATATTGTAATTTGTCTTGGAAATAGAAACCAGAGAGTTGGCTAATTTTTGTTTTAAACTCTAGGTCTGATGGGATAAGGCTGTCTGATTCTAATGCTAGCATATAATTTCCTGTCTTGATTTAAAAATACAGCTAATCTAGTAGATTTTTGGATTAAATAAAATCTTGCCACTGCAGTGTGTGTGATATTTCTGGAAATCACTATGATTTACTGAGTGAACTCTAGTAGCTGAAAATATTTTATGAATATTAAACATATGTTCTAGAGAGTTAAATATGTTTTCTCTGAAATGTCTATGGCAGTTCCATTTCCTGTGGTTTCATATTTATTAAATGTCATTGTTTCTTCTTGGAGCGTGTGATCTGTGCTCTCTAAACCAAAAGAACGTCTGGAAGGGACTCATTCAATTTTCTTGCTTTATGTCCTGTGTCTTTCCACTACATAAAAGAACTTTGAATCAATGCTTTCTGCATCATTCAGCATTTTTAATTATCTAAACTTTCAACATCAGTTACTCTCTTATGTCACGCTGCAGGTTCATGTTTTTTTTTTCTGTTGGGGTATTGTGAGGCCGCACCTCGAGTACTGTGTTCAGTTTTGGGCCCCTCGCTACAAGAAGGACATCGAGGTGCTTGAGCGGGTGCAGAGAAGGGCGACGAAGCTGGTGAGGGGCCTGGAGAACAAGTCCTACGAGGAGCGGCTGAGGGAGCTGGGCTTGTTCAGCCTGGAGAAGAGGAGGCTCAGGGGCGACCTTATCGCTCTCTATAGGTACCTCAAGGGAGGCTGTAGCGAGGTGGGGGTTGGCCTGTTCTCCCACGTGCCTGGTGACAGGACGAGGGGGAATGGGCTTAAGTTGAGCCAGGGGAGTTTTAGGTTAGATGTTAGGAAGAACTTCTTCACTGAAAGGGTTGTGAGGCACTGGAACAGGCTGCCCAGGGAAGTGGTGGAGTCACCATCCCTGGAAGTCTTCAGAAGACGTTTAGATGTAGAGCTTAGGGAAATGGTTTAATGGGGACTGTTAGCGTTAGGTCAGAGGTTGGACTCGATGACCTTGAGGTCTCTTCCAACCTAGAAAATTCTGTGTGATTCTGTGATTCTTGATTACAGCTATGCTGTAATCTAGCTAATGCTGGCCAGTTTATGACTCCTACAGGTCTCACCAGGTGTTAGCAAGTTCTCATTTTCTCTGCTTCCACTTACATGCCATGGATGAAGAGAGATAGTGGTCCTGAAATGAGCTTGCATGGGTTTTGCATAACATTCAGGTACGTGTGCTTGTCCTTTTTAATGTGTCTTTCAGACTTCACGGTGTCGTACAAAAGGCAGAGTTTTCAAGTTTTTACTTAGTTTCATTCAGTATTTTCCATTCTTCTTCTTCTGAAGAGAATAACAGGATATTATGCAGTACAGGGCCTGATGCATTTGATGTTTGTCTGTCATTCACTAATAAAGCACATAGGGTATGAACCATGTGGGTTGTTAGTCACCAGTATCAAGAAGCCATCGGTAACTGTTAACATTTTTCTCAGATTGATGTAAACAAAGCTGATCTATTTGTGGTCTGACAATCTGCTGATTATTTTTCCCAAGTCAAAATGTGTTGTTTACCTTCATTTTGTAATGTATGCCAAGATTCTAACAGGCAGCTCAGATCACAAATGTGTTCAGGCAAATAATTGTTACTGAAACAATGGTTTTGTAATGATATGTGCTTTCTGTCAGTGCTAGCTTTTATTTTATAGAGTAATGTTTTCTGTAACTCCATTTGGGGAGTAGGAATTATCCTCTAGTTCACTAGCAATACTGGGGTATGAGCAAGCCTGTGTGGCTCAATTTATGTCACCACAGTAGCACAGAGCTTTTTTTTTTTTACAGTGCAGGCATGGAGATGCCCCTAACAGTGTGGACTGTGATGTGGATGTTCCTGCAAGACAGCAAAGATGAGTGTTTGCCTTCCCACCTCTGCACAGAGATGGGAGCTGTCTCTGGGGCAGCTTGTGACATTGCCCTTTTCCTGAGACTTTTGGGTAAAATGAGGTTATAGATCTCTGGCTGTGATTTGCAAGAAGAGAATGAGCTTGGCTCAGGTCTTGAAAAAAGTAGAAACCAAGCCCTGTGGATTTTCAGTGGAGGTGGCTGCACCCTCAGAGCAAAGTATGGCAGGGTGGCATTTAAATGTTTGTAGAACCCAAATAATTTTGCCCTGACTTCAGCCTAATTTATCTCCCAAACTAGGGACATAAGATTTTATTTAGCTATGTAATGGTCATGTATGTGCACCTGTTGAGTAGCTCTTCAAAAATATAAAGTGGTGAGCACTTTAAAATCTTTGAGCACGTGGTTCTGATGTAACTTAATTGAATTACCTGGGCAAAGATCTGGGTATATTTAACCTAAAGTAACATCAATTTGGAAGGAGTTGTATGCAATTCACAGATCTCCGAACAGGAGAGCTGTCTGCAGAAGTGAATCTAATGCATGCATTTGGGGTTGATTTACCTAACAGCAGGGTTTATTTCTGCTAAGGTGCTTAACAGGAACTGTTGGGTATACATGTATGTTGATTTGATGTATGTTTTCCCCCTAGCTTTCAAGCATTAATAAAAATTTCAGTAATGGTAAAAGGGAGAGTTCTTATGCACTTCCACAGTTTCTGGACAATCACTGATATCACTGGCTGTATCCACCATAAGATCGTTTTGTGTCAGATAGTGCTGGCACTTGTGGGTTGAGATATTTACTCTGAGCTGCAGACTGTATATTAACTTTGTCTTCTTCATTATTACTTTAAAATCAACTGTTCTAATTGGGGTCCAACCAGCTGTTATTCTGCATAGTTCGATGCTGAAGAATAGGTCTACAACCATGTGTGTCTTCAATCAGAAACAGACCAGGAGGTGATGACCTTTATTAGACTTACGTGTTCATTAAAGTGCACTCTGAATCATTTACTGAAAATAAAATAAAAATAAAAAGAATCCCCAACTCACTGAAATCTGCATCGTAAACACTGTTTTTGTAGGAATTTGTAAAACAAACAACAACGAAAAGCTTTTTTTCTTCCTTTACTTATATGCGATGATGGTGGGTGTGTTGTTTTATGTGCATCTGTTCTATAATATAAATGTGGTTCGAGATCTGAAATCAGAGTACCATGAATGCTTTTAACACCAGAATGAAAGTATTATCTTCATAAAATTAGAGAAGATCGGTTTACAAGCATGAATAAATGTTGTGTGGCTTTGAGGAAAAAGTTTACTACAACACACATGATCAGTTAACTGATCTATCTAGTCTGGTTTTCTGCCTCTGGTAGTTTGTTACTTCAATGGAACAAGCAGGATCTAAAAATAAAGCAAGCGTGGAGGAAGGAGAGTTCATCACTTGACTTGTGCAAGCTGTCAATTTATTCATTGCAACATGAAATGTAGTTGGCATCTGATCATTATTGTGCCTTAACTGTTCTGCTAATTTTAAAAACAATGGGACAGTCTTGAGCTCTGCTGTTGATTTCTGTGATATGTTACAGCATGATATGTGAGGGTCACTGTTTACCTGTGTTTTGCATAAAGTTGTGTTGGATTTTACTGGTGTTGATACATAATGTGACCATGCTAATCAACGTTTTTTGTTATTGTGCAACAGTTCAACACTTAATAAGGAAGAATATATGGAGACAGTATCAAAACTTTTTTCAATTATTTTTAAAATTCAGCTTAGCTCAAAATAAGAATAAAAGTACACTGTGAGGTCAGACCTATCTAGTTTAGTTGGCAATTGGAGGCACTAATTACTGTATTTTTGATCTACGTTGCTAATTTATAACTGACTCTAAGGTGAGGTCTCTTGCCCAATTTGAAATGCTGGCATAATGTTTATATCACTCATATGCATTTAAATGCTGTAATAATAGAAAATACAATATATCTGTAGCTAAAAGAATGTGTTTCATCTTTGGTTTTACAAAATTTACCAGTTTTCTCACTCGGTTTGAACATTTTAAAGGCACTGAACAGTCACAGTCTCTCTGCCCCACAACTGGTAGTATTGGGCCATTTGCCCTTTCCCATTTTAAGTGAGGGGGGGAACTCCTGATGACTTCCAGTCTAGGTGAAACAGAGGCTTGGGTAACTATGGATGCTTGTAGGTAGCTTCAGACTCCTTTGTGTGTGCTTCTAAGCTTTCAGGTCAGCTCTGGCTTGTGATTCTAGGCAGTTTTGAGTGTGTTGAAGGAAGTAGTGCAGGTATGTCTTCTCTCATCTGTGTAGGTTTTATTGTAATATTGTTTAGAATGAATATTTGTATAAAGGCATTACTTTTGAGTCTTGGAGAAACCACGGGCAATAGATGGACTGTCAAGGTAAACATGCACTAATAAGGTCAACATAAGCCTACCAAAATGCAATAACAGAGAAGTTTATTAAATGTGAGGTGACACAGTATCTGTATGATTCAGATTGAAAATGGGTGCCTAAATCAAGCAGCAGGTGCAACTTATTTAGAAAGAGAAGAATATGTTTGAGTGGAGCCTTAATTCTAAACCCTGAAGTCTTTAAAGGTGAAAAGTTATCTGTAATCTAGAGGTGCTTAAATGTGCATTCTGAAATTTCCATGGCTCACAGTGTCTCTGAATTTGTGAAGAGCTGCTGCAGATCGTCCTACATGCTACTGTATTTTATCAAATTACCGTTGTGTGAAATACAAACATTTATGTGATATGAAGTAAACCCAGAACTAGCACTGCAGTAGTTACCTCCAAACTGGTAAACTGAAAATACAACACTCTGATACCCTAGATTCTTCTGCTGTAGATGTTCACTTGGGGAGCAGGCAATCCTGCAGGCAGACAGGCCTATCAATACCAAAGGTAATCAGATAAATTACTCCCTCATTCAAGAGACACTTGTCTGTTGTAGGTAACATCCATAATAGCCTTAAGGACAGGGCTCAGGTTCTCAAATTAGATCCTCTGTTATTAGGAGAACGTAGCAAAATTCTGCTGTATGCTTTACTAGAAAAGCTAGTGAACCTAAATATATTATAAATTAAGGCCAACATATCTCAGTTTTTCTCACCAAAAATACTAACACTTGCATAAAACACATACAGCATTTCAGTTTACTGAGCTTTGTAGGTGATAGATATATTAAATAAATATTTTCTGAACTTTCATTAGTTATTACAAAAATCAAGAAATGGTAACTTCCTGCTTTTTCAAGCATGTAATTGACAAAGCTCAACATCAGAAAACAGATTAGTTAAATGTTTAATAATGTAAAGTGCAACATGTTTTTTAAAAACAAACAAAACCCACATGTTTTAGGCTATTTTAAATAAAGACTTCTACAGCTGGAAATCCAGGACTGAGATGCCATGATGATAGTGTGGTGCATAGGCAGCATCCCACATGGTATGTCCGGCATGTTACTATCAGCTGTGATTGGTAATGCAGTACCAAGATTTGATAACCTGCTAACAAGTTACGTGAAGCAAGTACAGTGATGATCTAAGTAATGTGTGATGTTACTGCTGCTACTGCTTCCCCTTTTACTAACACACTTTCCACTTTTCACAAGGAGAAAGTCCTTGTGATCTACTTGAGATCCTCAAGTAGTGGAGCAGAAGAAGTTTGTAATTTCCCTCCCCCTCCCTTTTTTTTTTTTTTTTTTTTTTTTTTTTTTTAAAGGGCTTTTTATTCAAAGATCTCAGAACATCTGTAAAGTATTGCAAATAAAAATTCGTGTGCTGTGGGCTTGATAACTCACATACCCAATTTATCATTAATGGCAAAACTGAGGCAAAGAAATGAAGAATGTAAGTAAATAGGCAAAACAATATCTGTCCTATCTCCCTCTCTTTACCTCACAGAGGACACTTGCACTTGAAAAGCTTACAATTTATTCCAGATATTATCATTTATATTACTATGTAGCTAATCCTACTTCATGGATCTGTTTTCATTTGCTTTCATGTAATAAAGTCTTGTTTTTAACAAAATTACAGGTTGTAGATTTTGCTGAAACATTAACTACTTGGGGAAAAAAAAAAGTTATAATGGGGCATAGCACTTGATTCCAGTGTAATTATTATGTTAGACTATTCAGATTTACAGGAGTTCTGACTATAAATTTATTAAGATGACATAAGTAGGTTAAAATTTTTCTTATCAATGTCAACTGATACGGAAACTAGGTATAAGGCTGCTTGTGTTTTGGATCCTGAGCAATGTAAAGAGCAACACATTCTTCTTCTCTTTTCCAGAAGTACCTGGAAAAATAGAAAGAGAGATGATTGAATACCCACATAGGGGAGGTGGGGAGGACAAACCAACTACCAAACCGAATAACTAAATACCTTGATGCTGCTGAAAAATAGAGGAATTGCAAACAGGTTCTCTTCTGACTACATTTGTTCTATTTCTATATTGGCATATCTTGCTATATTTTTCAGAACAGCTCTTTGTAATCATCCATATAAGCCAAACATCATGACACAACGGGGAAGAACATCTCTCTTCTTATGGATGTAGCAAGGGGAAATTCTGATCTCAGTGACGTAAGGATTTAAACACAGATATTATTTTAACAATATAAGCATCTAAGAATTCAGGAGTATTTTTGCTTTGTGGTCATCACCTTTGTATTAGGTGTTTATGCCAGTTTCAGAGATGACCAGAGATCAGTATCAGTGTACAGCAGTGAAACGTACAATAATATGTGCCTGCTGTACAAGTCTGATAAATGCCTTAATCCAATATGATCTGTGCTGGCAGATCTCTACACATGCATCATGCCAGGATTTTGTAAACAGTCTCATTGATTGACTGCAGGACTGGGAATTAATTTAAGAGAAGTGATTTCATAGAAGCGGTGGATACAATGGTGGAGGGAGGAGGGGAGGAGGTACTTGTTGAAATCACAGGTGCAGAGAACGGTTCTGTGCAGCTGGGCAGTTTCAGGTCTTTCAGTAACAGCTTCTGGTGTTAGTTAGTGATTAGCAAACATCATCATTACTACTTATTACTTTGTTTGCTTTGTTTTTTTTTTTTTTTGTTTGTTTGTTTGTTTTTTCTCTGTAGGAAAGAAGGTCATTTGTAATCATCTGCCTATAGTTTGCTGCATTGTATTACCAGTGGGTGTATGTAATCCTTCACGATGGGTACTTTATTGACCTATGCCACTTTTCACAAGAGTTGGCAAATACTTCCCCTTTCCATTCCTTCTGGAAACTATTTTCACCAGTTTTTCTTTTTACAAATATTATGTGTACCATGATTGTGAAAAAGCCTTATGCATCCTACTCCAGGAAGAGAACTGTGCTCTTGGTCTGGCACCCAAATCTCACTGTATTGATGTTGATTAAGACTTATCTGAAGTTTAGAGGATTTGCTGTTGCCATTTAGTATCAGTATTCTTGCCATCTACCTTTATGCATGGTCTTTTGTGTGCTGACTTTTCTTGGTGTTTATCTTTTATTTTCCACAGCTTAATCGTACAAGGTGAGCTGGAACGAATGCCTGGCTTTGTTTCCTCCAAAAGACACTTCTGCCCTAAGGAGTAATATTGCAAATCCTGCAATCACAAAGGCTATGTTTCTGCACCAGCTGATGCCCAACTTGATATGGACCAAATAGACAGAATTTATATTGTTGGAGTCTGGGAAATCATGCTGTTGAATCGCTCATCTCTACTCACAAAGATTGGGCACGGACAAGTAGGCTGTCACCAGCAGTTAGAGTCAGGGTTTTACCATCCATAGTAACTGTAGATGCACCCTCCTGAAGGGAAAGAAGAGACGGACAGCTTTTAGTTTTCCATGGCTTATCACCAGCAGAAAGAAAATGCTGCAGGTAAGTATGGAAATCTTTCCTACTGAAAGAGCACTTCAAACAAAACACTGTTTTACAAGGCCTAGCTAAATATTCAGCTGATCTTCCCCATCTGACGCTATTAGCATCAATAAAAACATGCTTCATGGTTTGTTGTTCCTCATCATAAAGCAGCAACCTATTGCCTGATGCCTTAAGGATGTGCTGCTACCAATCTAACCGAGCAGCCTGCAAGTTGGTACAACTATCTGGAAACTCACCGGGATAACCTGCTGGAGTACTTCAAGCTCCTCTTCTACTTTCCTGATTCCTAATACCTTTCTAAGTCTTGAAAAGAAGTTCACAAGTCAGCAGGGAGCTGACAGAAATCACTAATAGGCATCTGTCTACACTGGAACAGACTCATCATTATCTTGTCAAGCAGAGGAACCAGATTCCTGCCAGCAGCAAGGTCTTGATTGCACAGGCTGCAGTGAGCTGCAGTGTAAACAAGTGTCTTTCAAGAATATTATGTCTTTAATTAGTATTTGATAGTCCCTGTGAATTTCAACAGAACAGGAACTGATAGAAATACCTGCCTTACGAGCTAGTTTCCCTTGTGTAAAGGGAAACCAGCTTTTCTCTGCTGTTTTTCCCTTGGGCTGCAAGAGTTTCTTTGAAGCCAGGAGAAAGATGGGCATCTGGATCAACTACTGCTGTGATTTAGCATAAAAATGTTTCTGGATTTTTATTAGCTTTGTCTACCTAATTCCAGCTGGAGTTCAGTATGAGGACAAAAACTTCAAAGCAAGAACTAATAGGCGATGGTTTTTATCACCCAGAGGCATTCTGATGTATTTGCAAGGTACTCCCTAGCAGGAATCAAAATCCCCATCTAGAACTGATAGAGGATGGCAGTAGTTCTGTTCTCAACATACAAGATGAGGGAAAAGAGGGATTATTTTTATGGTGGCAGTTGTTTACAGGTTTTTTTTTTTTTTCATGATAGTTTAAAGCCAAACGACGATTCCTGTCAATGGCTTCTGTGAGAAGGAAGGTAATCATTAATTTTTGTTGTTGGTAGTAAGAGGCTTTACAACTGTGCAGTTTGCTCTGAAATGTGAATTCATGGATGTGTGAATTGTCACCTACCAGCTGCCATATCCAGATATCTGAATTACTTTTACTTTTTTCAGTTGTTCCTGGTCCATAAGCTATAACCTAGAAAAAAAAGGAAAGAAAAGTAATGGATTCATCCCAGTGACTGAAGTGTACACATTCATCTTTCTACAGCATTTAAACATTCTATTTTTAAAGAAAAATGTTCATAGAGGATGACATTATTTTTACAGACATTAAAATTCACATTACGTTTGGTATTCTCATATTGATTCCTACTGATAAAAAGAGAACTGATCACACCTGCCACTCCTTATGCTCTTCTGCATCCTCACTTATCTACTCCTTCTGCCTCCTCCCACTCTCTGCTTTGCATCTATATCCTTCCTGCTTCTGTTCTTGGAACAGGCGCTTCCTCCTCATGAACTCGGGCCCCTGTCAAGAGTATGTTGAAGTCAAAAAGATACTTCCATTAACATTAAAAAGGCTGTAGACCAGACCTTATTTTTCTAATTATCTGCCCTTTTTGTGTTCTTCCTGACAGTCCCACGCTCTCTGTTACTCTGCTGTCAAACGTATTGGATTCTTCAGAATATGACTCCAAGTAACCCAGGGAGAAAATATGTTTTGTAAACCATCGCACATGCAGCACAGACATCACATGGTAACAGCTTCATTTACACTCAAGCTGGACTGTGTTTGACAAGGCTGAGAAGTGCAGTGCTCTAGCATGGCCCAGGCTCTCTGGGGCTGTCCAGGTCTTTGTTTCCATTTTATGTGGATTAAGAAGGAAAAAAAAAAGTGTATTTACACATTTGAATTAGATTTGGCACCAAGAGTGCTGTACAAACATATATGGAAGCTGAACGCACTTGTGAGCAGTGATAGCATCTTGCTGGTATTTCTGATGTGGGAAATAAGGGGGCGGGGGAGCTGTTTTAATCTTAAAGGAAGTGAGTGGAAATAAGGTTCAGGTTGATTCTGCAAATAGAAGTATCTGAGACAGGAGTCCCCTGCCCTAGGTGCGTTGGATCAGTGGCCAAAGGTGGGCATTTCCAAGGGGCAGGGCAGGCTACGACTGAATTACTTTTTTAAGGGTGCATGATTTTCTCAGCAGATAGGGTTGCAAGGCCTGGATTCGTTCACTCCGAATATGAGACACCTATTATATGTATCTTTAAAAATCTCTTTCATAGAAATTAAACCACCTACCTCTGTTTCGAAGTTATCTCCAAAGATACTCAAAGATTGCTTCTGTTTTATTTCTCTGCGATGATCTTTCAACCAGCCTTGGAAGGAAAATGGCTCCATAACACAAGTGGAATTCAGTGGGAAAGGCGTTTCTTTCAGGAGTTCATCTGTAAATGCAGCAGAGGACTATCAGTGGCATTTCCCTTGAGCTTTGCAAACTTTTTACAGTTGCTTACGGCTTGAAGAGTTCAATTCACAGGCATTACCTAGGTAAAAGTCAATGACCATATAGCACCGTTTGCTATTACAGTTATCACGATGTAGCACTTGAGGTTAAGACGCATCTTACTTGCATGTCTTGGTGAAGTTGCTTCCCTGAAGCTGTTGTCAGAATTGTGCATCCAGGCTTCTTAAAAACACATTCAAACAGTATGTGACAGACTAGATAGTCCTTCTGGACATGCTCTTTGCTCTCTTTCAGACCAGCCTGTGCCTTTGTAAAAACTGATGTATTGTTCCTGAGCCTTTTCTGAGCAACCCCTGGCACATCCCCACAGAATGAGAATGAGACCCCCTGAACCACCTTCCTCTCTTTTACATAGTCAGTATTGGCCTTTGTGCTTCTTCTCCCCTATGTGCTAAAAACACTGGCCACAATGAAGCAACCTGGTTATCACAACTTTAAATAGAATATAAAGGCTTTTCTTGTGGTGCTCCTGGATTTGTAGTTGGATTTAATTTCCAGTCATTCTCCTTCATAACTGATTTACTTTAAAATAGCTGGAGGACTGAATGCAGTTTCACTGTAGCTAGTAAAATTCAAGGCTTGTGCTCCGTGTTGCTGTGAGTTGGTAAATGACTAAAGTTAATTTTGTCTAGCAGTGAAGTTCAGAGACAGGGTAATCATCTTGGGGATCCTAGGTAGCTGGTTCTGAGAAGCCACGGGGGAATGCCTCTAGAACAATTTCATGTCAGTATGCCAACTAGATGCAGGAAAAACTCACCATATGTCTGTCTCCCAAAGGCAGACATAAACTCACATAATAAACTAGACTAATAAACTCACAGCCAAATTCTAGTTACAACCCAAGGAAGAGTAGGTTTTATCAAGTATTAGGGTACTCCTTAGGCAGAATTCCTCTGGTTCTTTTCTAAAGCCACATTTCATAGCTCTGCAGTGTTCTGAAAGCATTACTGCAGTTTTTCATAGAAGGCCATTTCAAATGCAGGTTTTGAACAGTGTGAGAAGGTGGTCAGTGCATCCAGGGCATGGCAGTATCCTGCATAAGCTGTTGCTATTTGATGGATCATAGTATGTACCAAATATCCACATTTATCTTCAGAAAATCTGGATGAGATGAACTCTTGTTGTGGAAACAGGTTTTGTCATTAGAATAAATTCTCTTTAAGAGTAAATTCTATTCTAAATATAATTTATTTTTTCTTTCTTTCTTTAAAAAAGAAAGAAAGAAAGAAACTTTACATTAGATTTATTCTAATCTGGGCCTGGAAACATTAACAGAAGCTAGTCTAAACACCGTTTTATTGTTTTATGACACTACAAAGCAGCATTAGGGTCATTGCTTGGTGATTTTTTTTTCACACTGCAATATTTCTGATTTTATTTCTCAGTTTCACAGGTTCTTTGAACTTGCTTTGGAGGTATTTATAAACACTTGTAGACTTTGTCCTTAAATTATAGATACATCCAACTATAGCCATTGCAATTTTTATTTTTTTTTTGGTTAGGGAGAGATACAAAATAAATATCTAAAATGTCATGATGATTCATAATCACACAGAAGAAAAAAATCAGGATATTTTATCAAAAGTTACTCAGAGCAATTAGGATTCCAATAGCTTTTAAAATATTTCAGTAATAGTAGCAATCTTCACTTTCTAAAGTAATATGAAGATAGCAGAGATTTTTCTGTTATCAGACTAAAACAAGTCACTTGAAATTAGAAAAGCCTTTTGTAATACAAGAAAGACATTGGTAGTAAAAAAATATATATATATTATTATATACATTGGTAGTAAATTGGTAGTGTATATATACATTGGTAGTAAAAAAAAATAATAGTATTTTGTAATACATATACATGTTTGTGTATATATGTATGTATAGACGTTTTTCATCTCTTACTCTATCACATGCTATATTTACCTATATCTACATCTCTCCCTACATATATATCTCTATCTCCCTACATCTCTCTCTCTCTGTGTATATATATATATATGTGTGTGTGTAGGGAGAGATGTATACACACACACCAAGATGCCGTGACAATCCTGCTCAGCTCATGGGGTTACACCTTGTTCAAGAATTCCAGCATCAGGCCAACATCAGTTCTGGCTTCACATGCTGGAGAGTAGAAAGCAACAAACCGAGTCTCTAGGACAGGCGCTGTGAAGTTTTCTGCAAGTAGAACTATAAATGCTTCCAATGATTTATAAGGAATTTGGGGTAAAAAAAAAATAAATAAAGCTGATTTTGTTCTGAGCAAGAAGCAACACAAATCTAACAACGAAAATTAATTATCAATTTCTTAGTTGGTATCTTAACTTCTGTCACTTATTCATAGTAAGCATGATTTTGCTAGTTTTCCTCTTTCTAGTGATCAACTCTTGATCTACAGGATGTCACAGGGATTACACAGGGCTATAGGAAAGCAATCTACTCATACTTAGGGTCAAGGCAGAGTGTAAACACAACCTGCATTTTTTTTTTTTTTAAGAGTCCACACATTGGAAGTAGAGCTTCATTTCAAGTGAAGCCCTGAAGAACTTTCAGTCAGTCTGCTGACATTTTCTTGTCAGTGGGCCCTAGTTTGTGATGGTGTTTGAGCTTATTCCTCAAAAATTCAGATGTGTTAACAATACTTGGCCAGTAGTAGGACAATGACTTCTGAAAACAGAATCTGGATGAAGTCAATGTTTGGTGTAAGCCATTATGATGATTCTCTTGCCTGTTATTGCAGAAAAAATAGGAGAGCACTGTGATGATGAAGTATATGACATGACGCATCTGACATTGTTAATGGCCTGCTTGACTGAGTCCTCATGTAAAGTCCTCATCTGCAGATTATCCCTTGAAGCTGAAAGCTGCATGTGCCCTGATTCCTGTGAACTTGAGCTAATAAAATGCAATGAGGAGGATCCAGTACTTTGCAATCTCACATATACCGGGATTGAAGCCTGGTGCTTCCAAAGGAACTGAGTGTTTCTTATCAGCCCAATGACTTATATTTAGTTACTGTTGTATATATTTCTGCTTAGCCTGTATATTGGCTTTCAGTAGCAGGAGACATGAGTTGGTGTGTTTCTGGATTGATTACTTCATATTAACACTGTGAAACAAGGAGACCTTAGTGATAATAAGGGTATTTTTATATAAAAATAAAATATGCTAGAAATAAAAAAATGCTAGAATTGACATCTTCTTACATTTTACTAAGCTAGTCAGCTGAAAGCCTTGTGTATTTATCTCCAAGTGATGTATCGCTAAGTGGAATATCAAATCTAATATGTTCCTACATGTTGTACTGTTCAGGAGATCCATTTAAATAGTTCAATAATTAAGTCCATTTTTGGAGTTCATTACTATTAAATATTCATACCCCAGCAATGCGTTCTTTGTGGTTTTTATAGCTCTTTCCAGCTTTAAATTAGAATGTGATGATATCATGTTAAGCTGAAAAATACATCATGTTTACGGAATGAATTTATAAATATTTAAAAACAGAAAATTACAGTTTTCATTGGATGTTGATTTCAGTTAAACAATAGAGACTCTATTGAGACCAAGAATATGAAGTTGTGGGGAGAAAAAGAAAAGGACAGAGAGCATGCAAGAAAACTGCCAGTGCTCGTACGGCTTGTTCCAGTCTCAGCTTTCTAACATGTATGGTCCCAGGGTTTGTGAGCACAACCTTGACAGAGACTGTCTAAGGGAGAGCTGGGGACTTGCTGGGATTACTGTTTTTCTGATAGTAATAAAGAGGATTGCCACTGGCTACTGGGTAGATGTGTGTGCATTTGCTTACCCCAGGCTTGCATACTACTTGGGGCTACTTGGGAGCTTTCCCCTACTCTAGTGATATACCTAAACTTTCTTGTCAAGCATCATCTCATTCTCCCAGAGTGTTTCTTAAACTCTACTAACCCCAAGCCCTTATCATAGCTCTCTTGTGAACCTTGTTTTTTAAGATTTGTTGCAAAGGAAAAAAAGCAATAAAGTCTATAAAATAAAATACATTGAAATAGTGTCAACTATGAAACTGATTACGTTGGCTTTATGAAAAACTGTATTTTTTCAGTGACATGCCATTCTTCACTTCTAGGCAGCACAGTCTAGATGGAAAAATCATTGACTCTTTAAATTACCTGGTATGTTCTTACTAATTGAGAAAGGCCCTCCATCCTGAGTGACGGTGCTGCCTTAGAAACAACCCATCTCTGCACACTGTGGGCCCATCTCTGAGCAAGGACACAAGAAATTCCCTTACAAACAGTGTCTCCTTCTGTAAAAGAGGTAGGCATCCTTATCCAAAGAGGAACACTTAGATCCTCTTTGTTTTGTTCTTATCCTTTAAAAAGCATAAAAATGGCCCATGATAGGGATAAGGAGTTATTTTAGAACTGTGTATTAATTTATTTTTATCTACTTTATACGCATCCCTTCCATCTCTTAAATAATACTATATTAAAATGAATAGTTCTGACATGACAGTTTTGCATATTTTAATCTTAAATTGCCATTGGTGGCAATAATTTATACACTGGGATGTTATTCCCAACATGCCTACCTAATTCCTTTGAAAAGTCAGCTTCATTCTCAGCGCTAACAGACAAGTTGATGAGACTAGTAGGAGTTTAATAGCTCTGCAAGTCAAATCAGTTAGAACCTGTGGACTGAGGGGCATAATTTTAGGCACCTGTGTTTAAAAGCAAACAAACAAACCAACCAACCAACCAACCAACCAAACAACAACAACAACAAAACCACATGGTTAACTCATTCCATATAAAAATCCAGAATGAAAGCACTCATGATGACTGATTACATAGGAGGTTAGTTAGTTCATTTTGTTGTTGCTGAGTGTAGATGCAAAAAAATTTAGCTGAAAATTCAGCACTCACATGGTGTAATCATACCTTTCCCTGTGTAACTGTATTTGTTTTTGTAGTGTACCCTGAGAGTTGGCACGACTGCTAATATATGACTCGTCCATGTAATTATTTCTGGGCACATTTTTCCTTGTGTCATTAAATCTATGTTAGAAACTAAACATTTTTTTTTTTTTTTCTAATTGAAACAGGAGTTTGATGTGTAAAGCTTTGAAAAATATTTTTGTAATAAAGAAATATTGTATCTTCAAAAGGAGACATCACCAGCCAGGAGGAAGGGAGTAAATTAGAACAACAAAAATGTAGGATTTAGGCCATATTTCTGTTTAAAGGCTTGTCATGATCTAGCTGGGTCATTGTAATTAAGAATGCTAAACTGTATTGAGATATACTGGCTAGAGTTCCAAGTACAATCCTAAAATCGGGAATCTTACCTTTTGTTTCTGAATCAGCCTTTTATATGACTGTGGGCATTTTATTAATTGTCTTTGTGTGTAACTTCTCCCTCCATAGAAGAGGAAGGCCTGTGAGACTTCAATACATTTGTGAGATAAGGCTTTTTACAGCACATGTGAGTTATTATTACTAAATATCCTTAGAAACACTAGTGAAAATGTCAGGCTGACACTATAAGTGAGTATTCTGATTCAGATGTTACCATCTGGGGGACACTTAAGAACATGCAGATAAAAAGAAGCTACCTTATTAGAGAAGATGTACCTGCTGTGAAACTGCTCTGAGGTTTAAAAATATTATTTATATATTTACTAGAGTCTGAACAGAAAGGAAAACAATTTTATATGGTGTTTCTTTCAATTTCCATGGTGGGTTTATTATATACATTATGTACTTAAAGGTCAGCAGTGGCTTGCTTCCCACGGTGAAGCATTGGGATAGATCTCAGAGAATACAATTTATGTTCTGCCTTCCTTTGAGGAGGCTCAGCTGAGACTATTGTAGGAGATGCACTCTTCTTCTCAGAGATTTTGTTGTTGTTGTTGTTTGATGACTACTGTCATTAGTGGTTCTGGGTCCCTAATGAACTGCTTGGAGTGCTCCTGGCTCCAGGGAACATGCAGCCAGCAGGCCTGGCCTTTGGATGATATCAGGTTTGGGATTGAAGAGTTTAGCAGAAGTTGTGATATGACAAATTATAGCAGCGAGTGTATTCAAGACATTGTAAAGGTATTTTATTAAGAGTTAATAACTTAGGTTAGTTGTGGCCTATCTGGTTTGTCTGAACTTTTCATCTACAGTATTAGCTATATACTCACTGGGTGTATATATATCTGTGTGGTATAACGAGTTGTTAAATATGAAGGAAAAGGAAATGGATGAAGCCAGTGAGAGGCTGCATGGTTATATAGGACTGTAGGAGTATATTAGATGATTCTAGTCCCTTCTTCGACTTAGGTAGCTGTTGCTGTTCAGGTGGGCTTCAGGAGAGAGATAAACGTGACTTGGGAATTTCTTACAGTTTCTTGTGCAATTTTGGTGGGTCTAGGCAGTTCAAAATTATTGACTATTTTTGTCAGCTTGAATACCATTCCGTCCTGGAGATCTGCTGCTGGCTGTTTGCAAAATACATTCCCAAGAGAAACACTTCTTAATGTCTAAACGCTCATATGCTTGTTCTTTTAATACAAGTATTTGAAGCAGAAAGAAGTCACATATTGTAGAAGACAAGTAGTAATCTAGATATGTTGGAAGTACTTAAAAGATAAGCGGAAAGAGAATCAGATATTCAGTTTTCTAAGCTAAGTTTTCTAGCAAATGAAACTTATTTCCAAAATGTTTGTTCTTATTGAAAAACAAACAAACAAACAAAAAAAAACATATCTTTAGAATTATTTCAGTGTACCTTCAACAGAAAAATAAATATTTATATAGTTATATTAAATTCAAAACAATGACCATACATTTGCCATTTTGTAAATGAAGACAGAATTTCTTCCTTTCCCTCTTCTTCCATTACATTTCACGTAAAAAGCTTGGATTATTTCAGTGAGTACTAGCAAGGTAAACTTTTAAACTTCTGAGTACTTTTGTGAACAAAGTTCAGCCATTACTGTTTTTTAGAACCAGTGTTTGTGTCTGTCTGAACTGTATTTAAATGTCCCTCATATTCACTATGAAATTGCGATGAAATAGAAACTGTGAGAGGAGAGCCTTGCTTCCACGCTGGTTCAACCAAAACTGGCAAGAGTTGTTTTGATAACTGTCATTCCTGATGTCAAACTTTGTGTAAAGGAAAACAAACAGGCAAACATACCTCGAGTGATCCATGTTTAGCCTGTGTCCTAAATGCATTCATCCTTACTGATAAAGGAAGGGAGATGTTTTCTCAGGCCTTATCTCTATACAAAGGAGGCTAATAATTTGGTAAAAAACAGTTCCACAGAAAGTGCCTCAGATAAGGACTGCATGTAATGTGTGTTTCTGATTGATTGTACTTGAATGTACTTGAATCACTCTTCTAAAAATGTGTCTTTTTAATAGCTATTGCTGCCTCTTTGTATATTCTGAGTACCCTGGTTTATGGGACTTGCCCTAGTGTTGGCCGAGACAGAAAGCATAAATAAATCAAGAAGTCTGGACTTAGATCTTTTTTTTTTGGTGGTTCTCCCTTTTTTTTTTATTTGTTATTTTTTAGAAGGCAATTGAAGCTTGATTGATTCCATTTATAGCTTTCCTGTATGGGTGAGCTGCAATCAAGGTTTTATTTGAAGATGTTTTTCATCCTTTTCTCTCACAAAAGGGGAGGCAATAGTTCAGATTTATGTAGAGATGAACCTGAGAGTGCTTCAGCTGGCACTTTAAAACTAAAGGGATTCTGGATTTTCAGAAGAGAAACTAAAAGAGGCTGGAATCCAGCTCTCTGCATAGACCAACTTAAATTTTGTTAAAACATGTCTTGAGTGAAACATCATGAGACACTGGTGGTTGCTTGTTAACAAGTGTTATGCTGATTGTTGAATTCTGCTTCTTTGGGAAAAAAGAAAAAGAGAGGGGAAGAGGGAGAGGGGGAGAAGGAGAGATGTGCAAGACAAGAAGAGAGAGAAGAAGAAAGAGGAAAAGAAGGAATGGGAGAATGCTTAAAGGGGGAGAGAGCAAGCAAGCAAGCGAGAGTGTGAGAAGGGGGGAAGGAGGGGAGGAGGAGAAAGAGGGAAGCTGAGAGAGATGGGGAAAAGGAGAAGAGAGGAGGAAAGAGGGAGGCAAGTGAGAAAATGAGCAAGTGCATGGAAGGAGGAGAAAGAGGATGCAAGCAAAAGTGAATGCAGGAGAGAGAAAGAGCAAGCAGGAGAGAACAAACAAAAGCAAGAGAGTGAGAACAGGGAGGGCAAGGAGAGGGTGTGTGAGAAAGTAAGAGGGCAAGAGCATGCAAGAAAGAGGGAGGCCAAGAGAGAATGAGAGAATGTGAGAAAGGGAGAGGAAGGAGAGAGTGAGAACAGAAGAAAGCTAGCGGGAAAGAGAAGCAAGCAAGTGGAGAGAAAGTGCATGACTGAGAAAGAAAGTTTTTAGTTTTTCTGCTTGCTTGCTTGTTTCTCACAAGTCTCACAGCTGCTACCTTAAAATTCTGTAACTGATGATCTGGGGTCTTTTTGTCATGTACAAGACACCACTGAGACTTTCAGCATCTTATTATCAATGAGTATCGAAAATTGCAAAACCTGAGCTGTTTGGTAGGCTGAAGTCCTGACACTGAAGTTCGTTGACTTGCTTTTTGAGTCAACACTTGCTTAGCGATAGTTAAGCCACAAACATTTCAAATATTTGTTGTCTTGACTTGGAGGCTGCTCCAAGGGAAGAAACTATTTAGGGGGAAAAGATGTATTGAGCTCTGAGCAAGACAGGTACCTTTATTGCTTTACTGTTTTTTTTTGTTTGTTTGTTTTGTTTTTTTTTTGTCTCTTGAAAGAAACAAAACTTTTTTTTCAGCTTTAATTAAAGTCTCATGGCTTTTGGCTTTTGCACAGCTTTTGAATAACTTACAAGGAAAGGACTTTATTGGATTTATCAATAAAAAATTCTCAGAGTTCTTTGTTTTTTAAAAAAAAAAAGACCAGAATATAATAACTTCCGATTGACTGTCAGGTCTATTCTTTAGCTCTAATTTTCTGCAAAAACATTGACAATATAAATCTTTACTATTTTTTTTTCTGCTTTGATATTTAATAATTGGTTTCTGTCATAAGCTCTTACTTCATACTAGTGAGGCACACTTACTGGAAATCACCGTATTGAACAAGATACTATGTGTGAGGATTTTTTTTTATTATTATAGCAGCATCTAGAGGCTTCATCTGAAATTATACTTCCTGTGCTAGACATAGTGAAGACAATGAGAGATAGTAGCTGCCCTAACACACCATCCCCCCCTCAAAAAAAAAAAAAAGGGGGGGGGGGAGAAGAGAAATATAAGGGAATTATTTGCCTCTTGGAATAGTAAGGCATGTCATATGTGTCATCTAGATCTGTAAGTGCTAATTTAATGCATTACCCAAGATCACTACTACCTGGACAAGCTTGCGAAGTGTGCCCATGTGAACCTAATGAAGTTCAACAAGGTCAAGTGGAAGGTGCTGCACCTGGTTTGGGGCAATCCAAGACACGAGCACAAACTGGGCGAATTCATTCAGAGAAAGACTTGGGGGATCTGGTGGACAAAAAGCTCCACATGATCCAGAAGTGAGCAATTGGAGCCCTGATGGCCAACTGCATCCTGGGCTGCATCAACTGAGGAGTGGCCAGCAGGGCGAGGGAGGGGATTGTCCCCCTCTGCTCTGCCCTTGTGAGGCCCCACTTGGAGTGCTGCATCTAGCCCTGGGGTCCCCAGCACAAGGAAAGATGTGGATCTGTTAGAAAGAGTCCAGAGGAGACCACAAAGGATGTTCAGAGGGCTGGAGCACCTCTCCTATGAAGAAAGACTGAAAGAGCTTGTTCAGCTTGAAGAGGAGAAGGCTCCAGGGAGACCTCATTGCAGTATTTCAGTGCTTAAGGAGGACTTATAAAAAAGATGGAGAGCAACTTTTTACTCAGACAGATAAGGATAGTACGAGAAGTAATGGCTTTAAACTAAAAGAGAGTAAATTCAGATTATATGTTAGGAGGAAATTCTTCACTTAGAGGGTGGTGAGGCACTGGCACAGACTGCCCAAAGAAACTGTGGATGCCCCATCCCTGGAGGTGCTCAAGGCCAGCCCAGATGGAGCTTTGGGCAGCCCGGTCTGGTGGGAGGTGTCCCTGCCCATGGCAGGGGGATGGAACTGGGTTGGCTTTAATGTCCCTTCCAACCAAAGCTGTTCTATGATTCAGGCGGGTGTGATAATAGCCTTTTGGAAGACTGGAAAAGCCCAAAGCATTTTCATGGTGCATATAGACAGAGAGAAGTAAGATCATGGAGACAATAAGACTTTCTCTTTTAAGAAACACAGAGACTTTTTGGAGAAGCATGTTTCCTAGTCAAGGACACAATGCTGAAAGCTGCTTCAGCTGCAGTCTTTCAGGCAGGTTTTTGTCTGGTTTACTGTTCCCTAAGTGCAGGGACTTGCAGGGTTGCTATCCCATATACAGGACTCTTCTGTGAATTTTTCATTGTGGTCAGGATTATTACCCATCACTATCCACGTTTTAGGTCTCTGCCCAACAAACTCAAGAGTGCAGTTATGACTGGAGTGTGTTCTCCAGTGTGGAAGCTGCAGTTGCTATTCAAAAACAGATGCAAAATAAAAATAGGTCATGACAGCATGGAAATGAAATATTAAATGAATCAGACACTACATGAACTAAAAGCATGTGTCTTTCCATGGGCATCTTTGTTTCCTGAGTTAGTCATAGGTAAATAGTTATACAGTTATAGGTAAAGGAGAACAAGTAGCTATATAGCAACTATAGTAGCTATAGATCAACTCACTAAAACCTCATTCTCCACAGTCAGATGACTTTTTCTTAATATAAGACTGGAATGGCATGCAAGAAAAATACAGATACTGAGGTTTCACACTGTACAGTTAACTGATAGGTCATTGTGACATCCTCAAACGAACAGACAGGATTTTGGCTTTTTCTTTTTGGTAATCATGTATATGGATTTTATTTGTGGTTGGGATAATGAAAGGAAGTACTTCCCCAAACAATTTTCATTTACATAATCACAAAGAAAGAAAAACAGAAACTTAGTCATTTTACGTGGACAGAATCCTTGTTGTTCAATCAGATATAATAATTGTTCTAATTCTGAAATTAAATTACATTACCTGGATTTGGTTTTCCAGTTTTATATTGCCTTGAATTGAAGAACCTGAAATAATAAACATTAAGCAACAGTAAGAATTTTATGTTCATGTTTTGTAGGTTAAGAGAGATTAGGCAGTAATGTTAAGAATAGCTGTGCTAGATCCTCAGCTACTATCAAATGTATTCAACAGGGCTACCCTTATTTTGTTGACAGAGAGTTTGGCTGAAAATCCTCAAAAATTCATGCCACGAAAAAATTTCCTATTCTGGTGTTTATACTGATTTTGATTTCACTTGCTTGCTGCTTGTACAAGTTTACTTGGACCATAGTTCAACTTTAGCAAACATTTCACAAATCAATAAGTTAATTGATGACATTCACACATTTCCTGGAAAGCAGCTGCTTTTTACAATATCTAACAAATTTGCCACAGTCCTGATTATCGATGAATAATATGGATTAACAGTATTTAAACTAGGGCAAGCAATAAGAGCGAAAAGCTCTAAGGCAGCTTAGAGTTTTACCTAGTTAACATCAATTTAGTGTTAAGTTTTCATTCAGTTCTTGTATTTAGCAAAAATATATGTTTACTTCTTCACAAAGTATGTTCCAAGTTTCAGTGGGTGACACCTTTTTTTTAAAAAAAAAAACAAAAACTGATTTAATGATTTTAGGGTATACAAGATGCAATTAAAGATCTACAGAGCAGTAATTAACTTTTAACAAAACTATGAAAAACACAGCATAAATAGAAAATGGAGTATATAAGTCACAGGCTGATAAAGATCCATTAGATCATTTCAAATGTCTTTTAAAATTTACACAGAAAAAGGCTTACTCTTGAATTATTGGTGTAAGTTGAGTGCCGAGATCTTCACAGTGAAACCACTTTTCAAATAGGACATTAGTTGATTCTCCAACATAGTATCTGACAAAGTAAAAACATTATTCTTTTTTTTTTTTATTATTAACTAACAGATCATGCATTCTTTTTGATAAAATATCTACTTGATGTGTGTAAGCATGTATTATTCTCAAGCATGGTGTACTTTATTCTGAAGTGTGGTTATTTAGGGAAGCTTTATTTTTCCCTGATTAGCTGACTGGTGAGGTGCTTAAATTTCTGTCAAGGGCCTAGTAGTTCTGCTGATCAACTTTTGCATAAGTTACCAAATTCCTTTCACAAACTTTCCAGATTTAATCCTAGAAATTGTTTTGTGCCATAACTCTTTGGGACCAATAAACCCCACTTTGGGTATAGTTTCTACAAAAATACCTGTCCCCAAATACAGTTTGTAGTAACTGCTTCCAGGCAGCTGTTAGATAAATGTTCATTTCTAAGAGAATCCTCTTGCTTATTGCTCATGCATGGGCAGATAAGAATACAAGACGGATTATGGATTTGTTTGAAAAAATTTGGCTGCATAAATTTGGAAAGTGTTGTTTAGCTTGTCAATCTGCAAAGTCACTTTGTGTTTTACTTGCATTATTTTGTCTTAATGAATAAATAAATTGTGCTGAGATCAACAGGACAAAGTAGCTGTTGTCTCTGGGATGACAAAAATATAAGTTACCTACAGGTTGAAAAAGAACAACTACATGGCAATGGAGAGATATTCCAGTACAGTCACTCATAATGACAAGTGATTGTAAATAGGACCTGTGTCCTTTGGGTTAAAATGACTGGAATTCAGGTTTAAAGGGGTAAACAAGGCTTATATAATTATACTCCACATGTATGTGTATTTGTGTATTCATGTATGTCTTATATATCCATATTAGTATTGTCCAGAAACTTTCTAAGAGCTCTGCACTTCTTCCAGTTTTGGAAAAAGAGGGTACTGGGAAGAGGGTAACGTTATTAATGCCTACAGCATAAGAAAAGCTGTGCTATGAACACAAATGTTGGTTACCTGAGAATCCACATAGAAGGGAAATGTTACAAATGTCTCTGTTGGGAAAAGGCTTTGGAAGGAATATGCACCTTGCTAGGCATTAAAGAAATAATACAATCTAAAAACTAAAATCAAACTTAGTTGGCTTAGTTTGCCATAGGATTAAGTTTTGCTAGTGCACTTTTATTATAATACAAAGCATGTAATTGTTACCTAGGTTGAAACACTGAAGCAGGCTCTTTTTATTTCACTTGCACAATAATCAGCATGCTGGTGGCTCTGATTTATGACTGAAGCTTGTAGGCATGGTAAATAATGTAATGGTAATATAACATTAGACCTTGAGTCTGCATACTTCAAGGCAATCTTTGCTGCAGGTGGGTGGAAGTGAGAAGCTTGACAAGAACAGAAGTTCTGGTTGTAAATCCCATCTCCCATGAGCATGCATAGAGCCAGTGTTGCTTCAAAAGTACAACATGATTGTTCACTTCCCAAACTTCAGGCATCTTTGTTTGTGTCAGTGTGAAACCCTGGCCACTAAACACCTCTAAGTGATTTATTTTCAGGTACTTGATTAGATATTTTCAATTAAGAGTGTGTTTTGTTAATCCAATTATTTTTTCCACCTGCAAACCATATGGTAGCTTCTGATTAGTTTAAATTCTCACCCAAAGCATGACTATGTCAAAGTGCAAATCCCTAGATCTACCTGGGGTTCCTTGTAAAGCCATTCAGTATCTTTGTAACTCATGACATCTACAAGCTTTGTGTATAAGGTAGGTTATTTTATCTGAAGTTACCTACAGCTACTTATGTTCTTTTATTACAAGTGAACATCATTTTCTGAATCACTAGCCAATTGTTTCTAACTCAAAATATCTTTTTTAATAATGCTAGTGCTCAGGATTTATGGACCTGCTATGAAAATAAAATTAATAATAAAAAAAAAGTGCATAGATAAACGCTGCTTCAAGTTAAGTGGATTTGTCTTCAGCTTCAAATCCATTCAGGTAACTTTCTGAATTATCCTCCTCTTAATTTCCTATTTTTTTCTCTAGAATTCTTTGAACAGTGTGTGTGTGTGTGTGTACATATATTTCTAGCTCATATATTCAAAATTCCCCTTATTTGATATGGCCCATGCAACGATCAAAACTACAGACAAAAGGACAAAAACAGTACATTACAGATATTACTGCAATTTTAAATCTTTATAAACTACGTGAGTAGCTGTGAACTCACTTTGGTCAGCTGTATCCAGTTAATACCAAACCAGCTTTTCTAACTTGGCTATCACTGCTGTGACTTGCCTTCTTAGACTTATGAATTCTGCAAGGCTACAGAACAAGGCTCAGTCTTGCTCCCACTAGAATATAAAATAAATCTTTCATTTATTTGAAGACATTGTTCTCATAAGGCAATAAAACCTAGACAGAGGTGTTTACAATGTAGGGGGGATAGCGTTAAGAAAATTGTCTTTTGTTTCTAGCTACCCACACATTTGCCAGGAAAGCTCTTCTTTATCTTTTTGTTTTCAGTGCCTACTAAGGAATTAATGTTCTACTTGCCAGAACTGATATGAAAATCTCTTTTGATTTGTGCTGTTACAAAACTCTGAGTTTTTAAACTTAAGGTGATATTCATAGGTGATCTATAGGTTGATAGCTCTAACCACAGGACTTGTTGTGAAGACATTTCAATGTGTTCCTTGCTAGCCTAAACTAAATGCTAAATGAGATCTCTGTTTGTGTATAGATAAATGCATGTGTGGACAAAACTAGTAAAAAAAAAATTGTCAGGGTGTATCTATTGAATTACTGCAAAAGTATAATACAGTATTGTATTGACATGAGAAATTTAATTTCATATTATGAATCCTAACAGAATAGCCAACAGTTATACTTCACCTGAGCCCATCAATTTCTGTCTTTAATCTTTCCCTCTCGATCACAAGACCCACAGTGTCTGCGTATCTCTGAGGAGAATGAGGTATCCTAGCAGGTAGGAGAAACATCTGTTCAGACAAAGAAATGGGAAAGCATCAGTGGTAGGAGGGTTTTTGTTTTGCATATCATCCTTCTCCTGTCCCCAGTCCTCTGTTCACTGTCCCCACATTCCCCCTGCTCCTTGTTGATCTGTGCTGCTCCCTTGCAGCTGCATTCAGTTTGGTACCAACAGCCTGCAGATGCTGCATTTTGCTTTCTCAGTGAATGATGACCATTGATTCAGCGATCAGCATTGCCTTTATTGCAGTCCTCCTAGATTGATCATCATTGCTAGACACACATAAAATGAAAATCTAACCAGTTACTCTATCTGGAATCTACATGTATAAATTTACTGCAATTTCTCAGTAGCAGAAATGGAAATAAAAAGTGAGTTCGTTGTCAGCTCAAGAAGATTTCTAACGTAATCATCCATGTGTGTCCCTCCAACACAGTGAGACCTGTGATTGTGTGATAAGGAGAATTCTCCAAAATTAACAAATACGAGGGACTGTGACAGAGAATGGACAACATTTGGTTGGGAGAAGCCTATTACTGAAGCCTGAAAATAAATTTTCTTGTAGCATCTATTTGACTATGTAGGAAGGGGGTGGTAAGCGTGTGCTGTTTTTGAGTGTTACAGATTTCATAGCTGAGTTTGGGCGTGTCGTTGCAACTTCTCTGTCTGCAGGACAGAGCGAATGATAGTGCCTTAGTAGGACTGGTGCTGGTCTTCCCTCTGTGGACATTGTGTGTTCCTTTTCATTAATACTCTGGTATGTGCCCAGATCTCAGGTGTAGAATCTATTACCAGACTGTCCCCATCTACAGGTTTGAAAGTTTAGATCTGTTTCTTAATTGAAAAGGTCACAATGCTTCTTCTAGTGACTAAGCTGTTGGGTCTAATACATGTCCTTCCCTTTAAAGACTGACCCCACTAGATCTAATATTTGATCCTCTCAAAGACTGAGAGCAGTTCAAGCTTTTGACAATGATAATGAGCGGCAGTAGTGGCACATCTAATAACTTGTAGTAACCGCAAGTAAAACACCTAGTCACAAGCTCATTAACAGCATTGAAATCTGTGCTTTAGTAAATCTGCTACTACATGGAAAAACATCTGAATGAAGGTGGATACATTTTGTCCATAAATTGCTCTTTAAAAACTGTTCTGGTATTATGATGGTTGTGAAAGCTAGCTGTGACAACTAAAGAAGGCTGAAAATACCTGAATTTCTTAACTTCTAACATTCTAAGCAGTTTATTTAATGTGGTGTTTGGGTGGGTGGGCAGTATTTACCTGACAGTGTGTAAGTAAGACTGATTCACTTGAATTCACGTGGCTGATTCTATGCCATGAAGGGGAGTAAGAACTCCTTTCAGTATTTTCTTGGCTGTCTGAATGGATATCCCAAGTACCCGCAGATTGTTATCTCTTACTGAAATTGTGAAATGTTGGACAGAGTATTGTCATTTGCTGTTAATTACATGGAATTTGTTACAGTGCATTCAAGCACTTATTTGTTTTTTTAATCCTGATGCCATTTCTTACATAGCAGCGATAAATTAATTTTGATATACTTCATAAAATATTAATTTAGCATACATACGTACAACAATAACAGAAAAACAATGGTGTTTTACCTCCCCTTCACGGATGAAAATGTCTTTTTGCTTCCCATTTTCAATTATCTTTAAACACATGTCTCCTTTCACTTGGTAAAAGAGCTGAAGGAATGGGAAAATAACAATAGGTCAACTGCTCCAAAACATTCTGTACTTCATATTCCGTTTTTAAAGAATATATGCACAAAAACATTCAATCTGTTTGCAAATACTTACAGCTTTTTTCTAACAATACATAATAGACTTCCAACCTTCATTGCTTTTTAAAATTTTATGAAATATGTATTATTTCCATTATCTGCATACATATGACAGGCTGTGCAAGAGATGTGTAATTGCTTGAAGAGCTCTTCCACAAACATATTGGAACCCTGCTCTACTGTCTTTAATCCTGGGGATTACACTTTGTAGGGCCGGGAATTTATGGTTGAGACATCTGTTAATTGTACTGCATATAAAGCTTCATTTCCATTGTTTTTCAGCTCAGATGTATCAGGGTCTTCACTGTTCCATTCAGTCAGATTAAATGCCCCCTTTCCAAAAACGCTTCAGATATGCAAGCCCATTTTTATTTATTTATTTATTTATTTAATTTTAACAGAGCTTTTTCAAGTGGGAATAATTGCCCATTTAGAAGCTGTTCTGTTTTATTTCTGTGGTCACTCTGAAGCCCTGCAACAGCTGCTCCTCATCCTACTGTGTGTGTAAAAGGATTATATTCTAAGCTTACATAAGGGCAGGGCTACTGAACCTGTAATTCTGCCTTCAGTGACCTTTCCACGGTTCTGTTTTCAGAGTAGCTTTGTGAGGGCTCGGAGGTGTTCAGACCTGGCCTCGTGCTTCATAGAAGAGCTGTGCTATGATCTGTAAGCAGGTCTGTCGTTGACCTGGAATAATGGGCACATTTTTACTCGTACCGTATAATGATGGGCAATAATACTTCAAAAAGTCAACTTTACCTTTCTCATTCTGCCTCTCTGCCCAATTTCTATATACTTTTCATATTCTGTCTTCCATAGCTAGAAACCAAGCAGACTAATACATATAGTTGCTGAAATTCAGGTTAAAATTGCCTGAAATCTGAGTCAAAGTTAGAACTACAGTGGAAATTATTTTATCTGTAGCTATTCACTACAATTTTAACAAAATGGAAATAAAGTGCTCATGAAATATTAATAAGAGAAAAAAGAAACCACCCAAGTATTATGGAAACCCTGAAGCAAACATTTTCCGTTAGAAAAGCTTAATCAAATTTTTAATTTAATTAATTTTTAATTTTTTTTTTTTTCTGAAACAGTTCCTGATATATGGATTGATATATGTTTCAAAATCCAAGGAACACACTCATGAACATAAGAATAAATACTCTACCAGGGGAATGAAACAGTAGAGAGAACTGAAGATGCACTGGAAAAAACCTCATGCTGAGAGCTCTTACATGAGTGGAAAGCTCACCTTGTGCGAAGGAGATCACCATGGCTAAATTAAACTGTTGTCTAGATGGCCACATTGCCAGGTTACTTATCCTCATTGCACTCCATTTTCCCATGTTCTTTTCATATCATTTTCTTGTGTGTTACTGAATGACTGTATAAATGCAATATTAGCCCTCATTACAGAGCATGTCAGGCTCCTTGTACAACATAGTCGTTTGGGTGGAGAAATGCTCTCTCCTCCATTTCAAAAAAGACCTATCTTATCTAAGAATATAAGGTTCTTATGGATTCTCACACAGGCCATTGGTAATATCACAGAATCACAGAATTTCTAGGTTGGAAGAGACCTCAAGATCATCGAGTCCAACCTCTGACCTAACACTAACAGTCCCCACTGAACCATATCCCTAAGCTCTACATCTAAACGTCTTTTAAAGACATCCAGGGATGGTGACTCCACCACTTCCCTGGGCAGCCTGTTTCAATGTCTAACAACCCTTTCGGTAAAGAAGTTCTTCCTAACATCCAACCTAAAACTCCCCTGGTGCAACTTAAGCCCATTCCCCCTCGTCCTGTCACCAGGCATGTGGGAGAACAGACCAACCCCCACCTCGCTACAGCCTCCTTTAAGGTATCTGTAAAGAGCAATAAGGTCACCCCTGAGCCTCCTTTTCTCCAGGCTGAACAAGCCCAGCTCCCTCAGCTGCTCCTCGTAGGACTTGTTCTCCAGGCCCCTCACCAGCTTTGTCGCCCTTCTCTGGACCCGCTCAAGCACCTCGATGTCCTTCTTGTAGCGAGGGGCCCAAAACTGAACACAGTACTCGAGGTGTGGCCTCACCAGAGCCGAGTACAGGGGGACAATCACCTCCCTAGCCCTGCTGGTCACCCTGTTTCTTACGCAAGCCAGGATGCCATTGGCCTTCTTGGCCACCTGAGCACACTGCTGGCTCATGTTCAGCCGACTATCCACCATCACTCCCAGGTCCTTCTCTGCCTGGCAGCTCTCCAACCATTCCTCTCCCAGTCTGTAGCTCTGCTTGGGGTTATTGCGCCCCAGGTGCAGGACCCGGCACTTGGCCTTGTTGAACTTCATGCAGTTGACCTCAGCCCATCGGTGCAGCCTATCCAGATCCTCCTGCAGAGCCTTCCTACCCTCGAGCAGATTGATACATGCGCATAGCTTGGTGTCATCTGCAAACTTACTGAGGGTGCACTCAATGCCCCCATAATAACATGGCATGGGCAATGCAGAAATTGAAAGATCCTTTTGGAACTGATGACTTTTGGAGTGGTATCTTCCCTATAGCTACTGAGGGAACTGTTCCTAAATGCTTGCACAGACATGTTGATGATGCAAAGAACAACAGGAGGACAGTTTTGTGCTGTTTGTGAGTACAGATTGTGTGGATAAGCACCTTACTGATAATGGAAGGCTGAGGAGAGGAAAGGAGCCTTTCAGCTCAACAGTAGAGCAATCCAGACACAAGAAAAGATTCTTGACACAACACTGAGTTTTGAATTAAAATAATTATTTTGTAGTGGGAAAGGAGGAGGGAGGTATGCATTGTTCCATTGCCAATAAATGTGTTTTTTGTTTGTTTGTTTGTTTTTCTGTCTGAACTTAAATACTACCTACCATTGTAAATTATGGTCCTTTTTTTTTTTTTTTTTTTTTTTTTTTTTTTTGTGAATGTCTGCATGCTTTAGGCTTCTATAAATCATCTGATGTCACTGTGATGCATTAAAGTGGCTGTAATTACTGAATCTACTGATGTCCTTATATTATACCCTGAACTTTTATTGAGGAAACTGTCAAATGTTTAACATTTCTGTGAGTTATAGTCCATGCCTGTTTCATAGGACAGTTTGCCAATATAGTATTATACTGTCATTTTACTGGAACTTTTTTTTTTTCCTTTTTCTTTTTTTTTTTTTTTTTTTGCTTTTTCCTTTTTTTTCAGTGCTGACCAAGCTTTGCATTCTGGGCAAATATGAGCTCTTCCTACGTACCCCTCCACCCCCACCCTCACCCCCCTCCCCCCCCAAAAAAAAAAAAAAGACATGAAGACACATGAGTAATGAAGTAGTGGTGAGTGTGTGGGTGCTTGATTGTGCTTCAAACTGGATAGCATTGTGTCAAACTGTGAGGAAAGGCAGCTGGATCAGTGCTGAATTTCTAACAGGTTTGCACAGGCCAAGTACAACACAAGATGTGCTCTAGGTGGTCCTGCTTGGTAGGGGGGTGGTGATGATCTTCAGAGGCCTCTTCCAACCTCAGCCATTCTGTGATTCTCTTTTATGCTCAGTAGTTCGGTGTATGGCTTGCTAATTTAGATCCACCTTTGACATCAAACTCTGCCTAGATATAGTAGCCCAGAGCTCTGTGAGTGTTCTTGTGGCTGACAACTTATTCATGGGCCTCTAAAGAAATCTGCAGTTTGCACTATACTTTGATCGCTGATTTTGAAAGTGGAATTTAGGATTGCTTAGCCACTTCTGCGACGACGTTCTGACTTGGCGTATCCTGGTTTGCATTGCACGTCAGATTGTTAAGTACTAAATTAATATGAAAAGCAAATCAAATTCTGATGTGGGAGTAAAGTCTGGGTGTTCTCCAGACTTCAGCAGTGACTGATCTACATGAGCACAGAAAAACAATTTTCTCCCTTACTCATCACAAGGCTTTTCAGCCATCAGAAGTCTGGAAGGCAAACAGATGAGGAAGGCAGAGCAAACTGTTTGTTTTTTTTTTTTTTTTCTCTGCTCATTTACATGTCACCTGTGAAACATGAATACTAGCCAAGACTCATCCTAACAATTTTATGCAGCAAACATATTTCTGAAGACACAATCTCTTTCTGATGCAAGGGGATCATCACTCTTATTGCTTTCTAATATGAGCTTTGTTTCTTATTAAAATATTCAGAGTTTTCACCAGATAAATGTGTTTTTAAAATATAAGGAGCAAAAAGATCTTGCTTGCTCTGCTAAGACTCATGTTCTCAGTTTAACTCAGGAGATAAGCACTGCAATACCACCTACTGGAATGATCGTCCTAGCCACTTTCCTCTCTCCTTAGGCATCCAGTATCCCCATACAATCTAAAGGGAGAATGAAGTTGCTAGGGGAGTTTCTCCAAAGCATGCTGCCTGGAGAGCAGCATAAGCTAGAAGAAGGGGTCAGGCTTCATTTAAGCAGATTTGTCAGAAACTGGAGCCAAATCCTACTTGTGGTGTGTATGTGAGGGGGAGAAAAAGAGAAATTGAAGCTCAGGCTAGGAAATGCAGATGAGCTGTGACAGATATGACTTGAAATCTTTATCGCTTTTCAGAGCACAACAACTGTATCCCAAATAGAAAGTGTAAATATGCTATACGAAGCTGAAGGGATTGGCCAAGCTGATCAGAGGAGAGAGGGTTTCTGTTCTGAAAATCCTCTGCAGGAGTGCAGTGCTAGGACTCTGACCTGGGGCTGCATCAGTTTGTAGCTGGCTGCATACACGGGAAACAACCTAGATGCCAAGAGCAGAAACTTCAGGCACTCATGCCACAATGAGAAGCAGGGCTTTTAACACCAAGTGCAGTATTGTGCCAATGCAAATGTGTTGCAGGTGGTAGATGAAAGGCTGATTTGAATTTCGCTGCATGGAACTGCACTATTATATGTAGACTCAACATCAGGTGTGAGGAGAATATGAATTGTTATGAAATTAAAGGCAGCTATTGGAGATTTGTTATGTTTAAGTGGTGGACTGAAATGGGTAAAGAGATGGGAGCCTAACTACTTTTCTGATCCTAGATTTAGCATATCTCACCTTCCCCCAAAGCAGCCCACACTGTGCAATAAATAAAATCTGAAACTGATTTTACTATAGTTAAGCTTTGTTATGATCATGGTTTTTATGTGTCATTAATGTCCTTTGAAGCAAACAGTTCCCTTCAGCTTTCACTTATCGTATAAATAAGGTGAATAAGATAAAAGAATAGCTTTTCCCCTACTCAGGCTTTGCAAGTAAGCAAAAATGCAGTAAATACACCGTGAATTTTGTGAGCTGTGTGAACACCTTAACTCTTCACGTCACAAATGCTATTGTATGATGAAAAGTTAAAGAAACCAAGTTATGTCTGGGACCTGAAAAACAGCTATGACCCTCGGCCATAAGGCGCTGAGCATTGTCAGGACTGGCATACAATCTTTCTATACAAGCTTTTCATCAGTACTTCATGAAGGGTTTGTATAAAAACTTACAAAACTAGATATGTATATATAGCACAATCTATTTAGTGCCTATTAAGAAAGTTTTGTCTGTGTAGCTATAAAAATGTTTTCTCACAGCATTTTGCTATTTTAACAGAAGATGTATGTCCTAAAGCAACATTTTGCTGTTTCAACAGAAGATGTATGTCCTAAAGCAAATACAGGAAAAAGAATGACTATGACATAGTGATAAATTAAAGCCAAAGAATGCAAATAGCTTATCTCTTGTAAGGTGCAGCTTAATTTTGCCATTTATAAAATCTGTCTGATAGAAAACAATGTCCTGGGTTTGAGACAGTACTTTTCTGCAGAAGGCTGGCAAATAAGTAGTGTGTGGAAAATTAGGAAGGAGCGAGGTATCAAGCTACATATTTAGGAAACCCCTGCTAAGCAGGAAAAAAAATTGTGAGACTGGGTACTGTTTTTGTCTCCATGGATGTAGATTCCAAATCAAATCTCCAGACCCTCTCATAATTAGCCATCAGAACCCATTTTCCTGATACAGCTGCACACTAAAGGTGCCAGCAGGGAACAGTTTAGGAGGAGGAGGATTTAGGAGGATGCTCCTAAACCCTCATCTCTGCGTGTGAGCTGCTTCCTGCTGTGAACTGTGGGCTGACAGCACATGTGCCATAGGACACAATATAAGCTGTGACTAATAACAGGCACAAAATCATGTCTGAACAAATACAAACAATTCTAGTTAACTTTCCTTTCTAAACCATTTTTTGTGGGTATCAGAATACTAGTAGAACAGTATCAGCTACACTTGTGAAAAGGACTGTGAGTTTTTGCATTCATGATTTGGTTAACGGTATGCCTCTATTTTGGGTTTCAAATTATCACTCAGAACTATAAAGGACCTGTTTTTTTTTTTTTTTTTTTTTTTTTTTTTTTTTTTAATCCCAATCCCTATTTATGAATATGCCCTTTTACTAGGAAACTCTCTTACAATTTTTAAATGAAAAACATAGATTTAAAGGATTCATTAGATCACTAGAAGGTGCAAATGTATGAGCATTGTGAAAAGAAAACAGCAATAACAAAAAACTGATGTAAATGATATTCATCTGACTTTTGTTTTATGGGAAGAAAAAAAGACAATTTTTTAAAATGCAACAGGATAGGAACTGCTCAGGGACCAAGAACAATCTAGCATAAACTGAGAGATGCAGGGAGAAGCAAGATCATAAAAAAAGAAATAAATATATTGTATTTATATACTTCATAGTTGGAAGGTATCCCTATCCGTAGGAGGGAGGTTGGAACTAGGTGATCTTTAAGGTCCCTTTCGACACAAACCAGTCTGTGATTCTGTATTCTGTGATATTTAGCAATTCAGTGCAGACTGTTATTCCAGTTCAACCTCAGCTTTTTTTTTTTTTCTTCTCTGTTTTGCTCTTAGTATATACATCTTGGATGTTCTTCAGAGCAAGAAAATAAATTAATTATATAAGAACAATTTTGTTAAGTTGCAGGAAAAAATAATTTGGACTCATTCACTTCCATATCTGCCTTTATTTTATGCTTGGTAGAAACTTAATGTCACTGACCTTAACAAAATTCACTTTGTTAATCTAACATATAACGCTTTAAAACATGCCATATAGATGTGATATTCTTTTCAGTGCTTTCTGAGCTGTCATGCTACAGATGTGGTTAATCCTCTCCCAAGGATGCAATCATGTTGACAAAACCACACTTTGTTTTCCCCAACTAAGTATCTCTGGAATTTCCTTGTCAAATACCTGCTAGATGGTAAATTCTTCTGGTCAGTGACAACTGCTTCGTACTGCACTGCCCTGAGGTCTGTCCTCCCTGCTTCCCCACCCTGAGGGACCTGCCAACACAGTGCAGCTAACAAAAAGGGATATCCTGAATGTGATGGGTAGCCTGGTACCTTATCAGACACGGCTGTGCCCACAGCTGAGGGCAGGCTGTGAGAATAATGTTACAATTTTGATAGGTTTCCACCTTTTCATCCGATATTCTATAGTCAGCCCAACAGCTTCTCATTACTCAAAGCTTTGAGTTGCATGGCTTTGTTTTGATACAGAAGATATGCAGAGAAGGGGACTGATTTGAAAAATACATGTATGGAGAGATTCTATTCTCATAGAACCATTGGATATCCTGAGCTGGAAAGGACCTGCAAGGATCATGGAAACCAACTCATGTGTACACCCAGAGCTTTGTCTGAGAGCTTTGTTGAGATAGTTGCACCTTGAGTACTGTGTTCAGTTTTGGGCCCCTCGCTACAAGAAGGACATGGAGGTGCTTGAGCGGGTGCAGAGAAGGGCGACGAAGCTGGTGAGGGGCCTGGAGAACAAGTCCTACGAGGAGCGGCTGAGGGAGCTGGGCTTGTTCAGCCTGGAGAAGAGGAGGCTCAGGGGCGACCTTATCGCTCTCTATGGGTACCTCAAGGGAGGCTGTAGCGAGGTGGGGGTTGGCCTGTTCTCCCACGTGCCTGGTGACAGGACGAGGGGGAATGGGCTTAAGTTGAGCCAGGGGAGTTTTAGGTTAGATGTTAGGAAGAACTTCTTCACTGAAAGGGTTGTGAGGCACTGGAACAGGCTGCCCAGGGAAGTGGTGGAGTCACCATCCCTGGAAGTCTTCAAAGGACGCTTAGATGTAGAGCTTAGGGATATGGTTTAGTGGAGGGCTGTTAGTGTTAGGTTGGAGGTTGGACTCGATGACCTTGAGGTCTCTTCCAACCTAGAAAATTCTGTGATTCTGTGATTCTTGAACTCCAGCAGCTCAGTGCTGTGACCACTGCCCTGGAGAGCCTGTCCCAGTGCCCGAGCACCCTCTGGGTGCAGACCCTTTCCCTAACCCCCAGCCTGACCTCCCCTGTCCCAGCTCCATGCCATTCCCTTGTGTCCTGTCGCTGTCCCCAGAGAGCAGAGCTCAGTGCCTGCCCCTCCGCTCCTCTCCTGAGGGAGCTGCAGGCCGCCATGAGGCCTCCCCTCAGCCTGCTCTGCTCTGGGCTGAACAAACCCAGGGGCCTCAGCCGCTCCTTGTGCGTCTTCCCCTCCAGACCCTTCACCATCTTTACAGCCCTCCTTTGGATGCTCTCTAACAGTTTTATGTCCTTCTAGCATTGTGGGGCCCAAAGTGCAAATAGTACTTGAGGTGAGGCCACACCAGCACAGAGCAGAGCGGGACAATCCCTTCCCTGGACTGGCTGGCAGTGCTGTGCCTGATGCATGCCAGGGTATGGTTGGTTCTCCTGGTTGCCAGAGGACACACTGCTGGCTCATATTCAACTTGACAACAGTTAGAACCCCCAGATCTCTTTCTTTCGGAAAAGAGGATATTCCATAGGATATTCTTTATCCTTCAAAATATGAATGAAAGTAGAAAATGCTGATATTTTTCACAAAGCCCACTGGCTTGAAATTATATATATATTTTTTTTCTGAAAATAATATTGATTTCTGAATTTCAAAATTACTTTTGAAATATAAACTGATAATCTGTAACAAAATATCACTTAAAAAATATTCTTACCTTTCTAAAGTGTCATTCCAAAATGTTGACATGACACATTTTGATGTGTAAAAGTACTTTCTCTAGTTTCCTGTTGAAAATGAACTATAGGAAAATAGATCTGATTTCAACACGTAGTTTATTTAAAAAGAAATTATGGTTCAGGTGTATAATTCTGTGTAAGACTTTGAATAGATCTAGTGAGTACAACACCACTGAGCCTGGCATTGCTAATCTGTAGCTTCAAATGTAGCTGCATTCTAACCATACAGATCAATTAAAACAACTTATAGGTTACCTCTTCTCCTTCTTCAATATGATAATCCTTCCTTTCATTTGGTCCTCCAACAAACATCACATTCAATTGATGTCGATGCCTAGAAAAGAAAAGTGACAATTTAAAGCTACCTCCATACATGGTGTCCCTTATTTCATGGATTTTTATTTTTATTTTTTACTTTTGTGATGCTTTGACTACAGTGAGTCAATGAAACAATAGCAAGTGACAAGTAGCAACAAGAATGAGAGAAAACACCTAGATGCATCTTCCTGCTCTGCCACTGGCCTGCTGGATGACCTGAGGCCATCTACTTCCCTCCTGGTGTTTTGGTTCCTCTAGCTGTGAAAAGAGAACGAAGGTTTACCAACAGTGGAAAGAGCTTTGAACTGCAAAGACAAAGAATGATATGTAAAAGACAGGAAAGACAGGAAAAATGCCCTCTCAATTATTAGTTCAGGATAAAGGTAAATCTCTTTAAGCTTAATAAAGGTAAAATCATGCTTGGTTCCCAGGGGCAGAATTACTAGAGATTCTATTCTGATGGTAGGAATTATGAGCTAATTTCTCTTCTATTTATATCAGTTTTGCTGAGGTGGAACAACATTACAATGGTTTCTTTGCGGTTGTGGTTGATTCACAAAAAAGAGATTCAGGCCCTTTATCTTAATTCTGTCCCTTGTAAGAGTCTCAGCGAGCTATTTTCTCAGCTGTCACAAAGAATAGATAGAACTCCAATTATCTATCACTGCGCGTATCTTAATAAAGAGGTAAAGTAGCAGTTTTCTGTTTCCTTTGTGTGGGGAAAAAAACGCTATAAATCAGAATTGTTAACTGTGATTCAAAATTTATCCATAAGCTCTCTTTGACGTGTGAGCTGAAGGATGTTGACCTCTACTTTTCAATGAGGAAGTACTTGAGCTAACTGGAAATCCTAGTAATACAGAACCAGCAGGACTATGCTCCCCTACAATTCAGGAAAGAAATACATGCCTCTGTGTCAGCACTGCACAAGCCTTAATTGAGAGAAACCAAACTATTCTGAATTACTGAACGTATTTATTTGATCTGGTACTTATATCATGCTTACTTTGAAGAGAAGTTAAATTATAAAGAACACCACAGTAAGGATTAGTAAAGCAGAAATAACTGTTGTGACAAACCATTCCTTGATCAAATTAAAATCTAAAGAATTAAATTAGATTACAATACTTAAATTTACTATTCTCACCATGGGAACTTGTACACATTACAGCTCCTGGCTTCATGCCAGTATCTTAAAATAAGGAACTGAAATCAGAACTGACTCTACCAGGCAGATTTAATACTTCTTTTCAAGGACATGCTGAAATACTTCTGTATTAATGAACCCTTCTACTAGAGAAGGGTAGGAAGACCAAAGCAGTAACAACATAGCTAATTATTCATGAAATAAATTCAAATCAGCCCTGAAGAATAAGAGAAACATGATCTACGTGCATCATGTAGCCTACTTTTAAGATTAATTAATTTTTACAGAAACCCATTGTATTTGATTCAACTGATTGATTTTATTAGTTCAATAATTAAAAGGGAAGCTATTGCTCTCTAAACCATTGTTCCTTAACTTTTTGTTGAACTATTTGGCAAATCTAACATTAATTCTGGTACCCTATGGATTTAGTTTTGCATAATAAACTGGCAACAATGGGTTAATTCTTGCTTTGATTAAGAATTATACAATGGCACTATCAAAAACTTCTAACTATCAAATACAAGCAGGAATTCAAAGAGGTTCGTTTGTCCACACTGCTAAATAAAGTTGTCCAGTTAATATAATTGCAGTGAAATAAGACAAATCATAAGAAAGAAAAGCAGGTTCATCTAAGACCGTCTGGGAGACAGTTAATGCAGTTTCAGTATCATAAAGGTTACAGGAGTGTGGAAATTACTTGATTGCATTATTTTTAGAATGAGCTGCTAATCAATGGCCTATTAAGTTTTACATACTCTTATATTTTTCTTCTTAATCACATAAAGAAAATGTGACCAGCAGGCAACCTTTTGAAAATGTCTCAAGACCACAAAGAATGAGATACTCCATGACTGTAATGAGGTCTCCTTACCTCCTTACAGTATCATATTCTGAACTCAAAGAAAAGCGTTAAAAGTGCCTTAGCAACCCTGTAAAAATCAGCTATCCCAAGCGTTCTGATTTTGCGCTAATTGCTCCTTGAGGTTAAAAAGTATTTAAGCTTGCAAGACAGTGTAATTAAAATATATATAATTAAGTTGTAGCTCTTACATCACGTTGTTTTCTTGACTCTGGTAAAACTCTAAGCGGATGATGATTCAGGAATTGAGGTTTTGTTTTGAAATCCCACACAGATACTTAAAACCTTTGATCATCACAATTGTATGGAACATAACTGAATGAAAGTCTGAAAGCTGTAACAAATTTAGAGATGGGAAGTCTTACTGATACACTGTAAGACCTATATTTTAACCTTTAATTCTCTTTTGAAACTTAGGATCTTAAGTTACTTTATTTTTTTTTTTTTAAGGTGTTTGCCTTCTTGCAGTGTAGAAGGCAGTGAGAAGATTTCTTTATACATCTGCACTCGGCATATAAAGTATCAAAGCCTTTGAAAACAATCTTGGAAATCTATTAGTCACATCTTGGAAAATTGCCTAAAGCTTTTTTGGAAAATCCTGAAAAAATGTAGATATCACTAGGAGCAGGTGGTGAGAAACTCAGTATCTATATAGTACATGGCTTTTCTCTCCTCCTCCACAGGCTGAAGCTTCAATGGAGAAATTGATTATTTTTTTTTTTATTATTTTTTAATCTATGCAAGCGTTATCATGAAAAAATGTTCCTTGTTTCACTCTAGCTTTTTACAGTGTTTATGGGGGAGACTCATCAACATCAAGGATTTAGGGATACGTGTAACTTTCTGACCTTTGATAGACCTCATATTTCAGAGTTACTTCAGAATTACACAGAGCTGCTGGTAGGCTGTGCAGAGTAGTGCAGTAATAACAAAAAGGTTAATTTTACTGATGAAGAATGAAAAAATGAATATTTCACATACTCTAAAATACTAAAGCTTTACCACTGTCATTGGTAAGCTTCAGAAATAGATATGCTTTTATGCTTCCTAAATCCATTCTCAAAATGAAAGAAATGAAAGCACTTGTAAAAAGACACTTTCTTCTCTTTCCCACTGTGAAACTATTGCAGTGACTCAAGTTTCAGAATTTCTCATTTAGAACATAAACTGTAGATTCAACAGAGACATCTTGCTAAGGATGTACCTCTTACCTTATTTTTGTCTTGCAACCATTACTTTGAAAAGCAAACTCTTGCAGCTTTGAATGGAAATTAGTATCACTGCCACTGCTACAGTAGTGCCAAATCAGCTTTTGATTAGAGGTAGCAGTTCAGGGCAGGGGCAACAGGCACATTCTTTGCTATTGTAGTTGTTAAAATTCAAATGGAAGAAAAATATAGAAGAGCAAGAACACCTGCTTTTTATGTTCTTCATAAAACTCAGTCTTCTATAATTTCTCGTACATTATTCTTTCTTATGAAAACCTTCATATAGAGGCAATGTTGGACTACATGTATTGTCCTCAAGTTCACTGATAAAAGAAATCCTTGGAAACACAACTAGAATGTGCCACATGTTGGACCACTTACACTGGAACTTTTTCATGGACTTTGACGCTGGCAATATGCATACTGTAAACCTGCATAATACCCACACTTTTTTCTTATATTAGCTGTATAATTATTCAGGATACAGTTCATAGCTCCAAGCTGTCAGTCAGTGCCCCGCAATGTTGCCTTTTTAGCCTCATGCTGTGTTCAGAGCATCCTACCCTGCCCTGACAGCTCAGAAATGCCCTGGAAACCTGCTCTTTCAGCCCTGCTCCCCATTGATTCTCCTTATCTTCATGTGATATGCCCTGTCAGTTTCGATCGCTCCTGCAGATTCAGCTCCTCTGCAATACTGGAATGACACTTAGCAGCTCTAGCAGCTGTTCCAGGTTGTAAGATGGCAGCATGAATCTATTTGCTAAATCTTACGGTCTATGGATGCAATGCCATCTCTTCAGATTTCTATGAGGTTATTGTCAAAGGGCATGACACAAAGTCCCTTAGCAGCCTAATTGCCTACAAGAGACTTTGAATTGGGGCAGACATATTGAAACTGATCTTCACAGCTTCTGCAGAGTTACCACAAAAAGATTTCAGCTAGTTCCTGTCCTTCAAAACTGCGGTATGACTGGCTGTAGCCTGAGAGGAACTACGGTTCCTTACTAGTCTTTACCACGTATGCATTTTAGCAGTTTCCTCTGTTAGCTAAGAATATTTATATATCTAAGAACAACATTTAAAACAAACAAACAAACAAAAAAACACCTTCATTTACTCACATAAGTTTATTGCACACAGGAGGTAAAAAGGCTGCCTTGTTTTCTTCTATCCATTTTCTGACATTTACCAGAAGCTCCATGGTCCACCAGCTACGAAACTTCTGATGAAGATGAAGTTTGCATAGTGCTTGCTCTGTGAGCAACCTATGTGTGACTCCATCCCCCCAGTTCAGGGATTGGTTGGTAGAAGAGGTGTCTTCAGGCTTAAGTGTCAAAGGGGACAGGTCCATCAGCCAAAGGTCACTTTGCAAAGAGTGCTCATGCTCCAGCAGCTTAGCTAATAATTGACCAGCATTTTTTTTAAAAAAATAAATATTTTCATCTGAGACTCTTACTGCCCACAGGAGGTTGCTTCCTTCTCTTTACGGCATCAGCTGCAGTAAAGAAACTTTCTCTGTACAGAAACTGCCTTGCTACATACAGTAATGAAAACTTGGGCACTTAATAGAAACATCAGGTTTCAAAGCTAAATGCAGCTTGAGAGCCATTGCTCAAAGTTTAACTACATGTATACAATATAGATAAAATGTATTTTTATACATACTTAAATATCTATGTGTTTCGTGCATGATAATAGAGTCCTATTTCCTTTTCCCACCTTTCTTCAACCTTGTTAGGCTGAATGATTGAGGTTGTGATTGAAAATACTGGGAACTACTTCTGCCAAATAACAAAAATAAAAATGTCTCCTGCATTTGTAAGACCAAAAGCAGTTGTTCATAAACGATCTTTTTAATTTGTCTCAGTCTTTGCCAGGATTGTGGCAGGCCTTGTTGGAGAGCTGAATGTGGTTCTGTGATGCCCTTTGGGAAAATGCAGCATGCTGTCATCAAATTACCAGGCAAAGAAATGGAGAATTATCAGGCATTCCTGGTCTGTATTAGGCTTTATTCCTTCACTGGTGTCTTTTGCATGTCTATGGAGTTCCTAATAAAATCGATCACTGCTTCCCCCTCCTCCTTCACTTCTAATAACCAAATCTATAAACATTTATTTTCAAACTTGGACTACACGATATGGGTGGCTGACAAAAAAAAAAAAAAAAGTCATTACAAAATGACAGAGCTTTTCAGTTGCTATTGATATAGCTTAGTCTTCTGACTACATCTATACTGTGCTTAGCGTGTCAGTGTGCATGGGTATAAGAGTATCATATGATTTGTTTAGAAGTGAGCTGTATAGCTGCCGTGACTTGTGCATATGGGCTGTGCAGCTTCTGGATTGATGAGTCAGGATACTGGAATGATATAAACTCGGGAGTTCTTTAGCTTGTGCCATTATAACTTTCCTATGGGTGGAAAAAAGAAAAGTGATAGAATGTGAGTTGAAACTAATATTGGACTCTTCTATCAGTAAGTGTGAGGGTGACTCTGCTTTACTTTCATCTCTATGACTTCTATGCAATTTAATTTAAACTTCTTACATAATTGATCCAAAAAACTCCATTCATTTTGGGATACAAAAATCCACATGGGGATTACAGTTCTGCTATATTTATACAGTCATAATGGTATTGGCAATACTTTTATCTGATATAAGCCCAGAGTATGTATTATTTCACTCAATTATAAATAATAATAAAAAATGTAACATTATTTATTTAGCACATGAAATTTCTACCATCAGAATGACTGTGGTGAAACATCACTGTGTAGCAAAGTCATTAGGCCTGGTTTTGGACCTACAGACAGGAACATTTTGGTGCTTTTTGCACTGTAGGCTGATGGCATGCTATTTAGCTACGAAGGAAAGCAATCTTCCATTTAAAATGCTTTCACTGAGAGGACTGTGACCCAGCCAGAACTGAAGACTCTCTTAATGACAATGGTTTTGTAAAGCTTTACCTCATTGTTAGTAACAGGTATTGAAGAGCAGGACTCCATTTGTCAGGCCTAAAAAACAAGAGGTTGTATAGATTCACAGCAGGAAAAAACTAAAAAGGTCCTGGACTTGATAGAGCTGATATTAATGCACAAGTTTTAACTGCAGGGTTATTCTGTCTCAAACCCCTACTCTCATCACTAGTCTCTGCTCTTTTCCCTGCTAGGTAGAATACAAGGTGCTATTACCTGCAGAGAAAACTATCTGTCACAGGCTGATAAATCCATTTTTATGGCTAGAGTGAGGTATGGGGAAAAAAAAAAAAAAAAAAAAGGAAAAAAAAATATAGCTAGAACTACTCAGGGAGTGCACCAATGAAGTTCACTTTTAAAATCCACCATTACCAGGAATCTGCGGTTATGGTCACAGGAGCAGTACTTTCTGCAACCCTCGGAAATCAGTGCATTTTGAAAAAAGCAGTTAATGGGCTCTCCATGTGTGCAGCAGGTATAAGGGAACATTGCTTCTTTTGAGGAGGGATAAGAAATGGTCTGTGCAGCCTGGAAGTAGTGGGCCATGAAACCCTGTTTCTGTGAAGTAAGTGTATTGGAGAGGCAAAGAAAAGAGCGAGTGTTGCAGGCTCTGTGAGTTTCAGGTAAGTATGGACACTTCATGACCTGAGTGGGGACCTGGATTTTTCTGGCTAGTCCGCTTTGCTGTGGCTCTTCACATCCATCAAAGTCTGTTCCAGCAACTCAGGTTTCTACATCTGCTTTCGGCTCAGATCCTTCCCTCAGGTAGGGAAGGCAAAGGCTCTTGACTCGTCAGCTTTTGCTGACAGAGTTGTGCAAGACTACTGAAGCACAAAACTGCTCCTCAAAAATAAGCCATCTTTTACATTATGGGTGCAGGAAAAAGCATTAGTGAGAAAAAAAAAAAAAAAAAAAAAAAAAACAACAACAAACACCTGAACATGCTTTCTTTTCTTTTCTTTCTTTTTTTTTTTTTTTTTTTTTAATCAATTCTGTTCTTTCTCTGCTATAAAAGATTCTTTGAGAACAAACAAATAAATATATATATATACCCTTTATTAAAATGAAAACATTATATAATTATTTATAGTTTTAAAATTCCATGTAGTTGTTGGAAATAAAATCAAATTTTTAACAAACCTACTACGTGAGTACAGTTATGTTCCCACCTACAAACTAACTCACGCGGCCAATTTTTTACTATTTGATTTATAAACATGGTATCAAGGGCCTCAGTATTGGTGGGGACACATGCAGGAAACAAGTGGATCACATAGCACAGTAGAAGAACTAAACATCCCACAAAATTTACTAGGATCTTTACTATTGCTGACACTATTACTTTTATGGGAAGGCTGATTGAAATACAACAGCAGTGATTATCATTTATATGTAAATAACAAAAGCAAAAACACTCGGTCCTCCTCTTGCCTGAGTCTAAGGCTGAAGCTGCAATAAAGAACTCGTCATAGCTTCAGCTTTGATTCTTCCTGACAATTTTTTATTCTCTAAACGGACACCTGTTTGGATGAAATTGTACAAAGATTGCTGCAAACATAATATAGTATATTTTATTTGCTGGTGTAATGATGCACTGGTAAGGGTAACGAAAGTAGCTGCAGTTTTCTGGTATGGGAACTAAATCTATGTGATAATATAAAACTGCTCTAAGAAATGAACTGACAGCAATTTTCTTCTCTCCACCATCATCTTCATCAACAGCCAGATACAGCAATTGCACGATACTTCACCTGTCAGTGGTGTATACCAGTGAAACATATTCCAAATAGTGCCCACAGTAATAGCACCAGCAACAGAACAGCTGTCTTGACAAGCAAGAAGCATCCTGTCTCTGTCCAGAAGTTTCCAAATGTTTCTGCTCAGTTATGAATAGGAGGTAGAAGGAGGAGGTAATGAACTCATGTACCACTCAGTCTTGGAGGTCGCGGCTATCTGCTTGAAACTGGCCGAGTGCCCGTCCCCTGCTGCCAGGCCATAAATATTTCAGTTTAGAGGCCATGGAAGTCCAGGCACTGTGGGGCACTGTACAATCATCCACTCGGTAATGACAGGTCCAGAGCTTGTTACCTTGCTCATGCTTCGGAGATGTAGAAAGCAGAATGCTTTCTGGTAATTGTGCCCGTAACCCAGCAGAGCTGTCTCAGTTCTAGGAACATAAATACGGTGACAGCTTAATGATAGCAGGAAAAATAGAAAGGGTATGTCCTTGTGTCAACTGTAACAGGACTGGGGCATTAAATAGGGTTTAAATGCCACACAGAGATAGTGGAATTGACCGAGCTGACTGCAAAGTTCACGTTGGCAGCGTACCTTATCAACAGACACACACGTATGGCTGTGTTTGTTCCTAATAACTGTTTCTCAGCACGTAGTACACCATATGCATGCACTGTGCTTTGTTCTACGCATAAGCACCGGCTGTCTTTTAGCAATGGTCGCTGACAATTCAGCGGTTTCGGAGCAGGCCACCTGCCCGGGGCCCTCCCAGCGGACGGGCCGAGCTCTCCCCGCCGCCACGGGCCGGCGGGCCCGCAGGGGGCGGGAGGCCTCATCCCGGGCCCCGCCGCCGCTCCCCGCCCTCCCGCACCTCACGGCGCCGCCCTCCCGGGACGGGAGCCTCCTGCCCGGCCGTGCCGGCCCCCTCCCTGCGCCGCCGGTAACGGCGAGGGCCCGGCGGCGGCCGGGGGTCGGGGCGCGACGGGGCCATTCCGCGTCGCGGGCGGGCGGCCCGCCGCCATTTCCCGGCCGGCGCCCGGCGAGTGGTTGATAAAGCGTTCGGGAGGAGTTGCTGTCAGGGCTCCAGTGGCGCAATCGGTTAGCGCGCGGTACTTATACAGCAGTACTAAAGCCGAGCAATGCCGAGGTTGTGAGTTCGAGCCTCACCTGGAGCACAGAGCTTTTTTTGGGGAGGGGAAGACGGATTTTTTGGGGAGCGCTCCGCGGGAAGAGAAGAAACGCGGAAAGTTCACGGAAAAATTATGCGTGGGCCTGCACGCGTGCACCCTGCAGGGCCGGGGAGGTGCTGGAGCACGTCCAAGGGGCGGCTGCGTGCAGCTGAGCGGGCTGCTGGTGGTCGGGAAGGCAGGCAGGCAGCGCCTGCTTGAGGCCGGGGTTTAAAAGATGCATCTGCAAGCATGGAAACACGCTGAGGTCTGCGCTGTTTAGCGTAGCCTTTCGGTGTGGAATAGTTATCGCTTTCCTTGTACCAGCTGCATGCGTCGCCCTGCAGGAAATAAAAACTTATTTTATTGGGGGTTACTTAATGCAGGGTAAATAAATACCCACCAGCAGCGTCACTACAACTGAAGAGTAACAAAATCTCCTTTACTTTGGATATTCATTGTAACTGCTCACTACCACAGTAATCTTTTAGGAATGTGTAGTCAAGAGAAGGAAGGAGAAGAATTCAAATAATTTCACTTTCAGAATTGAGGAGGTGGCAGGGCCATAGAAAAAGGCAGTTTCTAGAAAGAGAAAGTTGAGGGACACTGCCCAGCAGGTTTAGGTCCAGATCTTGTAATCATGCACGTTAACATCTAATCTACTATTGCAGCAGTGCAGTTTATACTAAAAAGCTCTGTGAGAGCCTCAGGATCATGCAACCAGAGACAGAGACATCACCATTGCCTGATCAGCCCATTAATGTGTGTGCACCAGGGGTTAGCTCCATATCGTATTACTTTCAATTACCACGCCTTCCCTATTCTAGTGACCACCTTGTCCCCTCAGAACTTTGCAGGAACTTTGCCACTGATTTCAGTGACAGTATGCTCATGCCTGAACCACACACCACATTAATATAATAAGGTCTAAATAAACAGAGATCTGTACTATATCAAAGTGTAAATACAATTCATCCTTTCTTTACTGGGAGTTTCACATTTTTTCTGTCATACATGAGTACCATGTCAAAATGCTGGGGAATAAAGACAACATGGAGGAACATTTGCAGAGGTATTAGAAACAGTAAAAAATGAAAATACTGTTTTTCTGTAACTGGAAAAAAATAGCAGAAGGCCTATTGATTGCAATTGCAGAGGGTCTCTATTTCCCAGGTTAGACCCACTTTTTTGAGAGATTGGGGGAAACACTGCTTCCTTCTCTCACCTTCCTGCTTGTCCTAATGCTTTCAGGAACACTATAGCTCCTGCTCTCCATGGCTGAAGAAGAACATGGTGTTCGAAATTGGGGTTTGGTTTTGGTTTGCTGGGGTGATTGTGCAATTTTTGCCAAATATGAGGAGCACAAAACAGATGCTGTTTGGTGCATGCATAGCAGTGATCCAGCTTGTATGCAACTTGCTTCTGCCACACCAGAGAGCAGCAGGACAAGCGGCTGGAGTTGGCACAGTGCTGCAGCCTCCTTCACAAGGCCTTTCTCATCTGCTCCATCCTACCTGGTTCTTTGTCTCCAAAGCAATTTTTGCTTTGGAGACAAAAAAAAGAAGACAACTAATGGTGAATTTACTAGACTAACACAATGAAAGAATGTTATTTATTTGTGTGCAGTGACTATTTATGAAATAAAGTGAACAGAACTGCTACAAAAGCATGAGCGTATCCTGATGGAGGCAGGGCTGTGAGATAAGATAAATTAAAGCACCTGAAGTGTGGTGGCTCATTATGGCCTGACCATGGGCACCTGGGCTGGGGTGTTGCTAGGCAGTTGCTCCTGTCCCATTGTGAGGGGCCTTGCAGGGCTTGTGGAAGAAGGGTGCTATTTTGGAACAGGGGTTGGTGAGTTTGTGCTTTCTTTGTTTACCTGGGGGGTCTGCTGGCTTGTTTGCTGTAATTTGCCTTGTTCTTTGCTGCAGGGAGGATGTGAGGCTGGGGCCGGAGGCCTGTCCCTGCTGGGAAAACTGTGGTGCTGATAGGATGAGGACCAGGGTGCCTCTGGTTGTCATTCATGTTCATAAATTTTTCCTGAAGAGTAAGCATCTTATAGGCTTATGAGAGGAAAGTGTATGCTGTTGTTTACATGAGGTGTGTTTTTTGTTGGGCTTCTTCGTCCTGAATTATTGGATAGTGCTTTAATTCTAGTCGATAGTGGCCTGTACCTGTAAGCACATATATACTTATGTATGTATGTGTGAAGATATCTTTATACCATTAAAGCTCCCAGTGTTTGCTTGTGATTGGTATCTTCTTTTTTTAAAGCTTGCTTACCTGTGCCTCATTTTCTGTTTGAAAGCAAATGACCAGACATCATTCATCTTTCTCTGAGCCACTGCTCTATGTCACTGTCCTCAAAGGGTGACATTGGCTTGGCCAGGGCTGTGAGCTGCTGGGGACTTGGGCAGTCCATGAGTGTTGCTGGAGGCTTCCTCAGGAGAATTTCCTCATGTAGGAACTTTGTTGATTATTCTGTGCTCTTCTGTTCAGGATGTACATCTTGTAGCCTATATCATATATATATATTATTTTTCTTTTTATGTGTCTGGTGTGAATGTCATACTTGTGGGTCTGTAACTATCCAGCTCGTCTGAAATCCTTTGAGGATCCCTCTTTTTAAACTTCTTCTTGCTATTTATTCAATGTCAGGTATGGTCTGTAGTTGCTTTGCAGTGTTTCTCTGGTTACTTTGTGTTCCCGCTGAATTAGAACTCGCTTTATAGATACATAAAGAAAATTTATGTACCTGTTGCTTATTGCTTGGGGAAGGATTTACAAATATCAGGCTATTGAGTGGTTTTGGAGAATAAATAATAATCAGCTAGGAAGCAGGCTTGAAGAGTTTGCATGATACTTCTCACATGGGGAGTCCCACTGGAGTGAGAGATACAGGACGTAGAAGAAAAGGCAGGGTTATTACACAGGCTTACTCAATGCGACCCCTTCCTGATGCTTATTTTTAAAAGTGGCAACTTTTTTTTCTCAGGTGTTTTTCTAGTTCTGATCTTTGTGAGGCTCTGAAGTGTTTGCTTAACTTGGTTTATTTAAACGTATTGGCCTTGAACTTTGCACAGTATGGGGTTTTGTATATTGTAATAAATGTCTGTAAAAGTTTATGGTAAAGACCTGGTACACTTAATTATTTTGAAACTAAATTAATAAATGTTTTAGTCAACTTAAAAATGCGTGTATGTGTTAAACAGCAAATAGGAGTACGTTTTTCTTGTCTTCCGATAGATGGCACTGTGATCCCACAAAGTGAAAAAGAAAACCAAAGCAAAGCATTCCCAGACATCCTAAAAATAGAACTCCCTTGCCAAATGGTTCGTTGTGCACAGCAGAGAACAATAGGCAAAAATTCCAAGGGTTGCTTAGAAAACGCAGTCAACTAGAGGTGTAGATACTTTGTGTGTGTGTGTGTGTGTGGAGTGGTGTTTTTTTCCTTTTTTCTTGTTTTCATGTTGTGTGTAACATCTTGAGGACCTTTCTGAAATTAAAAATCTATTGATCAGTTGTATTTGGAGCAGCAGAGGTGGATGAGATGTGTCATGTGTTTTAAAGTCCGTATGAATTCACTACTGTTTCAAACTGCCAACAAAGCAGGTCCAGCTTAGATTCTCTTAAACTTCTTCAAGAAGAGCTGCTGTTGCTTGAGGCTTTCATGCAGCATTGCCTGAAGTCCAGGCAGCTGCTTCCCATCGAGGCTGCCCATGCTGTGGAGGTATTAGACTAGGGTACAACAGCTGGGGGGAGAGGAACAAACTGTAGATGCTTGCAAACTAAGGGAAAGGACTTGTTTAACCCAAATATTAATACGTGGAGGAGCAGAATGATAAGGAAGGATACATGTGTCCAATGGTGACATGAAAGCTTCTTTGGTGAAACGAATGGCTGAAAGATGAAGGGGGTCCTTGGGCTTATAAGGGTTGACAGAAGGAAGAGAAATAAAGGAAAACTAGATAGAATTAATCTCTTGCTCTCTGAAACCCAGGAAGTGAGTGTTACAAGGAGGGAATGAGCAAGGGAGAGGGAGGATAATAAAAAAAAAAAAAAAAGGAAAGGAGGAGGGAACAGGGAGCTGGTAAAAGAACATAGATGAGGAAGCTTTTTTTTTTTTTTTTTTTTTTAAATATATATATAACTAGACAATCCACATATGAACATGCTGTGTAGGGCAATGAAAAACAAATGAATAAGCATGAGCCAAGCATGCGAGTCTAAGATAAAGTTACTATAGAGAGCAAATTGGCCTGCCCATTTTGCCTGAGCAAAGAGTGATCTCAAAATGTTTTTCTTCTCTGTGTGTTCTGAGTGGTTACTTCAGTGTGCCAATATAAGGGATCCCTCGGCCTCTCTCGGGATTAGAGCTGGTGTTGGGAGGGCTGGAGAGCTCAGCTTTCTGGTTTGGAAAAGGAAGGAAGTGGACAATCAGCACTGGTGTTTGTGCCTGCGTAATTTTCTTGCTTATGCTGAGTTTTCTGTGTTAAGTTCTTCTTTTAAAGTGGAAAAAGTCTCCTGGTTTCTTCAAATAGTTTTGGTGCAGCCTAAATATTTGAAACCTTGGAAAAGGCTCAAAACACAGTAAGAAAAACTAAACCAGATCTAGAGAGAGAACAAGCTGGGGAAGTGGCTGAAATGGCAGGGGATAGTTTGTGTGTCTGTAATTAAAAATGCTGGTGAAGGCATGCTCCCTTGAAGGAGGGAACTGAGCCTGTACTGCCTGCTTTGTATAAGGTCTTTGTTTATTGGCAGACAATTTAGGATATTGCTAAGAAGTACATCTAAAGTTTTTAGCATGGAGTTAGACAAAGATTGAGGAGGGAAGTAGTGACTTCTAAAGGCTTATCTTCTGGACAAAAACAAAAAGAATAAAATACCAGAGGCATTGTGCTGCAGATCATGTAGGCATATGTAACTTGGAGAGTTAGCTGTTTTTTGTGAAGAGAGGCTGTCAAACTGATCACAAACATGAAAAACTAAAAGTATTTTCAAGGAAGAGAATAATAAAACTGAGTCAATTGACTTCATTGCTTGCATTTGCTTTCTGTATATCCTTGCTATTGGAATGAGGATTAGAGTTGGTTAACTACAATGCTTGATTTTTAAGTACTGTTTACACACAGTTTGATAAAAGCACATCCTTCTTTAAATACTTTCTTTAAGGAGAGGCATGCCAGGCATGTTCCGGCAAGGATAAAGCCTGGTTAACATTAAAAAGCTTTCAGTAATGCAACTTCATATAGCTTTGCCCATGAACTGCATCCTGCAAAGTGCATCTGCAGCTTTCGTTTACACTTGTATGGCATTGCACCAAGCTGAAAGCATTTTCCAAGTGAAAATGAGCCCTTGTTTAGGGTTCAGGGAGCTTTGCACCGAAGTGGTGCTGGGTTCAAGGGCTCTTTCATCTGAGGGTAGTGCCTCCCTGCTCAGTGCCCAGGCCCAAGGCCGGGGTCTTGCCTCTTCTTCCCATCACAGGGGGCTCAGCTTCAGCAGGAGAGGGGCACCCACTGGGGGAAAGCTTTCATCACCAGAGTCATTGACAGGGTTTTTTAGATTCTTACAGCACTTGGCCAAATCTTCAAGGCTGCTTAGGGCATGCCCATGTGATGCTGATATTTTTCTGCTTCTAAGCATCTAATGTTGCAAATGCAAAACATTTGCAATGTTCTTGCCTGAGTGGTTACTCTGGGGCTTGAAAAATCAGTATTTGTAACTCCTACTTTCTTTCCATTGTTTCTTGTCCCTGTATGTTAAGCTCAGTATTGGTACTCCTTTTTCCAGGCATGTCATTAACTACCCCTGAAGAATGCTGTCCTGTCTGAGAGCTGTGTGGCTGCCCAGTACTGCAGAGCTCGCTTGCTGGGGCTTGTGGCTGCTCTGAGGCAAGTGTGAAACTGATGGCTTGCACACAGCTGTGTGTGCAAATTGGCTGTGTGTGGTGGTATGGATGGCTTCACTTTTCAAGAATGTAAAGCTCAAAAGTTTTGTGAGATGTCAGATATAAAAATCCTCTTAAATGGTGTTTGGGCACCTCAGCGTTCTCCTGCGGTTTTCTGAATGCACTCTATCTGTAGCCTGTCATCTAAATGCCTCCAAAAGTGAAGATAAAACTGTCAAGGAATGGAGATTGGTGACTGTTTTTGAGATGTAGTATTAAAGAAACAGATACATTTTCACTGTGTCAGTGAACTTGCCTCATGCTGTATAAGAGGATAAATTTTGGCCCAAAGTAATGGGAAGCTTATGTCTGGCTGCAAGGAAACCAGGAATTTCATGGGGCTTTAAAGTATGACCCACTGCATTATTCAGTGTGTGTGATTTTTGGCATGATGGAGCAGTTGAAAACAGAAGCAGAAATTATAGGGTAAATAATTCTGGCCAAAGAGAGGCCTCTGCTTATGCATGTGTAGTAAAGAAAATGGAAGCAGAACCACAAAATACATTTGCTGTGAAGAAGATCAGCAGTTTGGAACATCTGAATTTACCATTTGCTGCTAAAACTGAGTATGATCCTCTGAGGTGACACCTGAAATCAGGAGGGTGCAATCACTTTCTCTGAGTGCAGGCTGACCAGTACATCATGTGAAGACTGCTGCACTTTGCAGGCATCATTTTAGGGGGGGGGGCTTCCTGTGCTGCAGCTACTGGGTTGGAGGATATAGTGCTCCTTTGGTAGATGATCTAACAAATGTCTGTGACCTGACTTGTAAAAATTTTCATATCTTTGGAAAGAGATGGCCATCGGGCTAGATACATTGCACTCTGTACGAAGAGAGCTTCTTCATGCTAAATTGTTTTTCTCATCTGTCATGTTTTATTTAGTATTGAAGTAGCACTGTCCTATGTCAGTAATCAGAGCCATCTATCTAATCTCCTTCTTCATACATAGAGAGCTGCATACGATTTGATACGATGTTGCTTTCCGTTTAGGCGAAAAAGAGCTAAAGTAGTGCTGATAGAAGTGTTTGAGCTCTGTCTGAGCAGTGTGGTTTCAGTTTGCTGCATTTGGAATGAGAGAGATCTTCAGAAATCTGCAGGACCCTTGCGCAAGTGAGGTGCAAATTAAGGCAAATAACAGAAAACTGTTAACACAGTAATTTCTCTAGCTTAGGCATGTTTTAGTTGCTCTTGAAGCTTAGATTGCCTTGGCTAAATGTGTACCAGTGTTTCCACACTGGGGAGGGTTATCACTGGGGCATGATATCTGGAGAGCCATGGGTTGAGGAGAATAGCTAGTGGTGCTGATCAGGCATGACCCATGGTGAGCTGCTGCTTCAAGATTGCTTCCTTGCACAGCATGATAATTGGAAGACTGTAGTTCCTTGATGTCTCTGAATTCTGGTTTGAAATACAAATCTTGACTGTATTTAATTTTTACATGGAATATTTCTACTTATTAAGTTGCTTATTTTCTCTGGAAGCTAATCCTTTGGATAATAGGGTGAAAATTCCTGTAGCTTACTCCACTAAATGACTGCTGGACAAGGAAAGAAAAGAGGGTTTAAGGGTCAATTTGGAAAGTAACGTAGACCAGAAGTTTCCAATAACAGTTGTGGTTTGGATACAGTTGAAAAAAGAACAGCACATCTAAATTCAATTGTACTTGCATTGGCTGAGTAATAATCTTAGAGTAGATGTGAACAATACACGCTGGAGACTAACAAGCCATATCCTGAAAGAAAATTATAACTGATGCAGACAAACTGGGAGAAAAACTGGTAGTGATTACAAGCAATGAAAGTGCTGGTCCTGGCTGTCCTACTCAATAAATAATCTTGAAGGGGTATTAGCAGTGTTAGTAGTAGCAACATTTAACCATCTGGCTCAGCTTCTGTGGGATGTTTTCTTAAAAAAAAAAAAAAAAAAAAAAAAAAAAAAACCAGTTAGTGGAATTGCGTCCATTGAAATTGTAGGCGAACTTGGCACCGTGTTGCTGTGTTGGCAGTTCCTTGTGCGCTGTGTGTCCTGTGCTTGATTTGCCTGTGATCATTTGACCTGATAGGGCAGATGTTTCTGTGATGTTCATGGACCATTAGTGGTCTATGAAGTCCTAGTAAATGCTTGTTCAAGTCACCATGCATTGGTCTAACCATGCTGGTGGTCTGCAATAAACCCGAAGGTAGCTTCAGACCTACGAAGCTCTGTCCTGTAGCATTGGTGGCTGCAACTCCAAACTTGTCTTGACTGTTACACAGCAGACAAAAAAAAATAATAATAGTTTGTCTCTTGCATAATCAAATCTCATGTTTTTACTATTTCATTGGCTTAGAATTGTAAATGTGAATTTTGATCTGGCAAAAGTTCCTCTTACATATTTACCATGCAGACGCTTATGGGCGACCCTGAGTACATGAGCCCTTGCTGTAGCTTAGTGTTGCTGTTGACTGTATCTCCCACGAGTTCTGCTTGTGCCTTGCTTTACTGATAAACTTTCCATCTTGTTTTTGTCTTTAACAGTCTAGTGCTCATAAAATGATCAATTTGGTGCAAAATGTCAGCTTTCTACATGTATTTTTTCATTTGATTTATCTTTTCCTAAAATCTGGCTTTCTTCACCCCATCAGCAAATGGAATTAAGGATAAATGTTTTAATCTCTGAGCAATGCCTTCCCCCCACCCTGCCAATACCACTAAAACTACTTTAAAATACACAGTGATAGTATTTCTTGGAATCTGATTCATCCTGTAATCAAACTGACAGGCATCAATGGAGCACTTAGGAGTTTATGCTTGGAATTAAGTCCAGTTGAGTGCTTCTGGAATCTTCTGGTAATTTCCTTTTATCAGTGTAAGTGATGCAGCACGATTCCATCATAATTACTGTGGAGCTGCACCAAATTAGATGATATGATTGAGGCTGGTTTTTTTTATAAGATTTTTTTTTTCCTTGGAAATTAAAAGATGGTAACAGAGAGGCAGGCTGTGTAACATTCACCATTTACTGTATTTGTTTGCCATCCTGTATATAGAAGAGACCTATTCCTTCTGTTTAGTATTCCCTGATAGACTTCTTGCAGTCTGCTCAAAATGAGTATCAGGTACTATTCTAATGCAGTGGTGTTATAATGTAATTCTGTTCTTCCTTCCGTGCAAGGCATGGGAAAATCAGGCTTGTACTGTTAAGCATCTGTGTCTAGTAAACCCATGCATGACTGAAAGTTGGTGTACAGGCTCATATCCTCCGTTTGTTTACATTGAGAGAAATGGACGTTCATGTTATTTCAGTTAAGTGAAGATATTTCGGATTTGTACTGGTGAAATGGGACCAAAAATATCTGGCACATGCTTTTAAGTGTTGTATGAAGATAAACAATGCTGAAGACTTTTTCCAAGAAGTGCCAATCAAACAGAACTGCATGAATTGCAGACAGCTTCATTGGTGATGTTTGTGTGGTACAGACCATGCTGGGAGACAACTCTGTACATGTACCTGAATTCATCTGGCACTGGTCATCTGGGTTGCAGTAAATAAGACACTGCAGTACTTTTAAATAATCAGAGAATATCCCAAGTTGAAAGGGACCCACAAGGGTCATGGAGACCAACTCCTGGGTCCCCAAAGGACCACCCAGAAATCAAACCCTGTGTCTGAAAGCTTTGTCCAAACAGTTCTTGAACTCTGACAGGCTCAGTGCTGTGACCACTGCCCTGGAGAGCCTGTCCCAGTGCCCGAGCACCCTCTGGGTGCAGACCCTTTCCCTAACCCCCAGCCTGACCCTCCCCTGTCCCAGCTCCATGCCATTCCCTTGTGTCCTGTCGCTGTCCCCAGAGAGCAGAGCTCAGTGCCTGCCCCTCCGCTCCTCTCCTGAGGGAGCTGCAGGCCGCCATGAGGCCTCCCCTCAGCCTGCTCTGCTCTGGGCTGAACAAACCCAGGGGCCTCAGCCGCTCCTCATGCGTCTTCCCCTCTAGGCCCTTCACCATCTATGTAGTCCTCCTTTTGACACTATAATAATCTTATGTCCTCATGTTGCGGTGCCCCAAACTGACCACGGTGCTTGAGGTGAGGCTGCACCTGTAACAAAAGCTTTGCTGAAATCCCAGATCACATCTTTTGCATTATTTATTTATTTATTTATTTTACATCCATCATTTAGAAGAAAAGATACCTAATTATTCTGTGACTAGGTGCAGGGAAATAAAATCAATAATATGGGCTCTTCAGGTTTTTGAAAAGGCTATATCCAAGGGTGGCAGACCTGGTAGGTGGAATACCTGCCTCAGGCTGTGGGAGACAATGGTGTCTTCCCTGATTAGCAGTTTCCTCTCTGCATGTCCACAGGAACCACGGGCTTGGGTGTCGTTCCTATTCCAGAGTTGTCACTATGCATGAAATGATAGTTTTAGGGGCCTGCTGTTAACAGGAAGCACTTTCTGCAGGGCATCAGTGCTGCGTTGTGTACAGTGCATGAAAATCTGTGGGGTTTTAAAGAGTGGTGGTGGTCCTCCCATTAATGGGAAGTGCAGCTGCTGTCCTTGACTATAGTTGAACTTGTCTGTATGCACAAATGCTTGATCAGAAAATTTGTTACTTTTTCTCAAAGTGATAAGATTGGATAGATTTAAATACTTTTGAATGTTCAAAAGTCTGTAACCGAGCCTCTGGAAAAAGCTATTAGACCATTAAGACAAGCAATTTTCAGCAGATGGCAGCATTGCACTCTGTAACTTTAATTTTCTAGTGGTGGCTCTGCAACTCTACTCTTAGGCTGGTAGGAAGCTGCCAACTAAGAAGTAATCCAAAACCACTTCTAAAATGTTTTGAAATACAGGTCTTAATAGATGATGATAATTAGGTATTGTTACAGACTCATGGCTTTCATATGGAAAATACCAGCGTGCTGCATAAGAAAGTACTGTACTAAAAAGCAATACAAGTATACTTGTTTTTTTTTTTTTTTTGTTAACTCTTTAAGTAATTGCTTTGAGATATACGAACAACTCTATCAGATTGCCGCCTCCTTTGTAAAAAATATTAGCAAATACCTTAAAGATGCCAGACTTTGAACTGGAACCATGTGCCTAGATCTGTAAGTGCCTTCCTGCTTATTAAGACAGCAACCCCATTTCTTCTTTAGAAAAGAATGAACTGAGTTTCCTAGTGCTCTATACTATATCTTATAGACAGCTTGTGTATTGATTATCAGAGTCTGTAACCAAGCAGATGTTACCTTGTTAAAAGTTATAGCACTTACAGGTTCAGATGTAAAACTGACTTTTTTTCCTGTGAGTAATCAGTTAAGAATATTACACTTGTATGCAAAGCATGTGTGTGATTCTACATTATATGCAATGTATAGCAATAATGGAAAAATAGAGAGGATCCCCACCAGCACCTCTTGCTGATTCATGGGCGCTTCACTAAGAAGGTGAAGGAAACGAAAACTCTTGTTGCTTCTAAAGGGCGAACTTCAGTGACCTCTTCAGAGAAAAGCTTCTAGTTCCAGGTGGACATCTATCCACGATGAATAACTATATACATAATCCTAAACCGTGCAAGAGAACTCATTTTTCATGTGCTTCCTTAGGGAGAACATGGAGCTATTTTTAGGTTTGAGACAAGGAGCACTTTGAATGGACTATATTGCAACCAGCTAGCACTGATGAAAATGGCAGTGCAGAACACGAGGCAATAAGAAATGAAAACCAGGTCCAAGTAGTGCAGCTATTCAGAAAGAGGTTAAAACATACCTCTGCTGCAGATTATGCTCACAAGACTGTTGGGTAGAAGCAAGTATACAAATGGAAAGGAAGCTTTTTGTACCTACGTTAGACTTTGGCTTGGGAGTTACTGAAGTGAACAAACTTTTCTCCTTTCCTTCCCACTCTTCTTCCTTGCAGGTCAAAATAAGTGTATATTAGTATAAGCAAAGCAAAGTTCAAGCTGAATAATTTGGGCTACCCTCTAGTATGATTCTGCCCTTAATGAAGAAAACTGCAATCAAAATTGTGAAACTCTTATCCTTATTTTTGCAATCAAAGTAGAATGTTACAGGTCCCAGACTTGCTTGCAGAGATGAATGAATAGTTCTCCAGCTATATGCTGTCAGGACGTGATATTCTGGAATGAATCTAACATATGCAAATTTCACTGGGATGGGAGAATTTTGAGAATATCGGTGGTATGGGAATTGGGCTATTCTCAGAGCATGCGTAAGCCTGCTTAAAACAAAATGCAAAACAAGAGCTTTCTTAATGTTGCAGGAAAAAAATATTTTGAAAAGATTAGTGACCTTTTATTTTATTCTTTAAAAGTGTACAAGGAGGCTGGGAATCACTGTCACGTATGCATATACTGTTAAAGGGGGTATTAATTACCTTGGGCACATTTTAAAGCTTTGGCACAGAGATTCTGGATACTTTGAGCATCCTTTGCTTTAATTTGCTAGCTGTGGGGAGCAGGATGTTGTGTTCTTCTGTAGGAGAGAATTATGTCTTCTGTAAGAAGTGGTCAGTATTGCTTTTTATATAGTAACATCCACTTTCCCAAAGAAAGGGGGTCTTAAATGAAATTTAAAAAATAAGGGGGGGGGGGGGGGGGGGGGGGAGAATGACACAAAAATAAAAACAACCAAACCAGAATAAAAACTCTTAAGTATATCTGCCATTCAAGAGATCTTAGCAAAAGCCTAATAAGTTTCCAGATTTCTTTGTTTCAGAATTAAATCAGGTGATCAAGCTCCTATGTCTGTTTGGGCATTATGTTTCTGAGATAAGGCACTTATTCTAAACCAGCATTCACATATCACTTCAGAGTAAATCCTGAGGATGTATAACATTTGTGTGTGTCTTTAGAAAATAATAATAAAAAAAGCTTAAAAGAACAACAGAAAATAGGTCTGTCTTTGAGAGAGTTGTCCTACCTATGCATACTCCCTTCCTTTACTTTGTTTGAATGAACAGTTCTGAGGAGGGTGGTTACTTTGGCTTCTGCTGCTGAAAGTTTGTATGGCATAATATCTTCTGATGTCTATCACTGAATTTGGGATAGCATTTTATATTAAGAAAAATCACACTACAGTAACAATAGGCTTAAAGGGGTGTTAATTCCTGATGTTGCTTTGGCAGTAGCATAGAGTATCCTGAATTTGACATAGTCTTAAAGAAAAAAAAACTTCCTCATCTGCAATATACACTTATGTGTTCTTTCAGGATTGGATGAACTTGCTTATGGCCTGTTTAAATGGCCATGTTTTCATATTTTAATGATATGCTGGTGAAACACTGACCGGTGTTCTCAGAGGATGTTACAAACAACTTAAATCTGATTTATCTTCAAGATGGTGAGCAGCACTGACTGTGGAGATGAGTTGAATTCAGCAGTTCCCTAAATCCCTGCTGCAGTGGACATAGCTGAGGTAGTAATTATTTTAAATGGTACTTATGCCATGGAGTGTGTATAACCAAATGTGGAGTACCAGTAGCTCAATGTTTATGGGTTATGTAGTCTCAGTGTGACAAAAATTGCCATCACTTTCCTCTTTGATGCTCTTAATGAACGAGTTGATTTTTTTTTTTAACAGTAAGCTGTAACTCCTGAAGGCAGGGGGTTTGATCTTTGTTTGCTAAATAACTTTTTTTTTTTCGTAGAATGTATTTTGTAGTTGCCTGTGCTTCCTGAACATGAGTTAAGTGTTCTTCATTTACATGTTCAATAAAACAGCATAAAAGATGTGTTTTCATGTGTTACTGCTCTGTAACAGTTATTTGCATATCGTGTACATTTTAGAAGGAACCTATTCAAATTGCTATGTAAACCTTACAGAAAGACTCCCTTGGGCTCTGTTGTTTGCTTTTATAGGGTAGATAATTTAAGAATTGTTTCTTTTTAAAGGATTAACAGCTTTAAGAAAGTGCTTTCTAAAGAGTTGCTTTTGTTTTCAAAGTGGGACAAAGTCAGTTGGCAGACCAGCTTTCAAAGCATCTCAGTCCTTTGGAACTTGTAGTCTAACATTTGCCTAAAGAAATGATTTCCTGGCCCGTATAGACAGTATTTCTTTTTGAGTAAAAGGCCTCTGAAAGCCTGCTAGGAAGACTCCCCAACATTTGGAAAAAGAAGAGATCCTTATAGCTGCTAAAAGCTTTATGAACTGGGCTAGGAATGCTGCATATTTTACATGCTGAAATCAGACAAATATGCTTGCAGAACTTGTGATCTATTTAATCTTTCCAGAGAGTAAATTGTGGTGTTCTGAGATTTTTGTTGTCATTGTGTGGTGTGTTGTTTGTGTGTAGTGATTTTGACAGAGCTGTGCAAGGACATGAGGGGGGGGGGGGGGGGAACTATGCATAGTAACATCTGTCTCAGAGCTGGGCTGCTACAGGTGGTAAAAACAGACCAGTTTTTGGGTACCCAAGCCCAGGCACCTATGTTTATGTGTGGGGGGGGGCAGCACTGGGCTACAAACCTAAGTACAAGGGGAGAACAGGACTGCTTAGATCAGCCCTGTCAGAAGGGAGTCTTGTAACTCTGGGGCAGCTGCCATGCTTAGGATGGTGGAGGTGGTAGTGAGGAGGCAGCTATTTCTGTTTGAGAAAGGGCTCTGAAACATGAAAAGCTGCAGAGCTTCTGTTTGGGAGTAGGGGAGAGGCTCTGTGTGGAAAAGTAGAAGAGAGATGCCCCCCTCTATCAAGTGTGATGTGTGGTATCCAGTGCAGCTGTGACTTTCACCTTACAGGATTACTGCTTGATGTGATAGCATGAAGTCACCATGTCATATAATGTATGAATCAGGTATTTCCTCATTCCATGAGGAAACAAAGGATTTTGAAATATTGATATTCAAGTCTTCAGTTTGGTGAAATCAAAGAAATGACTTACCTTGTTTGGTTTGCAGCAAGAAAATGATCATTGCTGGTGGAAGGGTCTGGTCATGACTCAGTGGTGCTGCATATGTGGCTGCTGGTCTCTGTTTCACTGAGTGAATGATGAAGCATAGTAGTCTTCCATTTCTCAGATGGGAAGAGGGATAATTGCATGGCAAGGATCAAATTTAAGGTTTAGCTTTCAGCTAAAGCAGTAGCTCAAACTTGATTCTCTGTGGTACTTCTCATCTTATCTGTGAACACTTTGTGTTTGTTGGCTCTATTTTCTTGCTGCTGTAACATCCCACAAATATTTAAAGGATTCATCTATAACGTCCCTTCGAAATGAAGACATAATATCCTCTTCTAACAGATAAGGAACAAAAGCAAAAGGATCTGTGTCTCCTTGGAGTTGGATATTTAGCATATTTAACTTCTCTGGGCAAGAACAGAACAAGCATTATAAAATAGAGTATTTGCTTCTATGTAGGAATTTTTAATATTAAAATTTTAAAATCTTTCATTTTTATTATGTTGAAGGCTGCAGTTGTTCGTAAAAGTTGCAGTGGGAATAAGAACAGTAAAAGCAATACTTATCACTCAAGATACATGCCTTTTTGAAGTTGTACTTGGACGACTATTTACTTGCATCCTCTGGAACATCCCATTAACCAGCAGGATAGTGTCTTTATGACTCAGCTCCTAAATGAGAAATTTTTTCTCCATTGTGTAGCATGAAAGTACAGAGCATGTATTTAAAGTGAATTGCTCGAGAATTTGTTTAGACCTCTGTTTCAATGTGGTATTTAGAATGTATAGGCTGTTTGTTTTGAAGTCTAATAACGCAACGTGTTTCACCTGAATTCAGGCAATGCAAAACTCTTATTAGGATTTTGCAGAAATATGATACTATACCTACACTTATCCTTGCAGGATATAGGAAATTCAAAACTACTTTTAAACAGATAAATTCAACGTCCCAATTTATAATTTATGATGTCTAATATTTTCTGTGGCTCCTCTCAATATCTGGAGTAGCAACAGAGCAGATAATTGGTTGTACTACTTTAACCCCTTATTGCAATTCATGCCTATATTCCTTTTTCATGTACATGGAAACTTAGGCTGCTGCTATCTGATAGCTGCTTGCGATAGCACCCAGTTCACCCTTCCTTTTGAGAAATCCCACACACTCAAACCAGCAAAATGAACAACCCTTCTCTGTAAATCTTAAGGAATATGTTCCCTGACAAACCAAAGAGCATTATGCCACCCCTTATGGCAATTTCGACATGTAATTCTGACACTTAATTCAGAAATGCAGAAGGGAAGTGCTACTGTAAAGGGATAACCAGATCTGAAACACCAGCACATCTTGTGGCAGCACGCATCTCCTACAGAGCCAAGGGTTTCTCAGAGTTTCTCAGAAATAGAAGCAGGGGTGGTTCTCTGCTTAGCAAAGCAGGCAGATCCAGCTGGCCCTCGGGGAAACAGTGGAGTTCTTCTGGTCTGAGGTTTCACTCTTCTCTCGCTGCAGTTGGAGATCAAAGTGGATGCAGCAGCAATTCCTTTGTCATTAGCACACTTGCCACAGGCCTCTGCTGCCGATAGGGAAATGTGTATGGGAGTGAGACTGTGGTTTTTGACTTTGCCCTATGGCTTTAAGAGGAAAACTAGATCTTATTTGACTGGCATTTTTGTTGTGCTTCTTTTCCGATAGAATTAAAGTGACTTCCCAAGATCCAGTGTTTCTGTTTCCAAGTCATAACTTTTTTCCCTTGTTGAAGCAGAGAAGGTTAAACAATGCACAGCTCTTTTGTGTGCTGTGGGCTTTGTCGGTGCTCAAGCTCTGCAACCCTGTGTCTGCTGGACTTGAACCAAGTCTTTGTGTGTTTGCTTTGTTTCTGTTGTCAATCAGTTCAGGTATACTGGCACATGCTTTGAAAATTCAAAAGAAGAAGCAGAGATGGTAATTCAACTTTGTTTATGTTGTCTAAATCAGTGGGGGTGCCATACATATTTGAATCCACATAGGTATGTGTGTGCCTGTCATTTTACCTTAGCAAATAGAAGACTCTGGCCAGAAAGTAGAGCACACTGTTATGCAAACTTAATATTCTAGGTCATCCGTAACACAGCTTTGATAAAACTAATGCTCGCTCATCTATTCTGTGGACAGTGGTACTCAATGCAAGACTTATTACTCTAAAACATTTAGTTTTATGTTGGGATTTCATCGTTGTTAAAAGCTCTTAAAAATCTAATAAATCACAATTTGAGGTAACAGTCTGTCCAAAAGATGAGAAACAAAATTTGTAGGTTTCCAGTCTCTCTGGACACTGATAATCATTTACTTGACACTATCTGCTGTGCACTAGAACTAGAAAAAAATATGAAAGGTCAGTTATCCTCTGACAGAGGAGCTGGTAAGATATTAAAATAGGTTAACATAAGCCAGAGCTGGCAGTGATTTAGACTTGTGGTAGGTAATATTTATGAGAACTCACAAATGTCTAAGCAGTCCTGCCAACTTATTACTTATCCTCTCAGTCCTTACAAAATTAAAGTTGTTTCTTCAGTGTTCTGGCATTTATGGCCTATACAAAAATGTTCATTTCTGTTTATTTTTACAGAAAGCGATTTCTACAGCTTCTATGAGAGAATAATCATGATGGGATTAGCATTTTTTCCCCTAAATGTTTTCTTTCCATAATCATCCAGTTACAATTACAGAATGTTCTGATTTTTTGTCTTTTTTTTTTTTTTTTCTTTCCCTCATATGACTCCAAGCAAAACCTTAGTTTTGCATTTGTTTTATGGTAGTACCAATACTGTACAGTCTCTCTGGTTAATGTCTTTTCAGTAATGAGCTTAGTGATATCTAAAACCCAAATTCATGGAAAATTCTGCTGGAAAGCCTGAGAAAGGTCATGCTTCTGCTTTCTGCATCCACTGGAAGCGTTCTGTGGAAAGCTCAGCAGAGCATCTAACCAGCTGCTTTACTGAGATGAAATAAAGGTAATAGGATGTTGGCTTCAGTAATAACACTGTTTTCTTTATTTCCCCAAGCTAATAACTTGGATATGTTTTATAAACTCTGTAAGCTAGTTAATGATCCTGTGTTGAAGGCATAAGGCTTGGCAAGGACCTGCCACATGACTATTCACGCTGGATTTGGACCTCAATCTTCCTGGTCTTCCTACAAAACTGTCTCCTTACCATACCCTCTCTTGCTGGCAGAGGAAGCTGAATGTACTAATGCTGTGCTTGTGTGTCAGTGAGCTCCCAGGCAGAAAACATGGAGAGAGACCCAGAAGCACTAGTGAATAATGCAGCTGGAGGTCCCAGACTCAGCTGGCAGCAAGTTCTGCTCCTTCGTCTGTGTTCTCCCTGGATGCCCATGTGTACCACTGGCACCTGCACAAGTCACCTGCAGAGGTTCTTGCAAGCAAGTACATGCTGTGAGTGCAAGATCTCTGAAATCTCAAAATTGGAACAAACTGAGGGTGCTGAGCAGTCAACAGCATCAACATATGAGGTTTTATGGTAGCAATGGGAAACCTGTCTCTAGTACTTGTCGGCACCTGTCTGCTGTGACATTTCTAGATATAGACAGGAGGAATGCTTGAAAAACGTGAATGAACTGAAATGTGGAGCTGTATTTTGAAGAAGGGTTTGATATTCATTTTGACGTAATAAGGTAGTAACATCTGTATTTATCCACATTTATAAAACATAGGTCTAGAGCCTGTAATAATATGGACAAGAGACCTTTCTGATTTGTTGAAGTGTTTATAGCAGGGTCAGCTGTGCACCTGAATTAAGTTTCTCATACTGCTGTACTAAATCTGTTTAGGGGTAGGAAGAAATCAAATAGTGATGCCCTTCAGAGGCAACTTGGTCAAACCAATTCAGAGCAGGCAGATTTAGATTTGAATTTTACTTCCTCTATCTTCATGTTCTGAAATGCATTCTCTGTGTAAAACTGGCACTTCTCTTTCTCTGGAACAACTCCATCATCCATAATGCAGTTGTCCCAGAGAAATGCTGGGCAACTCAGACTTGTTGCTGATCCTGATGGGGAAACAGTGGGACAGATAACAAATCAATTCTTAGCATGTAACATAAAAGTCCTCATGCATTTCAACATAAAAATACTCTTGATTGAGGTGACTGGCTTTGCAAAGAGTCAGACAAAGTTGCTGTTCTCTCTCTATTTTAATTTTGAAAGTGAAATGTTGAAAATGCAGCTTTGTGTTAGTTTATGCAATGAGTCTTGTTAGTTCTTCTTGTAATATTTCTCTGTACTGGATGTAGACCTCAAAAGAGGAGCCAAAGAGAGGACCAAATATTTTATCGGCTTGGACCTAGGATTGATGAAAGAAGGAGACTTTTTCTTAAGGTAGCTGGGGGAACTGAAAGAAGCAAACTGATGTCTAGTCAAAAATGGCTGCACTGATAAATTATATCACTGTCTGTTCTAGTGAAGCCTAGGGGAAATCAAATTATATAAGCATTTATCAATACCTTAGGGAAAGGCAAAATGTGTTACTGGATTCTTCATTTTTCATTCACACATGCCTCCCTCAAATTTATTATGTAAGAGTCATGAGTGGTGCTTGAGCTGGGTGGAAAACAATTTCCCGATTTCATGTACTTTTGAGTTTGTAACTATTTAAGAGTGTCAAAATCTCCTTTGCTATGGAAAGATAAATTTATTACTAAATAAGTTGTTTCATTTAGCAATTTTAATTTTTATCACTTTCTATGTTTAAACTTAAAAGTTGTGTAAACAAGGATTAGCTAGAAAATGATGAATCAATTGCTAGAACTTTGTTCCCAACTTGATGAGTCAAATCTGGCACACAGTCCCTCGATTGAAAACCGAATTTTTCCTTGTTTTGCAGTGAAGTTTGGGGAAGCAGAGAAAGAATCTTAAACCCACCTTAAATTATTAAATATGATCTGGATAGCAGAGAACAACACCTAACAGATCTATGAATTACAGGTTTAATTCAGTTCTTCCCCCCTTCCCTGCCTTGGCTGTAAAGTCATCATGACAAATGGTGTTATTTCCCTTCTCGGCATATGCCACATGCTGCTGGAAAATACGCAACAAAATGTAACATTAACATTTCCCTGACACTTCTAAAATTAAACAACTCCTTCAGGGGAAGGAAGCTTCTTGTTAATTTATGTATTCCTCAGCTTTCACACTAGGGAACGAGGGTGGACACCACCCATAGCAACTGCTTAAACCAAAGTTATTTCTAGTTTAATACAAATACAGAGTAAGACCTGATGAACAGAATGCTTGAGTGATGATTTAAAAAACAAAACAAAAACAAACAAACAAAAAACAAACCATGGTAAACATCCATTTGTCTCCATGTGTTGACTATATTCACTATTTTGTTCTACTATAATGTGCTTCTTGAATTAATATATTAAACTGGTAGTATATGGACTGTGAAACAAAGTCCATTTGTATTTTTTTTAATGGGAATAACTGCCAGTAGCTCTCTGGATGTACCTCAGTTGGCCTGGCTACTCCATCGGGGTGTCTACTCTGTATTTCCTTAGCTTGGGAGAGCGGACTTTGAGACTTGCTGGCTGTAGAGTAGGATAGTTAGTGGGCTGCTTTGAAAGGGAGGGAGGGAGGCAGGGGAGAGCTGCAGAGCAGATTGATTTGGGTCTTTAGTGGTGGGGGCCCATTTTATTAGTTCTTATATCTGCTGCAGTAGGTCTGTCCAGAAAATGATCAGCAGCTCATCTTGTACTGGGAACTTAGTGCATCTCTGGACTGAAGACACTAAAACTCCACATGTAAAGTACTGGATAGATAGGAAAAATACTCTGACATAATAAACTTATGATTTGGCTAATATGACAAATTCTTGTTTATGGTTTCATTGAAAAATATGCTGCTGTTTTTACTCACATCTTGCTCCTTTATATCAATCTCTACTGAAATACATTTATTTTGTACAAAATTGTTTTATTTTTTTTTGTATTTGCTGAAGGCAGAATCATGAGCTCAGGTACCTGCTTGTGGTGGCACCTTATCTGTGAAGGTGATCTTGAGTGGTGGCCCACCCCTTCTTGTGGTCCCAGATGCTGCCATAACGGATGTTGTGGGGTTTTCTGAAGAAGCCGTACTTCTCACTAGAACATACAAATGTAGTGTGTGTGGTGTGTGTTTTTTTTGTTCTTCTCTGTTCTTCCTACCACAGTAGCATGTACCAACAAGAAACTGACCCCTCTTAAGGGTGAGGGGGTTTCCTGGAAATACAAACCAGTCACTATAGCAAAAAGGGAAGCTATAGATTTTGAGCAGCCAATTATTGGAAGTACATCCAGATCTTACTCCTGTGTAATCTCCTGTTAACCTTAACGATCTATACAAAGAAGAAACTTCAAACTATGTACATTTTGTTGAGAAATTGGCACAAAGTTCCTCTTTGTGTATTTCTTCATGTGATGTCTATACTTTCACTGTCTGACTTCTAATCCCCCTTTCCACCATTTCTCCCTGGGGTTTTTGGTGGAATAGTCCTTACTGTACACTGCATGAAAGTAAGAACAGAAATATTTAATTTTGCTCATCCTGGTCAAACACATTTGTAGGGAAGATATGCATTTCAAGTTTGTTCAAGACCCTAGAGGCATACAAGATACTCTGTCACAACTGCTATTCAGGTTTCGTCTTTTCCTCCAGAATAAACTCAGTTTGGGCTGCATGTTTTTCTGGCTTACTTCACTTGAGGCGTTTATTTCTTTGAAAGTATAACCACAAGGTTTTGGGCAACGATCCTACTCTTTGTTTAGAGATTACACCTTGGTGATTAGATTTTAAAATCTTCTCTGTTCTTCGTAGTGCATGAAGGGAAGCTTTTGCTTGCAAGTTGTGTAACCCAGTAGTATATTTTGTGCCCTACCTTAATTTTGTATGTTCTGGGAAGTCTCTTTCATGGATTAATGAACAAGCTATAAAATAGCCAAGAATCATAAATTACCTCAGAGGAATTGCAGAACACTATGATACATCAAACAATTTTCAGTCAACTCTCACTTTGTATAAGCAATGGTGGGTGTTTCCTCTCTAGCATACTTTTGTTCTAAATTTAGGGGTATATTTTCTCATCGGTGTATGTGGAAGTTCTTCATGTAACTTGTGTTAGCATTAACGGCTGTCAGATGGTGTCCAGTAGTTCCATGGAACAGCTAAGAAAGAATAGATTCCTGTAGGTTTTTTTTTTTTTTTAACTTAGTTGGATTTTAGCAACAGTCTTTTTCACACTGTATCAAGCAATTTCAGTTCCAGTGCCAAGGGTTTTCAACCACATAGGTAGCCTTTTAAGTAGATTTTCCTGAAGATCAAAGCTTCCAAAACATTAAGAATACTTTCCAAGCAAGTTATATGGTAATAGCTGTGTTCTGTTATCTCTCCTGTGTCATTTGCTAGTTACCCAAATGAAAGAGGAAGGGGGCTGCATAGAGACGCCCACAGTGCCCCAGCAATGCACAATGCATCTACCCACAGCTTTCCCCCTTAGCGGGGCATTGGCATGCTGGTGTTTGCAGTTTGCTAACACCTCTGGTCTGGCATGGCTCACAAAGGATGCAGTAGGCTACCTTGGAGGAAGGTGCCATTTGCTAGAATTACTTGCCTTATAGGCTGCCCAAGGAGCAATTTGTGCAGTACTGAAGAGGCCTGCTTGATAGTGAGTCACATAATGGTTCTCATGTGCTTTGTGACTCAGGTGTTTCAGGCAGGCACAGTGAGCATTTGTCTTGCTAGATGAAATCTGTTAATGCTATGTGACAGGCTAGGTGCAGAGGTAGTTACACTTGGGAAGTTTGGGGATTTGTCCTGAAGTGCTGTTCATACATGTGGTTTATTTCCAGTATATTAAGGCAATTACCTAATAGAAATGCACTACTGTTAAACTCCTCCATATCTCACCACATTAGTGTCCGTGAATTTGCCCTGTACCCAGAAGTGAATGTACCCATGGAGACAGACTCCCCTTTACTCAGTCTGTGAAAGTCAGACTGAGTCTGTACTTTCCCTGTACTGCATAAACGTGAACCTCTTGAGACAGGAATTTGGAACTGAGCTATAGAGAAACTTAGGGAGCCAGCAGTTGGTGACTGATTGAAGTTGTGCCTTAGGGTTGTAGGAGATGGTGTATGGAAAATCTACCCATCACCTTTGTCTGTAAGGGCAAGCATAATTAAAGATGAGTGTTTGGCACATTGCCCAAACTTGATACAAAGTTTTGGAGGACGTTGATAGTGACCAGAGTGCATAGAGCAGTCTATATTTAATAACTTTTTTTTAACATATTGTTCTGTGACTTATAATGTGGGTGTTCAGTGTATTGAACTAAAAGGGGAAGAAGGCGGTTAATAAAACCATGGGAAGAAGGTTAATGAGTATGGAACAGCTTTGTCAAAACATTCAAATAGGTTAAAATGAAACACGTAATCATGGTGAAACATTTTGAGAATGTAGCCAATGTATCTTTAAGTCATTTGGCATGCATAGATAGATTTATAACTGTAAATCTGCTGTAATTGTATGATTTTGTGAACATTTACAGGCTGTTTGTGGCTCTAATTATTAACCTCAATGTGAAATTAGTTTGTCGTGTTATAACATGGTCTAGACAGGGTCACTTATCAGCATATTGCTAATACTGTGGAAATCATGATAAAATGGACCATCAAAGTTAGTCAGATGTAACATGCATTTGTGCCTACAAATAAAGGCTGAGCTTGGGTTGTGTAAGATGTGCTGAAGGCTTACATGTTGGCACTCACTCAATACATTAACATAAATATGTTAGCTGCAGTATTTTTAGTTTAAGATCATGGTTTTACAAATTATTTACAGACTTAATCACTGAAGGGAGAGTAGGGGGAAGAATCAGCAGTTGGCAGTTTGTGTTTGTGCTCATAAAGCTTCATGTCATCCAGAGTATGGCTCCCACTGGAGATGTGTAGAAGGTTGGGAGATCTCACAAAATATCGAAAAGATATTTTCTATGAGCATCATCATACTTTTATGCAAAGTAACGATGAAGCTTCTGCTTTGTCTTTGAACAATGTCAGGATGAAAGGGACAGCTTCAAATTTTAAAATGATTTGAAGTATAAATTAAATATAGTCAATGAAGAGAAGAATGCCTTTTGTTAATGTAACTTCACGGTCTTCAGGTCAACTTCTTTAAGTCAACTTCTTTAAGTATCCTATTCATGCTGAAGTGATTAGTTTTGTTTGTTTCATATAAAATTATTAATAAACTCCCTTGCTGATTCCACCCCCTGAAAACAAGATACAACCCAAACCAGAAGGTACATGATGAGTACCTGAAGATTTTCCTTCAAAATTAAATCCAGCTGTGCTCTTCAGACTTATTGCTTTTTGTAAGTCTGTGAGACTTGACCAAAAATTCATTCTACAACAGGAGACTTTCAGTGAGAGTTTTCAATTGCTGAAAGCAGTGCTACGTTTGTAGATGTTGGTTTCTCCCACGTTCATATCCTCCCTGAAAAAAAATCTTATGCCCCAGAGAAAGAAAACATTGGCAAGATGGAGAAATCTTAGAGGGGGTCTTTACTGGCTACAACTGGGACTGAATACAATAACCTGTGGTAAAGTAATTTGACATTTTGGGCAATCTGAAAATTTCTAATGCTTATATCACACCTCACCACTTCCCATTTTTCCAATATTAAGCCTTTTCAAATCTGTAGAACGTGATTTCAAATGGGAGTGCAGAGTATTTAGCTTTGGAGCACTGTTAGAATAGAATTAGTTTTCTCCATCTTATGTGTCTTTGTGGAGATTTGAATGGGTATTGCTGCCCAGCTTGTCTGACACTTCTGTCCTACTCTGAGAAGCTTTGTTCAGCTAAGAAATGGATCTGGGACAATTATAAATCAATGGTCTTTTTAAATGCTAACAGAACTCGTTTTCTGTTCTTGGCATGGTTAAGTGAGAGTTAATTTGATCTTAGCTACAAAGAGCACCTGGATTGGAATGAGCATGCACTTAGTCTTGAGCATGACAGAAACCTATATTTACTTTTGTAAGAGTACTTTGTGTTCAAAAGGGCATGCTTATCCAATTATTTTTTTCATAGGGCAGCAAATCAAGCATATGACCAAATGCTAATAGTGAGGAGTGACCTACAGTGCTATGTGTCTCCCACAAAACAATAAAAGGAGGTGGGTGTGAAGCATATAAGGCATACCATGTTTATAAGTAGGTTTAAGATTCCAAACTTTGCAAAAGCTGTGCAAACACAGAAGTGTATGCTAAAATATGTTGCTAAATAAATACAAATCAACTTACTGATGTGTATTTAAACCAACGTTCAAATCAAATTTTTAGGTTAGGATTTGTAAAGGCATTTAGCACTTCATAAAAAGACTGCTGATTTTATTTAGGGTCCTTAAATTTATTTTATGAGCATCATAGAATGAACTTGTTAATTCTTATAGTTAATCTTCAGTAGCCCTAAATCTTTTATGCTTGAAGCCATCTACCTTATTCTATAAGGGGGAAAGAAAGGAAGTAGCTGTCTGTTGTGGAATGTCCAGCAAGTCCATTCACTGAGCTGGTGGAGAAGGATAAACTGCAGGATTTCAGTTCTGACTGGATTGTGTGCAGTCAAAATCCCTGGGTATGTTCAGAATGGAAATAGTGCGCTAACTTTAGAACTCTTCTGCTGTAGATGTTTACAACAGACACATTCTTATGCTGAAACCCATGACAGATTAAAAACAAAAAAGCCTGCTTATGTCCGTCACACGAAGTCTGTCATGCAAAACCTACAGAATATTTGGGTTATGCTAAGGATTTTTCTTAAGAAAACAACATCAAAAACCAAATACCCCAAACCAAAACACCTTTCTTGGTCAGCTTCTGCAAAGATGCAATACTTTAATTCATATGTGATGCTATCCTTGTATATCAGGTAATATTACAAACCTTCCACTGACTGAAGACCATTAAGTTTCACTTTTTTAGTACTCAGCTACTTGCAACTACTTGTCTCATGTCTGCCCATTCTTAAGAGCACTGTCATTTTAAGGATTCCTTTAATATTTGTGTTTCAGTTTAACTTTTGTGTTTTTAATACAACAGATTTTCAAATCTAAACACATAGGAAAGATTAAAATGGAATCAATTCTGTCTTTATACCTCTTCTCTTGAAAGTGTGAGACTTTTTTTTTTTTCTTCTGGAATGCATTGTGGTAGTTGTTCCTCACTTTTTCAACTCCTACAACAAGAAAAATGTACAAATATAATAGAGTAGGGAGTAGATATTTTGATAATTCCAGTTTCTAAGTAATGAATTAATAAGAAACTGTAGGAAAGGTATTTCTTCAGAAATTCTTCTGTAGAAGTTAGTAAACATAAGCGATATGATATCTTAGTCTTATTTTCCTCCCTAAAACACATGTACTTAGTAGTTACTTGCATCACGCTGTGTAAGGTTTGAAGTAGTGATCACTTCTAATTTCCTTCCAAAGTTCATATGTTTTTTTTCTAATGTGGAGTATAAAAAAAAAAAAGAGCTTTCAGCTTTGTTTTGGAACAAAGAACCAATATATAGCATTGATGGAAGCAATGGGAGAAAGACAAATGGAGAAAAGAAAACTGAGAACGTGCAGGTAAACTGTTCAGCAGGGAGTGACACTCTACCACACAAGCAGAATGACCCATGAGATGCACTGCATGTGCCACTTGCTTTGCATACTTACCAAACACCAACAGGCACAAGGAAACCTGCAGTAAGCCTAACCAGAAGGATCATAGGGTAAGCACTCTGGCTGGCACCTTCCTTGTGATTTCTGTCACAGAGTGCATGCCTTACTCTGAAGCAAGTGCTTTGCTCTCTCTCTTCTTTGGCCCTGATTCAGTTAATCATCCACTGAGGGAACACTTTCTTATCTCAGTTTGTTTTCCAAGGAGTGCACTCTAATGATTATTAAATTCCATCACTTCTGTCTTAACTTGCAGAACCATTTCTAGGTTTGTCCCAAGGTTCCAACCTGGAGTCTTCATCCAGTCCTCTAAAATTGGAATGGATAATTCGTGTAAACAATGTAGAATAAATTAATCATCATTCCCATTTGTTTTCAAAATCTTGTCAAATCTGATTCTTGAAAAGGTTATCAGATAGTTGTCAGTTCTGTCATTCAGCTGTTCCTCTTCTACATTAGCAAGGTCATACTGCAGAAGTGATGGACCTCTTTTCAGAGGTATAGTGATATGTTAGTGTTTTTTCCTGAAAGTCATTGGTAGGGAGATAAATCTATCTTCTTTTTTTTTTTTTTTTTTTTTTTTTTCCCCCCCTCAAGGAGGATGTTGTGGAAAATTTCTTGGTCCTTTTTAATCAATACAACATCCTTTAATCTCTAATTATTTCAATCTCTGATCAGACAGACTTGTTGTAACTGATATTCTGATAATGTTAGTCTCCTAGATAATTTTCCTATCTCTAGGAAAGATAATGCAGTGTTGAGATGTTGATAGCTGTAGCTTGCTCCAAACTTTTGTCTCACTGTACATAGTAGTGTATGTGTACTTCTTAAATACATACACACACAATAAGATATCAAGCAAATGCAGCTTAGTTTTTCAAGGTTAATGTTATGTTACTATAGTAGTCATCTTGTTTATAAAACCTGTTTTTGTTCTCAGAAAGATTCACTTTCTTTAACTTTCTGTTCCTACTGCTGTCAGCATGCAAAGGTAGGAGATACATGACTCTTCAGCAAACTGGTAACGGTGCCTTGACTCCTGACAGCTTCATTGCTCTTGGGTTTTAGTTGTCTAACCTTGTTCCCAATGCTTTCCTGTTTAAAAAAAAAAAAAAAGTGAAATCTGCAAGCACAACATGTGAATGCTACCACTTGAACTAGCAGTCAAAGAATTTGGTTTTGAGAGCATGCATTAATAGATAGGTGTATTAAAGTACAGGAGTTCTTCATGCAGTATGTAGGCATGGAGCTGCTTGTGGATGAGACTGCTTCATCTCTGGGGAGAGATGGAAGAAAGTAAGAGATGGAAAGTAAGGCACAAAGGGCTCTTGTAACAGGTGTAAGCAAAACAGGAAGAAAAGCTTGATTTAAGGAACTTTTTAGTGAATTAGTCTCTGCCAATAATTTTCTGAAATGATTCAGGCTGTCATTTCTCAAGGTGACAAAGAATGAATAACAAGTATTTGGAATCTGAAGACTAATGTATGTTTATACAGGAGGAGGGTGGGGTTTGGTTTTACAATACAATAAAAAGTTAATATTGTACTCTAATAATGAGAGCTTACTAATCAGTATTTCATAGTTGCCTTGGAAAAAGCACACTTTCACTATTGTGAGTGCATTAATAGGCTTTGTCTGTGTGGAAGCAGGACATTTTACAGTTAGAGAATAAGGAACTGATTTTTAAAATTCAGTAAGCGTAGCAAAGAGCCTACTTTGTGGTAGCAAAGGTATCTAAGATGACTAAATTCTTATAATAATGAGAGAAACAAATGATTGCCAGGAAACTCCCATACAAAAGACAAGCAAAACAGGAACAAAAAGATCCTCTTGGCATAATGAAAGTCTAAACACAACTGAAACTAATTAAAAAGTGAATGCAGCCGGATTGATCAAGTTGATCTGGAAAAGCTGTTGCCTGTTCTTGTTAGGGAGTGTAATTACCCAGTAGACTAAAACAGCAGTAAGATTTGACGTGGTTAATTTTCATTTTCTACAGGAAAAAAATGCTTTTTTTTTTGTTTTGTTTTTTTGTTTTAAGATCTGGAAGGAAATTGCTAGTCTATGCTCAGTGTGCTCCCCTGCCCACCTCAAGAATATCAAGAGATACCTTGAAAGCAAATTGTTTTCTTTTTAAACAAAATTTTAAAACATATGTATTTAAAAGCAATTTCATAATCCAGACATAGCCTGTAACTAGTATACTGCTCAGATTAAGTAGGCCAGATGCCATAGTTCTTGGAATTTCATATTTCTAAATATTTTGCTGGTTAACATCATAACTCTTCTAGAAAAAAATTTCAGATCATGAGCTTCCCCTCGAGTTTTGTCTGTACAGTACTGTTTAAAAGAAAAAGATATTCAATTGCTGTGGAAGGGTACCATGCTTTTGTTCACCTTTTTTTTTTTTTGAACAAATATCAAGTGAATTGAAATTCATTATGGGGATGGGAGGCTGAACAAATAACACTTTCATTAAGGGATGTCAGTATGTGGTTGCATAGAAAAGGTTAGAAGGCGTAGGAACACTTAGAGCTCTATGAGCAGCACAGCATTCACAGAATCATCTAAGTTGGAAAAGGATTATTGTTAAGATGGAACCTTTTCTTCAGACTGTCATATGGACAATGCTGATATCTGCATCTGCTGGATAGTATCTTGCTTCAGAAATTACGAATGATTCAAAGTAAACAAGTTATGTGTAAATGTGGCGCAGTCATAGTACAAACATGCATTTCTTAAGGTTTTGCTGTTCTGTGATATATAGTATAGAGAATAACCTGTGCTTTCTGGTATGGTTTAAGGGCTATGTAGGTATTACATTGTTCTCATTACCTGAGATAGCAGAACAGACCAACTACCTGGCCAGCTCTGCTGGTCTTTTAACTTAATAAATATGCCAGAGAACTGAAATAGCTGCCCCTGCCTGTGGCAGGGGGGCTGAAAGTAGATGATTTTTAAGGTCTCTTCTCAACATAAACCTATGGACTGGGTTGAAAGGATTCTGTGAAATGGTTAAAGGGCACTGTGGAAACCACACTGCTCATCACCTCCAGCCTTAAGGGGCTGGGGCAGCTCTGCTAGTAGAGTAGTGTTGCAGCAGTATCAGGAGTCTGGTAACCTCCTTGCTGCTCTGGGGTAAGGAAATGGTTTGCATAAAATTCAAGTTGATGAATAATATCTTCTTGAAGACCCCAAACTGGAGACTGTTCAACAGCTGTGCCCTTGGTATGAAGATCCTGAACCAAGTCTGGACAAGCCTGCTGGACCATTGGACATCTATACTTAGGGCTGCAGAGCTGTAGTGTGGGAGAGATGAGAAGCTCAGCTCTGTTCCTAGATGCCCTTTCTGGAAAAATGATCCTGAAGAGAGCACATAGGCATCCGAGGATGCCTGTTTGCAATCTGAAGGATTATGAAGTGGCAAATTAGGCACATTATGGGTACTCCTCTTATGTTTTTCTTTTGCATGGCTGATAAGTAAGCTCAGCATTGGAGTGAGGTTCAGTGTGGTGACACTGCTTGACACGATGCATGAGTTGCTGTCGCTTCTGAGTAAGTAGGAGCAGAGATATGGTTTGCTTCCATGTGGGGAAGTGGTAGTGTGCTGCTCTCACTTGTGTGAGACAGCTGCCAAGGCAGCATGATGCTTGCTAGAGTGGTCTGCTGAGGTTTTTGCAAAGCAGACAGAAAAGGCTTGTTGGGAAGTCCTCCTCCATGCAGCTTCCGATTGCATGTGCAGTGAGGACCTGTGGTCAAAAGAATCAAAATAAACTGAAGTAGAAACACATGAAAAATGTACAGAATAATGCAGCCTGCTCCAAACTGATAGTTTGCTCCTGCTGCAGAGTTTTACCAGGCCAAAATTACCACGCCTCCCTGAAACTGCACTTGGGGAATTTTGTCCTGAGCTGTGTATGAAGGCTTCTGTGACACTTGGTTTCACATCAGTCTCAGCAGAACTGCTTTAGCAAATGAAGCTATTCTTTGTTTTTGCAATAATAAACTTTGTGATATTCTATTAATTAGCTTCATAATCAAGAACAAAAAGGATATGGGGAACCTGAGGAAAAGCCTCAGCTGTGATGAATGAAGAAAGATAAGAACTCTGCAGGAATGTCATCTCTTTGTTTTAGAAATGAATAGCAGATGGAAAACAGGGATCTAGTCAATATTATGCTTTCACAGGTTACCTTGTGGTGTATAGATAGCTCGTAACACTTCAAGGTATAGCGGGAAACGGGGCAAACATTGGCTCTGTATAAGCATAAGCATCTGAATAAGATGCTTTACACAGAAGAATAGAAATCTTGACAGTTGCTGAATGGCTGTACATAAATATCTGCTGCTAAAACAGAACAACTATTCACCTCGGCTTCTGGTTACTAGGAATTCAGAAATATGCAGAGTTCTGGTGTTATTCAAAGCCTGAATGGTTTGTTTCTGTGTGTATGCAATTGAGTTTTCATTATCTGCTGTTTTTTAAACAACTCTTCAATATTACAACTTGCTCAAGTGTTAGAGGTTCTTGTGAACTGATGGTTTGTTTCATTGATTAAGCAAGAGTTGTGTATAGGAAAGGCTTTGTAATGACAATTGAAGCTATACACACAAATGCATAGTTTCCACTCTATAAAAAGTGATCTGCAAAGCTGGAAGATATCATTAGACTTGTGTTTATAACTCAGGATGGCCTCATTTCACCAGCTTTTCTTGCAAATTAGTTCCCAGATGTCAGAAGTATTGTCTGGCTGCCAGCTATTGCATAAACTCCTCAAGTGTGAGATATGACTTACTGCTCTTGCACTGACCTCAACTGTCAACAGGAAAATAAATGATAATGAAATAGATTGGATGAAGCAAGATTCAGAAAAACAAACTTAATATCTAATTTTAAGTGGCCTTTGATTACGCAACCATGTCAGTTGTATCTGAGATGCATGTTTTTAACGTTCCTGAGCTGTTAGTAAAAAAAAAAAAAAAAAAAAAAAAAAAAGCTGTGTATTCTTGGACAACCAGGAAACCTTTCATACAAGTTGGCAGCCAGGTTTAAAGCCTCTAGCTCTGTCTGTTAACAGCATTTGAAGTGTACCATGTAGAAATGAAAACTGCTACTTTTAATTTGGGGTTGGGCAAGTGGCTCCAAAGCCTGTGTCCCAAGTTGCTGATGTTGGCTTTTTAAGATCAGGTGCTTCCCATCAGTGCCCCATGCCTTTCATTACAAGGTGTTGTAGAGCACAAACCCTCTCAACATTGTATTTCTCAACAGTATTTCTGCCCCATTTCGCATGTTCCATGACAGTTTGTCTCCAAAACCAACCTCTCAGAGAGGTTGGCTCCTCACTACTCAGCTGTCCTTGAGACCTTGGCTAGCTTCAAGAGGACCAGGCTGCTGTGTCTGTATGATTGTGGTTTTGTGCTGGCCCCACAAGTGTTGAAGCTCGTGGACTCTGTCACACAGCAAACCTCCCACTCATTCCCAGCTGCCCCAAAATCTTCTTGCCAAGGATGTAGCTGTGGAAGGCCCTTGTGTCCTGAGCAAGTGATGAGACAGTGTACTTAATGTTGGGAAAGGTCAGTCATACTGAAGCACTTGAAATACTTTTGTTTAAAGCACAAACTATCCAGTGTCCTTTGGTTCCTCATGTTTCATATAATTACCTTATATGATTTTAAGTTTGATATTTTGAGGGGCGTAAATCGGGGCCTTGGTCTTGTGTGATGGTGTGTTAAGGTTTGGGTATCTATATGTATTTTTTTTATTTATTTATTTATTTTTTTTTGCTGACACTTGTAGCAGAGACAATGTTTCTGTTTTTTTCATCTAACCCCAGTCCTGCAGAATCTGCCTGGCCAGTACTAGTCTAGGCACTCAAATATCATAAGCTAAATCCTCGGAAGACTGAAATATATATATATATATTTTAATAGGGTTTTATTTAGTGGATATTTCCTGAATTTGGGGGGAAGATGTTCTTGAGTATAGGTTGTCTGTGTGAACTGAGCCTTAAAAACATTCTGAACAACCAAGAATCTTAAAATCTTGGTTGTCCTCTCCAAATACAGGGGTCAGGATAGTATCATGAACTTGGAGGTAATATCCTCTGTACTTGTGTGACAACTTTTTACCTATCGCGTGTGATTTTAAGTCTGAAATGGATGAAGGATGTGACTGATTAAACAGCTGGTCAGACGAACAACATTTATAAAGAACACTTGTGAAGATAATCATTCTGTACTAACTGGACTAGAAACTGGTCAGATGGACTTGTTCTTGTTCCCTTGGCTTTAGGCTTTGTTTTCAAACACCAAGCTCATTCTCTCTAACTAAGAGTGCCTTGCTGTATTACTCAGCAAAAAAATCAAGGGAGTTGACTGTAGTTTGCAACAGCCTTGCTTTATTCCAAGTCTGCATACTAAAATCATTAATCAACAGGCAAATGGCAGACAGCTTGCTGTAAGTCATGCAGCCTTGTCAGTTCACCAGTCACTGAATCCCAGCTCTAAAAAAAGTGACATTGGCTTAACTGTCCCATTTTTGTATAGGCAGAACTGTCTTCACAAAGTAGTTTCTCACTCAATTTCATTTGTAAAATGACTCCACTGTACATTTGCTTAGATGATTGTTATTTCTCTGTTTAACTTAATTTTTCTGTGTGTTGACTCATCAGCTTCATAATCAAATTGTAAAACTGGCCATAATTATGCAGTCAAAAGGGCTAATGGGTTCAATTCTAACTGTATGTTTGAGATGGAAAACCTGAGAGAGGGGCAATTCTGAAGACCTTTTAAAGAAGAAAATTAGCTTAAATTGAGGTTTTCACTGCAGAATTAAAATATTTGCTGATTAGAACATGTCACTCTCTCTTTGAAAACTAAATGTTGCTGGAGATGTAGTGCTAAAACTATATATATACTATATATATATCTACTTTGGCTTTAATCAAAATTCCAGATCTCAGTGCACCAAATCTTGGGGGCCTTTTAGTCCAGGTACACAAATGGTGGGCAAAGAAACATGAGCTGCTAAGTTTACTCAAAGTTAGGTTTACACTGAATTTTATATGGTTTACGACCTGTTTGCTGTGTAGGTCAAACTTACTGGTAGTTTGGTTTTTTTTGGAGGGGTGTTGTTTTATTTTCATTGAATCGGTTAGCACATCTACCTGAGATGCTTGTATTTTAAAGGAATATCACAGACTGTCTTCCTCCCCTCTAAAATTTCCAGAGAGAAAATGTCTTGTGTGTAGACTATCCCTGGGGGTAGGGAAATCATTTTGTTCTGTTTAGAAATGTTAAGAGTTTTCATAAAATTACACTTACTTGATTTCCACTTCATTGACTAGGATCATATTTAGAAAGACAAATTTGAAATATTTTGGCTTCTATGTGGCATGCCCTAGTGGGTAAAATATCTTAACATGTATTGTTTTGAATAAGATACAAAATACTTATTGATATATATTATGTGTATGTGTGCATGTACACAGACATCTAAAGAGTCTGGGAAATATCTGCTCCAAAACTTACTTTTTTTTTTAAAAAAAAAAAAAAAAAAAGGAAAAAAGTAAGCAATAACAGAAAATAAAGCAACAACAAATAACAATGACAAAATCCACAAAAATTCCCTACTAGGAAAAGTTTCACTATTTCTTAAACAGATTTTCTTCCTCACACCTAGGCAGTCACTTTCATGAACTGCAAGACAGAAGACTTAAGCTACAATTTCCAATATTGACAATTTAACCAGGGGATTTCCTTCAATTCATAGGAAACTTCTGTTCACTGAATTATTTTTATACCTGCATATTTATAGCTTATATTTGGAACATATGAGATCATTCCTTGGCCAAACTTCATTACAGTGATTTTATTTTTGTAAGCTAAGTTCAGCTATGATTAAAGTATTGCTTTAGGCATTAAGGTATTTTTGCATGCAGTGACACTTTTACGGAGCAGATACAGTGATGAAAGACTTGAAGAAAGATGTTCAAGATGTAGTTCCCACTGCCTGTGTTTAAATTCCTAAGTAGGCACAGAGCTAGATTCTTCCCCTTTTTTCTTTTAATAAAAAAAAAAAAAAAGCCCTTAGAAAGAACAGACACTGGTTTTTGTTGCCACCTCCTCTGTTCCCCCTGGCTCTACACAGCAGCTGCCTGTGGTGCACTACTGCCCTCTGGTCACTGCTTTACCCTTGGCAGTCCTAGAGCAGGGAGCACCGTCTGGGATTGCTGAAGTACTCCAGCAGTGGCCTCACAAACCCAGTGTTTTGCAGCAGAATGGGATGGATAGAAAGAAGGACACCAGGTCATGTAGAAGCTGAGCTACTTGGCAGGGTTAGAGCCAAGGAAAACTTGCTTTAAGCAAGACAATAGTCTTAACGTTTCTGTGATAATACCTATGTGGCTAGTTGGGCTTTGTCCTAGTTGAGAAATTCCCAAGGCTGGTTATTGGATGCATGAGGTAAGCCAGCTGGCTTAAAGTTCAGGGAGACTACAGGATGTTGACTCTGACTTAGTTTTCTGCATAAATGTTTGATGAAACTGCTTTAAAAGTTTAATGCATATTCACTGTTCTATAAGCAGTGTGTGTGGTCATCATAATAATGCTCGTCAGTAATAGGAAAAGTACAATTGCATCTTTTTGTGCTCTCTGGACAGGAATGAGAGAATCTGTGTGAGCTGTTTTGAGAATGCTTGTCCAAGGGAATTTATTCTTTGGCAGTCAGATGCTTACCTGAGAAGTTTTTAAGCATCTGTTGAAACTTGCTGCAAAATGAACAGACCAAAAACTGCTCTAGCAATCTGAGCACATAAGGGTGGTGCTGCGCTTGAGAGATGCAATATAATATGCTGAATTAGAAGAAAAGTGGGAAGGACCATAATTAAATACAAGGTGACTGTTCACAGTTCAGTGGTTGTGTAATCTGATGCAGGAAAGTTTCTTGCAGGCACGTATATGCCCATGCCCAAGTGCTTCTGTTGAGTAGTATGGGTTCTTCTTTTTTACTTTTTTATTCTGTCACCCTCAGTTTTCAAGTTCTTCTTTCTTCTCTGTCTATAAGCATCTTAGACCATATCAAAGATACCAGTAAAACAATTATTCCATGAATTCAATATTTGTGCACTCATGTTCTCTGATTATAGTATATTCTAGCAGAATCTGTGGGCTTTCTGGGCACTCTTTTAGGGTTAAAATGTTTAATTCTTGATGTAAATTTAATCTTCCTTTCAATTTTTAAGAATAGGGCCCTTTCTATTAGGATTGGTTGCTATTAAACACTGATTGTCTTGTGTAGATGGTGTCACAAAAAATGCCTGAGAAGATGTGATTGCAAGTGAAAATGTTTTTCAAAGGTGATTTTTTCCATATCAATTGTATTCCAGGTCTTCACCTAAAAAGCTGCTTTTGAAGATTTGCCTTGGTTACACCTCTTAAAATTAGTTTTTTTTTTTTAAACTAAATGGGGGGGAAAAGTGTTTTTGTTTGTTTGTTTGTTTGTTTTTTTTTTTTCCCGTTGGAAGGGACCTTGAAGGATCATAGAATCCTTAAGGTTGAAAAAGACCTCCAAGATCACCTAATCCAAATGCTTTGCTTTTTGTTCCTAAATATCTTTGGATGGTCCAGTGGAGAGCAAAATCTGCGTCCTGATATCATAGTAGCATAAAAAATCATCACTACACTCTCAATACATTCACACTTTTTGAGATAAGGCACCTGTCTATGTTGACATCCTTCTTTCAGTTACTAGGTTTTACTCAGGCTTGTTTGAACTTGACTAATGTCTAACTCTTCTAAGCTACCTCCAAATGGAACATAGGTACACATTATGAAATCAGACTCAGCAGTAACTCTGCCCTCAAGAATTGATGTAACATAAAAGACATTTCTTACAGTAAAATTTTCTGGTGTTAAATATTGAGAGGAAAATCCAGAAAATATTCCATGTGTCCTTAATGTCCTCTGAGAATACCAGGAAATTTTTGCTTCTTCTCTAACATTTACCACTTAATGAAATCTTAATGAGAAGAGACTATAAAATGCCATTGCATTTTATGAGAAACTTGAACAGCAGAGTCTGCTTAATTCAGCATGAAGTCTAACTTCAACTAATGATGAAGTTTAAAGCAACATTTTATAATGGAATATCAGTTCCCATGTATCATTCTCCAGTGACATTTCCCCTTTTTCCTGCTTCTCTGCTTTCTAGACACTTATTTGTTCTAGAAAAGTGTTTTTCTGTTCCTCTGCAAAAGATGGTGAGCAAGCAAGATTAAATTCATCGCTAAGAATGTCAGACACTAGGGCTTCGAGGCAAATAGTTAACCCCCGGAAGCCTACTTTTGGGTAGGAATAGCAGCCTATAGACAGCATGAACCTATATGATCACAGGAGTGCCGAGAAAAGAGTGAAAGCAACTCTTATTACTTTCTTGAAGTACTCAGTAACAGATTACATTTTCATTGCTTACTGCAAGGCCCGATGTGAGATTTAAAAAGGTTTTAGTGTGATATGGTATATGCAGTACTTAACAGAATAGTTGCAAGTATGTCACGAGTATCCATGCAAGATGTATTTCATAATTTGAACACTTGCATTGTGATTTATTTGTTCTGGCAATCAATATCAATTCCTTAAAGTGCCAAAAATTGCTAGGGCTGCTCATGGGATTTCCACAGAAGCCACTGCATGGATATGCAGGTGGGAAGCATGTTGCATGAAGAATAGGGGGAAAATGGGGGAAAATAGGATATTGCTATATAGCTGTATTGGCTAACCTATACAGACAATAAGGCATCTCCAATGTGAAAATTGGTTTTCAGCCAGAATGGCTAAACTTTTAATTGGATTGAGTACTTGGTAATGTTAAACATTTTTCGTGAACTTGCCTCTATAAATCCATATTGTTAATGCTGCTATCAACTCCTGTAATATAAGGAGCTGTTAAACGTACTTTTGGGGCTAGGTAAATGCACTGTGCTGTGAGCAGTGGGATGGCTCTTGGCTAGATGGATCAAGTTGATTTGTTCATGACTTCACAAAAAGATGTTTGAAGAGATTATTCTTATTCTCTGCTTTATTGTGTAATAGTACATGGCTGTTAAAATATTGCTGTTATTGAACTGAAGGAAGCCATGCAGTTATTCAGCATAACTGATCTCAAATTAGCCAAGTTGGGGCTGTTCACCCTGGAGAACAGAAGGATCCAGGGAGACCTTAGAGTGGCCTTCCAGTACTTAAATAGGGTACAGGAAAGCTGGGGAGGGACTCTGTCAGGGAATTTAGTGATAACATAAGGGGCAATGGCTTTAAACTAAAAGAGGGTAGGTTTAGATTAGATGTTATGAGGAAATTCTTCACTCAGTGAGGCACTGTTACAGGCTGCCCAGAGAAGCTGTGGATGCCTCATCCCTGGAGGTGCTCAAGGCCAGGCTGGTTGGGACTTTGGGCAGCCTGGTCTGGTGGGAGGTGTCCCTGCCTATGGCGGGGGGGTGGAACGGGGTGGACTTCAAGGTCCCTTCCAGCCTGAGCCATTCTGTGATTCCCTGATTCTAAGCCAAGCAAGAGCTTAATTGAAAGCAAGTTGAAAAACTTCAGCCATGTCACTAATTGATATGCTTGTAGGCCTCAAACTAAACTTATGCCTAATACATCTGGTACATTTACAGTTGAACTGCAACGTAAGTGACTTCTTCCTGGAAGGGTTTCTTTGTTTAGTGTCTCTGGCCAGTATTGTTTTTACCTCTTGTAAAACTGAACTGCCTTGGAGACTTGACTCATATTTAAAAAAGTTTAGTTTGTATTTAAAGTAAATAAAATCCTTAGATATCTAAAAACGTAAATCCATTTAAGTAATGTTTGTTGACTCAACATGGGCTGTAGTTAAATAAAAAACAAACTTCATTTTATTATTACTTGTTACAATCCAACTGGATTCAAATTTTGCAATATGTAGCTGTGAAAAAAAGGCTTTTTTTTGTTTCAGTAATAGATATGCTAAAAGGGTAACAGATGTAAAGATTTTTGAGAGCAACATTCTGCAACTGGGCTTACTTCCCTGCTTATGACTGCCCCTGGATACTGCCAGTACCAACTTTACTTTTATACCTCATTTCTTACCTATGTGGAGAAAGGTGAAGTATCTGTGTTTTGATTCCCTTCTGTTGTAGCAGGAACTTGGTAATTTATATCATCTTCTCCTAATTCTTCTCTTAATCATGCCTAATTTTGACCTGATTGTTTCTGCCACAATTGAAACAGGTGCAGAAGACAAATTATGGGGGAAACTTGCTGTGGTTATGTCTAATGGGAGGAGAATTCCTCTTCATAATTGTGAAGTTCAGAAGGAGTAGTGTTAGTTAACTGATATCTTAAGTTTCCACAGCTGTTAACTTTTATTGCATATTTTACAGTTGTTTAATTTTATAGTTTGTACTGGGCTATTGTTTAGCTTTGCAAACATGGCTCTTTTGCCTCTTTAAATATTTGCAGAGTGGGCCACAGTGGCTTCTCCAGCCTGTTTGCTCCTGGAAGGTCAGGGGAGTGTTTCTTTGCACAGTGCCTTTTTTTTTTTGTGCTCCTGGTTATTCAGCCACTTGCTTGATAACATCGGTCAGGCTGTTTGTTTACCTGGGAGCTGGAGATACAGAGTGTAAGGCAAGAGGCTATGATTAAAGTTCTAAGAAGCCTCATGAATAGCAGCTAGTCATGGGGGGTGGGGAGGGGGGAAAAAAGCAGTACTTAGAAATACCAGTTAAATCTGTATGCTCATCAGGGCCAGGGGTTTTTTATGTTTGTGCTGAGTAGTCCCTTGCTTCCTTGGCTTTGTGGGGTCTTTGAGGCAGCCTCTGCAAATGAGGTCTTCGTACTCTGGTTGGTTTGGGGGGAGGAGAGGGGGGTGGAACGCAACTCATTCTTCTTAAATCTGCTGCATCAGGGTGAATGTAGCTAATTGCGAGGTAAAGCTTTGCACAGTGAAAGTGTATCCAGATTTAATACAACACAAATAAGACCTTTAGATGCCTGCATATTTTCTCTGTTAAACAGAACAGCAGCTAGCGGGTGACCTACTGCTCTGTCTCTGACAGACAGCCAAGAGCATGGACTGCAATGTGCAGCCACAGCTAGGCTGGTACAGGCTTGGAGACATCTCAGTCCCTACCGAAGTTGCTTGAGTCTTCCACTTATGTGCTGTAAGGCAACTTCTGGGATAGTGCTGTGAACCTGTGCAACACTGTAGGCTTTATAACTTGTTCAAGTGGGAATTAAATAGCAGTGTGTCATGTGTCCAGTCAAAAGTGCAGTGATTATAGTGAGTGTAAAATTGCCTCCTGTGAACTACAGAGCCAAGAACACAGCAGTAATCTTCCAGGATAATTATAATTCCTCTCACATTGATTTACTACTTACAAGATGCTTGTGGTGTAATATGAGAAGAGAAAAACACAGAGTTCACTAGAATAAACCAATGCCTATTTTTCTGCCCAAAGTAAACTTTCCATATGATACCATAGTCCATTTTCTTCTTTACTCTGCATTTTATCAGTGGTGATTGTAAGTGGAAAATAATGTTGTGGCTTCCTTTATTTGACTCCTTTTATTTCTTATTGCATTTCCTCTCCCCTCCATTTTCCTCCCCCACCTCCACAATTATTTATTAAAAATAGATATCGAGTGCACTCCAAGCTCCTGTTAGCCCTGTCTTCATCTTACATATTTCATGGCTAGATGAAGATAAAAGCTCAAATTCCAGCTGCCCATCAAATTGCATCTCTTGGACTGAGGAGTTTTCTAGCAAATACCTGAGGGAGAGCAAGTTTTTCCTTTTCAGGAATACCTGGTGGGAGGAAAGAACTACCAAAAGCATCTCATCTCCCCATTTCCCCTCTTGATGGTGGTGGCTCGGTGTGGCTGAGAGGTGTCGTGCTCTTGGAGAAGGCTGAGCAGGAGCTTGTAGTTCTCATCACTTTGAATACCTGGATAAAATCAAACCTGGCAATATAGCAAGTCTGCTGTGGGACATCCCAGTATTCAGTGTTTTATGCTTATGCTGAAACAATTGATTGTATCTATGTAATGAAACATAGACTCCTAGCAGTAACAAAGAGATGATCTTTGTAAGGCATCTATTTGTCATAAGTTTCTGAAAATGGAAATAGGTGTTAAATAGCAAGTGAAATATGATTATGCACCTTGTGTAAAGTTTAGGTTGAGTAGTACAGGAACAGGGGAGTGCCTAAGAAACAGAAAGAAAGGAGACAATAGACAGTTTTTGTTTTCCTATTCCACTTCAGAAATCTGGTGCTAAAGGTGCTACAAAGTATTTAGAAGTTCCTTTGGAAATAGTGAATTTTGGCAAAACACTACAAGATTTCTAATAAATTCTAGAGTATCTATATTCTACTTAAATTTTTTTTTTTTTTCTTATGGAAAAACTTACAAATGGAGAACTAAAATCTCTGCAACAGTGGCTGCCTCAATTGAGAATGTAACCTCTTAGAAGGCAGCATGCCCATGGCAGTCTTCTGTGCTAAAAATATTCCAGTCTCACTCATAATGGACTCACTTATAATGGACTCTCCCGGGGCAAGGACAGAAGAGAATAGGATGCTTTTATGCATAACAGCTCCAACAGCATAAGACTGTTTTCTCTTTGAGATGGCTACTTAGTTGCTGTTCCCCAGACTGTAATCGCAACAGTGAGTCTCAGCACTGCTGCAATGTATCTTTATTTTTAATCTCACCATAATCTTCCCCTATTCCTTAATTTCTCCCCCATGATCCCTCAGTCATGCAGAAACATTAGAAGTAAGCTTCATTGGTCAAATGAAAGTTTCTTTTCCCCTCCCGTGGCATACAAAGTCTAGGAAGAGATGGTGTTTCTTGAACCAAATTTTGTCTTCAATCTTTCCCATTTCCTATTATGAAAAATAAAAGAAATATATACCATTAGTCTTCTAACAATTGTACATATAATTTGCAAATTGCATAAGCATGTAGCTTTACTAAGCATATAGTCACATTTTTCCTGTAGTGTATGCCTTCATGTATGTTGGGACGGAGTCTTGTGACTTGTTTGGTTGAAATGTCCTTCTAGCTTTCTACAGGGCTATTGTGTTGTTTTTCTTGTTTTCTTGTTTTTCATAAGTTGTTTTTCCTTTTTGTTTGTTTAGTATAGCTACAGGGGCTTCTGTGTGTGTCAGAGGAAAAGTCTGCTGGTCAAACATGTTACTGGAGCTGGTATTTAATTGTTCCATGATCTGGAGCCTTCAATTGGAAGCTGCCTGGAAAATATCAGTAAAAAGGGAGGAGTTCTTGCATGAGCCTTTTCTTAGCTGAAAACATTAGGATCCATAATGAAATGTCCTTGTGAACCTGGAAATGAACTTTACAATATATCTGGCAGAAGGGGAACTGGAAAACTAGAATTGGTATTTCAATGTCCTTTCTTCTTAATACCAGTGGCAGTTTTATTAAAACAAAACCATTAACTGAGTGTACCTATGTATTTACCTCATAAGTTGTTTCACTTTTTTTTTTTTTTTTGATGAGAACTGAAGACATTGGGTGCTCAGAGATGTCTCAATCTGACTTACACCCAGTATCTGTGCTCAAACCATTAGAAACAGTTAAAACTTGCAAGATTCAAACACTTATTCAGAGACTCTGAAGCCATTTATGCTACTTCCCAAAAAACATGTACCAGACAGGTATTTCCAGCCTGGAGCTAGAGCAAAAGCAGAGGCGGGTCATCTGACACCCTTTGGTCAGAGCTCCTCATTCCCATCAAGGCTGAAGCCTAGGGGGATGCATTTGTAGGTTTTCTTCCCATTTCATCGAAGCTAGCCATTTCCAGTTCTGCTGTTATCTCGATTGTGCGGCTGTGCTGTCCGGTCTCCACAGCATCATCCTCATGTCTGGCTGCAAAAGGTTGTCTGAAAATGAGTAGTGGTGAAGTGACTGAATGCCCAGTGGGAGATAACTAAAACAGAGTCCTACTGAAATGTTTGTGATCTTCTAAGCATGCAAAAATTGCCTACATGGTTTGATTGTATTTGCAAGTGGTTGCTTGTATTCAGATTCAGCTATGTTAGCTGTAATAAAACCCCATAATTCGCCCTTGAAACAACCAAGGCACAAGGTGACAACAGATTTTGCTGTTAGCTGTAGTTGTAGTAGACAGGCATTTTTTTTCTAGTATATTATCTGTAACAGGACTGCTCTTACATGCAGTGTGAGTTGCAAGTGATTTGGGTGCATGTGTCTGGCTTTGAAATTATCATCATTTCCATCTGGATCAAGGATTACTGAGTGTTGCTGCCCCACCACCTTCTGCTGAGGAATAAAACTTGCGTTTCTCCAAGTAGGGTCAACAGCCACTATGCTGAGCTCTCTTAACTGCTTTCAGCTTACGTTCTTTCATATCAAAGTAGGAGGTGAATTGTTAATAACCTGGGTGGCCTGTACTACGCTTACAGGCATCTAAATTGCATGCAGCTACAGCAACAGCAGGGAGCTGTGCTTTGGATAACTGAGCTGAGAATGCTGTCCCAAACTGCTCATGACTGCTTGAGCCCCGTGCTACATGTTTCAAGTGGATACTGTGCTCCTCACATCCCAATAACAGCATTGGCAGTAGTGTATGTGGATAACATCATGATTCTGTGACACAAATGTCCTGTTCATCTGTTGTAAAATCTGACAGTTCTTGAGGTATGTTCTCCCGTTCTTAAAATATGAACTCATGGTAGCTATATTCTGGGGCATCAAACCACGTTTTCAACTAAATTGTGTGAATTAAAAGCTTGATGTATGTGGTAAGCATCAGATCTCTCACTTTATCAAAAGTTAGGGGCAGGGAAAGTAAGTTAAGGCTTTGGAAGTTTCTCTTTTGCCTTTTTATGTTCACTTTGTTGCCTCCTTCATGTACAGTGAATTACAACTGATGACATTTGAGCATTTAAAGAAATTGTACAGGCTTCACACAAACACCTTTCCTCATGTCAATTCTAGGTATTCCAAGTAGCAGCTGACTTTTTTTTTTTTTTTTTGTCCTGACATCTACCCTGAGAATAGGGCAAAAATGTACAATAAATTACAAAAGAGACAAATTTCTATTTCCCTCAGTCTGCCCAGGCTAGACCCAGGTTGACAATGATTAAGGCTGAAGTCCAGAGTTTTTTGCTATTTCGAGCATTTTTGTGTATGTGGTGCCTGAAGACAATGGAAAATGTGTTAATTGATTCCTGAGGTGCTAATATATATCTGTAGGTTTGCTTTTGACAGAATTTATCCTTTATCTACAAGAAAATCTGCAGTTAGTAAAATGCTGTGCTTGACCATAGCCCTCCTGCAGTACCATACCTCTTAATGTATTGGATGGTTTTGAGATAGAGAACGGTGTTTTCCCCAGCTTCTACTGCTAAATATATACAAGCTTGCTAATATAAACAAGCTTGTTCATAACTTTGGTAAGGCACGTCTGGTGGGAGTACTGTATCATCTTGAGCAAAACTTAGCATAATTCATCAAAGACAATTTCTGCAGAAACATAGAAGTTACTCTTCTGAGGGCCAAACTACTTCTTTATCCCCCTTGGTTGAGCAGTGGTGTTTAAGGAGGATGTTGAATGTCATCCTTTGAAGTCATTAATGATCATATAAGAATTTGCCTTCCACAGCTGAACATGACTATTAATGTCAGGCATAGACTATCCATCCTGCAACATGGTGATTTTTTTATTTTTTTTTTTTTTTTTTTTGTCCCTTGCGTTGTGCTGGTACAGCTGTTCTGTGCTGTAGCTTTTTATTGTTGGGCTGGTGGTTGCAAATAGCCCCTGGAGGCAACTGGCATTTCAGTCTCTCATGTCTCACTGGGTACTTCAATGGCTGTGTGCAACCAGTGACTTGGAAGAAACTTTAATTTTTCTTCTGCCTTCAGTAGGGCAGAGCTTCATTATTACTGTCCTGTGGTGATAAAGTAGGTGTCATGCTTATGTTTCCAAGGTGTCCTGGGATGATAGGGTAGTTTCCAGTGCTCCGGTTCATCCTCGCTGGACTTGAGAGCAAAATACCTTGTTAATCTGTTGCTTTAATTACACAACTCCTGTCAGACCAAGGAAGTACAGAGCATATCTTTAAATTTTAAAGTATGTTGACAGGACATAGACAAACGTACCCAATGCAAACACATAACAAGCCTGTGGCTTATTACTGCCATTTGGTTGAAATGAGACACAATAGCAAATGGTCTAGTGGTTCCCCTTTGCCTCCTCCCCTCCCAGACATTTTTCTTTTAAAAATATTGTGGCATCTGAGTGTGTTTTGCTTACCATGGATTGCTTCAGTGACTCCTTGCAGTGTGGCTCTCTAAGCCATTATGCACATGCACAAATGTTTGGTGGTAGGCAGGGGTTAAACACCTTTTTCCTAGCAAAGCTGTCTTTGAAATTAATCCTGAATTGAAGCAAAAGTGGGTGGTTGTGTGTTCAGCTAGGTGCAGCCATGTCAATTCTGTGCCATACGTGTGCTGTGTGAACAGAGATGGTGGGGGATGTCCAGGAGTCCTCTTGTTGCTTCCCTCAAGGTGCTAGGAGGATTTCCAAATAATGGCAAACTAATGCAACTGTGTGTGTTTCCTAGGCTGTACGACTGAATGATCTGCCTGTAAATAATGTCCACTTCTGTAAATCTTTCATATTGGATGATAAACTTTAACTGTAATACGTATTAGACAGTTTGCTGCTTTGTTGGCTCATGCAAACACTGGATGTTTGTTCTTGCCATCAGGATCAGTTCTGCATGCAACATTGGGCATGTGAAATCAAAAGCTGGCTTTTGTGATTAGACTAATTTGGAGACCGTGAGATGCTCGAACACATTCTCCTGCAATTGTGATGGGGTGGAAGGTTAGTGTTATTTCCTCTTTTTCTAATTCTCTAAAGCATTTTCCTTGAAATCACTTGAAGTTTAATAGTCTTTGGCTTGAAGAGCTTGTTTACAGGCTGGCACACTTTTTTCTTTTTTTTTTTTTTTTTTTTTTTTTTCTCTACCCTTTATTCTGTGAACTAATGACACCACTGTAGCACTGGGAGCATGCTATGATATTCTAACATTTTGACTTTTCTGGGCTTTTAAAATTCAACTCTTACTATTTATATTAACCTTCTGCCAGGTCTTTTTACTGCCTACTATGTGCTTGAAGCAGTGAGCTTTAACCAAGATATCAAATAGAACTGCCAAGACAAACCGCATATGAACTGTAAGCCATTATCTTTTCTTTAACTCATCTGGAATCCCTCTGAGTAAACTGACTTGTGCTGTGTGTGCAACGTTTTCATTTTATAGATGTTTGAAAAATAGCGAATAAGAATCTTTCCACTCAGAAGACACAAGCCAACAAGGCAACTCATGGTGCTTTGGAAGCTGCTGTGGTTTCAGGGCTGTTCTTGCAGTTTGCATCCTGTTTCCATCGCCAGTTTCATGTTGGAGCTTCTGCCAGGTTTTAGTTTCTATTCTTCCCCTGCTATATCACTGCCTTTTTGAGGAATGGGCTGGAATATGAGAAAAATCATGAAATGCAAATACATGCTGTGGTGGAACTCCTGCGGACTCCATCCTTTTATGTCCTCTTGCTTAAGTTTTGTTTGATGTGAAACTATTTTATAAATAGTATTTTAATTTTAATTCTCTATTTGAAGATATGCAACCATCTCTGCAGGTTACCAAAGAGTTTTAAACTGCTAACCTGCTGTAAGGCAATAAAATTACAGTGTTTTCTTAGGCCAATTCAAGTATTTATTTTGCAGTGTATCTCAGCCGGATTGAAACCTCTGTTAATCCTGAGTAATTACTGCAACACTTTGCACAATTAGCTTCAACCTTTCAGGTCACCAGAATAATTACATAAAAAGATGAACCTGTTCTCTTCCAATTCCCATTTAAGTGGAAGAGCAAATTAGACTAAACAGGTGCTGTAGATTTCTCTTGGTTAAGAGAAGATTTACAGCCTTGTGTTTCCTTGTGTCATGGTTTCATGTTCACCTGTTTTAAAAGATTGCAGAGGCTGATTTGTAGCTTTTTGCACCAACTTTGCACTTCAGTAGACTATCACACCAAAAAAAAAAAAAAAAAGGCATTAATAGTCTGAAAAATATAAACTCCGAACTTTGTAGCCAATCACAATGCTATGAAAATAGAAACAAGTGGAAATGGAGCTTCATTCTTTTCCATAGCATGAGCTCTATGCATGGTCAAATAAGATATTTTAATTAAATCAGGACTGAGTTTATTCGGACTTGGATTCACTATAGTTTTGTAATGTATACTTAGTTTAGAAAGGAGACTGTATTTCCAAACTGTCATCATTGCTATTATAAGTAACGTGTCCAAACCAAAGCTTGATTTGATCTTGTCATGGAAGGAATTTTAGAACATTTATAGTGGGGTTTGCTGTTTAGAGTTATTTATTGGAAGAGCAAAGGCTGTAGGATTTTATTTTTTTCATTCATTGGAATAAGATAGAGAATTAGGGCTTTTTTTTTTTTTTCTTCCCTTGAAATATATTTGTTTTGCAGACCGAAGGGACATATTTTAAAATATACTTTTCTATAGAGAGATAGAAATGACTGTGCTTTTTAGATAGTATTGTACAGTTTTAACTTATCCCCAGCTGTTGCTTAAGGAAGCTCACTAAGAAAAGAGCTGCTGTTATGGATGAGAAGATGTAGTGGATGTCTATCTCAATTGTCTCTCTAGCGTTTCCAATATTGATGCAGTAGACTCCTAGATAAGACATGACAAAGTAAACTATGCTAAATTCTTCAGATCATGGGAAGAGAATATAAGGTATAATTTTCTAAACCCATTTAATCCTGCTGTGGACAGACACTTTTGTCCCATTGTTCTTCTCAATTTCTTTTATTTTTTAAGCTCCAACATCACTTAACAAAGAAAAGATTCTGCAACGAATTTTAACATAACTTTATCATAAGAAATATTATAGCTCTTCCTAGGTTTTTAGTCTTTTTGTGTTCTTTAATAAATGTTTGGGTCTTGGACTCCTTTTCAATTTGTGCAGTGTTTAGATCTGTATCTGGTTTAATAATCTGGAAATACTGACAAAGGATTTTGTTTGGACTCCAACAAAAATCTGCTGGGATTGGCATCTGAGGAAGTTTTTTTCTTTACAACTTTGTTATAGGTATTCTATTATGCAATGATGTTATATTAGATTAACTATTAAGGTATATACATACTATCTCTCAAATCTGAATTATGAATAGCAATTCAGTGCAAGCACTTCTGTTGTTGAAAAAGATTTTATCCTTGAGCAGCCCTCAGACTGTTGAAGTGCCAGAAGGCCCAGCATTGCACATCTTTGCTTTATTCTTATTCATAAAACTTTCTTGACCTGTTTGGTTGTATCTGCCTTTGTTAATTTCAACCTCCCTAACTTTCAGCAAGAACAAAATCAGAATTAAACTGTAATTTAGTAGTTTCATGTAGTTCTGTTTAGGAATTCTTTCCTTCCTGCAGCCAGAACGTGTCCTGGTGGTGCAGACAGTTATTGAACTTCTCATGGCACTGGTGTTTCTCCAAGCAGCTGATACTGGGGGAAGAGCCATTTCTGGTGACTTTTCTTTAACCTCATTCAGCTCTTTGTTATGCTTAGTCCACTGGAATTAAAAATATAGTTAGATCTCATTTCTTTGGAAAGTGCCCTAAACCTTCCCTGTGACTGCCATGTGTGAGCAGCACTCAACAAGTCCTCACTTTCATCCTCTTTGAAGGGTTGATGGAAATCCTTCGAGTTGCTTTCACAGATCTTTTTATACAGTGGTTTGGTATATTTAAATACCAGCTTTACACATCTTAAAATTAAGAAAAGCATCTGTTTAAGTATATGAGGGTGTTTCAGTCTGGACACGCCTTTGTTTGGTCAGGTGCTGGTAAGCTAATTAAATTTAAACCTCTATTCATCTTGCTAGCCTTGTCTGACACAGTTTAAGATGCCTGACATACTAGACTTCACATCACCTCTGGTAATCTAAAGGAACTGCGTACTTCAAGAGCTGTTACCAACTATAGTGCTTTGCCATTTATTATAATGGGAAGCTGGTGCTTCTGTTTAAAAAAAAAAAAAAAAAAAAAAAAAATCTTGTCTTTGCAAACAGCCATTTTTGAGGAGCAGCCAGTGCCAGGTAGAGTAACACTAGATGTTTTCCAAGTACAGCTAAACCAAGTACTTTACGTCTATTTTAGTGCTGGTAAATCCAGTTCATTTATTTTCGTAAGTATTTATAGGTGTTGCAAGACTCTTTGCTAAGTTACTTTCCTTGCCATAGACAAGTCCTATATGGAGAACAAGAATAGTGTTTATATTGCATTTAGAGAAGAATTTCCTGCTTAAGTGGTTGTCTAGGATATACTAGCTAGCTGTTAATGCACTAAAAAATATTAATTCTACTGTAGCACTTAACTTTTTCTTTATTATGACTTTATCTAATCCTGTCTACATCTGTGAAGAAAAGTGAAAGTGGACATGAATTCCTAAATGCTCCCCCCCTTCCCCGCAACTATTTTAGTAGCCAATTTAAAATTTTTCAAAATTAAAATTTTAAGGGAATTTCCCACATGATATGCTGTTGTGTTGGTTCTGTCCTGCATTAATTAAAATAACTGAATGTTTGTGCTAGGACAACATTTTTCATCCATACCTCTCTGTCTGTAGTTAGGGTTCAGGTAAAATTGATATGAAGATTAAGCAAAATTTCTCTTGTATTCTTAAATTCCTGGGCTGCCTGCAGATGCAAATTTAGGCAGTCTGCATAATGATTTAAAGCTTTTTTTTTTAATTTACTTTTTTGACTTTTGTAGTGTTTTGTTCCCAGGATTTTTTATCTTGTAATGCGAGCACCATGCTACACAATGGTACATCAGTTTGTGTGTTTCCCAAATGACCCTAGGGGTCAGTGTCCTTTCCTTCTTCAGAAAAGGGGTGATTTCCAAAATATGCTCAGTACCAGCAAGCCTAATCCCAAACAGCACCAATATCTTTATTTTCTGTCTTTCCATCTCTAGATAACTTGCCTTAGCCCCTGCTACTGTCTCAGTTCAGCTATTTCTGTAGCCTTGCCATAAGATTTGGTCAGGTTAAAAAGAGCAAAAGCCAGTGTGGCTGGGATTTCCATGTTTTTCATCTTTGATGCCAATTCTGACACTTCAGGAAACTATAAAGTCAGGTAATTGAAAGGAGCCTCTTTTTTGCTGGTGTTGGAGGAGTGCGACACTTTTAGCAGCACTAATTAAAGGGCTGTTGCGAATAGGTCAACTATTTGCAACATTTTGAAGTGTGCAGCCACAAAGGTGGAAGCAGAGGTGGTGTATACTTGTTCTTAAGAAACCAATCTCCTTTTTGGTGATTAAGCAAAGTAGTTCATCTTATAGCTCTATTGTGTTTTTTTATTTTATTTTATTTTTTTCTCCTGTTTGAAGGACATCTCTTCTTACTTCACTATAGATATTAATCCTGACATTTTGCTACTTAGTAATCAAGTTTTTCTAAGGGAGCTTATGCCTCAGACAATTACTGAAGTGTTTATTCTGTGAAAACAAAGGCAAATTGGTCAGGGAAACTGCATTTGATGATCTGAAGTACAAACCTAAACAACAATGAAAATAATAAAAAGGCAGTTGCATTAAAGTATTTCATTTTAAGCCTCACTGGTGTTTCTCCCAGGATAAACTCTGCTTCATTGTATGCTTTTTTACTTCACAGATGAGAACTTAAAAAAAAAAAAAAAAATGTTTCTTCATCATTCTCATGCCTATATATTCTCATGCCTGGCAAGTCAATGCTTGTGCCATAATCCCAGGCAGCCTGGTTGGTTTGTAAATTGCAATCACACCCCGCATGAGATCCTGCCCTTGTCAAAACCCAGCAAAACAGAATCCTTCCTCGAAGGGGAAGTTCCTCACCAAGCTGCAGCTTGTACAGCTGCACTGACCGCATGGCATTGGAGCGAGCCCAGCTGCCAGAAACTGGGAGCCCCAGCCTCATGGGGCTGGGTTTGTGGAAACAGCAGTGCAACTGTTAAGGAGCAGATAACTAAACTGTTTTGTTAACCCTGAAGTGCCTTCAGCTGGATTTGTGCACAGGCAGCAGTGTTTTGAAGATAGTACTTGAAGCTGTATTGCAAAGAACTGCAACTGGGAATATGTGTGACCAAAACTTCCTTTGCCCTTTTCTTGGAACTGTCATCAGCGAAGGGGTTTTGTGGTGTTGTCTAGGATAAATGCAGAGCTTCATCCTTTGATCAAGGGGTGGGATGATACAGCAGCAAAGCTGCGCTGAACTTCAAAGTGTGGGATTCAGCATAATTGTGAAAATAGTAGAAATGCAATAGCAAACCACAGTGCAAAGCAAAATTATATATATATTTTTTAAAATGTGAGCTCTATATTTTAGATGCCCTGTCTGTGTGCGTTAGGCACAGTAAGTAGTAATAGACTGCCTACTATTAAAAGTTTTTTCTGACTGGGTTTGAGCATGCAATTAGTTCTTGTCAAGTCATCATCAGCAAACAAAATGAAGATTATAAAAGCCTTATTATTGCCTCTTGTCAGTTATGGCAACAAACATAACATCTCATCTGACTAATTTTCACATCAGTAAGCTTTAGTCTCTCTGTTACTGCAGTGAATCCACAGTGAACATGGTGTTGTTGGGATGTCTCTTATTGGAATACCTTTTACTGGAATCCCTACGGTCAAATTTACTCTAGCATTAAACCATGGCTTTCCTGTTCTTCCTTGCTTCATATAACTTGTGGCAAGGAAGGAGGCTTATGGTGCTATCAATCTGGGTCTCAGGAGCTGTTTATCGAGGCACTCGCCGGTGATTGCATAAGGCTGCCTGCATGTTACAGTAACATGAGCCTCAAGAGTGGATTTCATTAGCCTAGGGGCTAGCTACACAGGGGATCAGTGGGTGGAAGGCTGATCTCAATCTAACAAAGCTAAACGTGGGATCACTTGATAATAGAGAATGGAGGCTGCTGGTTGCGGTTTTTAGTTTTTTTCTTTGTCTTTTTTTTTTTTTTTTCTTTTAATAATAATAATAAAAAAAAAGGCTCTGGAAGCCAAAAGGAGAGTCTGTGATGAAAGTTAGATATGGTAGAGTTAGAAGTTCAGTGCATTAAGTTACTTTGATATTTGGTCAATTCAGTATACTGATCCAGAGAATGCTCTGCTGTTAATGAAAGTAAAAGAAAAAATAGTTTGGGTTCAAAATAAAAATCCATTACTTGAGACTAGTCATGCTGAAAACTGCACCAAGAGGAACTTGGCTATGGAGGGGGATAGACTCTTTGAGTAAAGCAAAACCTTTGAAGTTTAAGACCCAGAACCATGAATAGAATAAGCTGCTTTTTTGTGTCATATGCAGCCTGATTTCCTCTAAGGTGAGGAAATACACCAAATAACATCTAATATACTGAAAACCTACACCTAAGAATAAAAAACCATGTCTTTGCTATGGAATGGACCCTGTATCCAGCAGTTTATCAAAACAAATGCTTGGATCAACTCAGTAAACTACCTCAAGCAAGGGAAAACTATTCAGAGTTGTCAACCATAATCTAGATAAGGCATTTATCCTTCAAAGATTGTATTCAAATCAGCAGATTTTTTTATTTTGCATGTATGTGTATTAGTCTTGTCATTTAATCAAAATAATCACCCTTGTTTTTTCTTTTTTTAATGAAGTAGATGCTTATTCCAAATACAATTCCCTTATGAATTGCTGTTTCAGAATATTTAATAGGCTGTATTGGCAGATGTCTCATAGGTAAGAATAAATGTGTTTGGAGGCCATTAGTATTTTTTCAGATAAACAAAAGGGAAGAAACACTACCCCGTGAAAGCATAAGCTGTATCTTACATTTGTATGCATTAATAAATGGGGTATTATGAAAATCATGGTGTGAGAATTGTGTAGCTGGTTTCATGGAAGATATGAAAACTGCAATTTTCCAATTGTTTATAATTACTAGTTGGAACAGTGGCTACAGTAATTCTAGCTCTATTCTAATATAGTGAGTGAACACAGAAAATACAGAACAGGTTTTTGTATTATTTTTTTTTGTGTGGAAAAAAAAATCTGTAATTGCATGTAACTTGCTCAAATTCCAGCTCATAGGCAAGTAATGAAGCTCTAAATACTTCTGTCAAACAGGATCTCTTAATAATCAGTCCTTTATTCTGTCCCTGTGATTCTATATTTGGTCATCGTTTATTCTTATAAGGTCTCTTCATAGAAAAAACTGATGACAGGAAAATACATAAATTCTGATTAAAAAAAATTCAAAGTAGTGGTACAACTGAACAGCCATTCATTTGGAAATGGAAACAAAACACAGAATAATGAGAGATATAAAATGGTGCTCTTTTCCTGATTTATGATGGAAATCAAACACTTAGATGTCTAAGTTCAATCAGACATTTTTCCTTACATTTGTTCTTATACTATTGCTGGCTAAGTGAAGAATTATTTGTTAGACAAAGAAGAAATCCTTCACCAAGAGGAGTTCAGACTCATCTTTGGAAAATCTTTGTAGCTTGCTGGTCAAGACACTTGTTATGTTCCATTTTTCTTTTGCATTAGAAAAGGTCCCAAAGCTGATCTCATCAAACAAGTATCCAAACTCTTTTGACTGACACAATAACAGACAGCAACAGAAGACATTACTTTTTTTTTTTTTTTTTTTTAGTGGAAAAAGATGACTAATATTGTGGCCTGTTATGGGAAAAACATGGATGCTTGAATATGAATTTCACGATTTTCAGCAGGGCATCCTTTTTTTTTTTTTTTATTATTGGAGGTGTTTTTTTCAGTACCATGAACGTGACTGTTGACTGTTGCAGTTAAACAGCAATTAGGCAGATGAGCTGTGAAGAAAGCTAGAACAAACAAAACAAGCCCTTCTTATAAGCAGCATTAGAAATTAATGTCAATAGTAAATAATGATCTGAGTAGAAATATTAAACTTGTTAGTGATATCACATTTATGAAAACTGTAATAACTTAGCTTAAATCATTAATAGAAAATTAAATATATCTTCTTTCTCCTCAGTAATGCTGGTAAACTATTGTTGGGTATGGAGGGAAAGAAAAATCAAGCAACCAAGCAACTGATTTTGCTATGTAAGGGCTGCTTGTGTGGGGGGGCGTTTTTGTTTGTTTTCTCCCTTTCCCAGACAGGTTCCTGTCCTGAGCTACCCTACAGCATGTTGTCACAGCTTTGCTTGAGAAAGTGAGGAAGGTATAGCATTCAACTTCACTAGTAACTTCACCAGCAACTTCACCAGAGAGATGTAGAAATAGCTTACTTACTGCTAAAGCAAGGTTCAACAGCCAGCAGTAAGCTTTCTCCACTTTTATTCCAACACAGAATAGCACTTCCCTTCACATCAGAGATTCATGCATTCATTCCAACATGATTCTGCTGTGGGCTAGTACTGAAACATGTTTTTGCATCTGGATGACATTTAGAGTGAGTTGTGGCCATTCATCTTAAGAAAAATGCCTTTTTTTGGTTTGAAATGTAGTCTTGTATCACATGATGCTTTAGGAGTCAAGTGCCTCTGAGCTATAAGACTTAAAAAAGACTTAAGTTATGAAAGCACTTATGCTGGTTTCTCTCAATTCAGCTTGTTGCAAAACTGAGCCTGGCAGCTACTAAAGATAAGCAGGGAAGGAATAAAAAAATAAAATTGTCCTTTTTTCTTTTATGGAAGGACAAAAACTGTAATGTTAAAGCAAGCATAAAATTTTCCGTATGAGAAAATGTCTAGGGGCAGCTTACATAGCAGAAAATCAAGTGCTACGTGGTCTTACTGAGACTAGTATGAAGATAGTCTTGCATGGTAATTTAGTGAGCCATAGTGCTACTTTTCACTGTTAGATTCATCTCTGAGTTCCCCTTAGGAAATTCATGGGAAGCAGGAGAATAGTTTTAGTTCTTGGGAAAAATATTAAACCAAGCCTTGCCTTATGTTCATTAGCAGAAAACAAAAACAAACAATCCCGAACATCCTTCCCCACTCCCCCAAAACCCACAACAAACCAACCACAACAGAACACAATCTAAAAAAAATGCTGGGAATGGTTCAGATGTCCATGATCTTTGTTAAAGGTTTTGATATTTAGTAGAATAGAATAGTTCAGTTGGAAAGGACTGTCAAAGACATCAAGTCCCACTGCCCAACCACCTCAGGGCTGCCCAGAATTTAAAGCATGCTACTGAAGGCATTGCCCCACTGCCTCTTGAATGCCAACAGGTGTAGGACATCGATCACCACTCCAGGAAGCCTGTCCCAGTCTCTGATCACCACCACAGTAAATTTTTTCCTTGTGCCCAGTCTGACACTCTCCAGCCCAGCTCCATGCCATTCCTATGCATCCTGCCATCAGTTCCTCGGATGGCATCCTGCCATCGGAGCCTCCTGGAACCTCCCTCTGTGCTTCCCCACCTCGGAAAGCCACAGAGAGCAGTGAGGTGGCCCCTCAGCCTCCTTTTCCCTAGACCAGTCAGCCCGAGCATCCTCAGTCTCTCCTCACAGGACAGGCCTTCCAGCCCTCTTACCAGCCTTGCTGCCCTCCTCTGAATGCTTTCAAGTACTTTAACATCCTTTTTATATTGTGGAACCCACAATATAATAATATCTGAATTAATGGTGTATTAATTTATTCCCTTACTATTGATTTAAACTTGTTAACATAAAATCTATATGATTATAGTAGATCTTTGGGTGAAATTTGTCATCTTATGTCTACTCTATGTGCCCCTACCTGAAGTTTCTCCCATTGGTCTGTGCAGGCTCTTTCCTGAAGACTTCTATATAAAGCCAGGTTTAATTCATTTTATTTATAAAGCCTAGAAATCATTTTCTTGCAGATCATGAATGTTAACTGTGTTGTACAGGTGAAAAAGTTTGGTCAAGGAGATAAATTTGCCCGGGATTAAGCAATTAGGAATTAGAGCTAAATCAGCAATTTGGCTCTCACAGTCCCAGTCTTTCTGTTAAGCCCTGTTGCTTTACATGCTGCTGTATTGAGGAGAAGGGAACAGAAAACAAAAGATACAATATTTGAGGTAGAAAGCTTAGACAAGGATAACTACACTGCAAAATAAAACAGGAGCCATGAGTAGGCTGATGCTTTGTTATTAGATTTAGGAAGAGGTATATTTTTTCTCAAGGAGGAATTTTATTACTTTTTTTTTTTTTTTTTCCTTAAAGATGACAAGGAATGTTTGTAGTACACAAAGAGGGAAAGCCTGATCTCAATTCATGATCATAAAAACTTGATTCCGCTCCTTTCACCATTTTCTCCATGAGCACAGTTAGCACAGGCTAGGTCAAATAAATCAGGAAAAAACTGGTCTGTCACCTAAAGCAGTCTGTCTCAGACTTCATGCTCTTGAAAGTGCTGTTCTGTTCTTGTCCCCAGCTGAACTCCATTTGGACTATACTAAGATTACATGCAACTTCTTTGGTAGATTTCTGAATTAGCATAGAATTTTTTTTTTTGTAGTTGTTTTACTCGGGCTTTGTTTTTTATAATTATTTTCACAGATATCATGATACAATTAGGTTCTTTAGGCTTAATTAAAAAAAAAAAACAAAACACTAAAAATGCATGAATTAATTAGTTGCAGAGTCAGGCCAAGGAAGTATTTATTTCTGCAAAGTATCACCAGAGGAAATAGCAAATGGACAGGCAGATGAGATGTGTGCCATAATGGACAGCAGGAGTGACTTGCTCAAGGCCTGAACAAAGCATTCCTACTGGAATGGAGCTGACAGAATGCATGCAAGTTTGGTCATCAGAGCTAACTGTGTGTTATAAGGGCAGAGATGTGAGAAATGGGACTCTTCCTGATGGTAGACCAGCCTTTGTGACTCCTTGGTCAACTTGTGGTGACTGAGAGTTATCTTTTTTTTTTTTTTAATCTAATTTAATCCGAAATGAACAGGAATGGGCAATGACAGATGGGATATGGATATAGGCTTAGGAGAAGATATGGCACGCTAAGATTTTCATTTGGTACATTTACCTTATTTGAAACTAGACTAATGCATCTACAGCTACTCAGTACTATAAAAGTATTTTCAACAATGAACTCAGCTAAGAATGACAGTTTCTGAAAGACAGTGTTCTCATTTTTCTCTTATTTTTTCTCTGGTTAAGTCCCCCAAAACAATTGGTTACTGCCAAGAGAAAAGGTGCACAAATACTACCTTTTGCTGTCTCTTAAAGGATTGCCAGTGGAAATGTGGATGACACGCTAATGAACTGCTGTACAAAAGACTCAGTCGAGAGAAAGTGAATATGATAGTCTAGCTGTATCTTGGACTATCTTCATGTTGATGTAACTTGCTTTCTAGATAATTCCAGAATTTAAGTTATGTTTATGACAGATAATCAGTCTGGCATTAAGTGATTCTATTTTTTTTTTATAGTATTATTTTTAAATGTCATGGTTCTGTGGAACTATTTCTGTGCTTCAGCTATTTAATGTTTTCTGTTGGTCTCATCTGGATTCACAAGGGACTGTTCTAGTATTGGTCAATCATACTGGCTTTCAAAGTTGTGCCTTTTTATTTTGTGAGTGTGTGCATTTAATTTCAGTTCTGACCTAAAGAGAGCCTAGTTTGGAGATACCAAATCTTGGAGCTGTTTGTTTTTATTTTTTATTTTTATTTTTTAACAGTAAGTCAGAGATCATGATACTGTTCTGGGAGCTGGACCAGTGCTGAGAGGTTGAGGTCTCTGACTTCATAGACACGTCAGAAGGTCGAACAGGGAGTGTGGGAATAACCATCAACTGCCAGTAAATCATTCTGCTAATCTTCAAATCGTATTGTCTAGAGGAGGCACTTATTAGATGTGAGGAATGGTGTTTGATGTAGGAAGTCAAACTTGTGACATTTCTTTCTAGCTTTAAACAAGAAACTATATTCAAAAAGACTGTCCCAGCTCATCACTTATCTAGTCATGCTTGGCAAGTTTTGGCCTTCCGTGAGCTAATTGTAGAAAAAACCATTAACTGAAAAATTGTTTAGGTATAAACTGTGACTGTATGAAGTCATTGTTTTTTGTTTTTCTTTTTCCTTTATTCCAAGTCATTTTTTTAATCTCAGGTTCTTCTAAGGTAGAGGTTTGTTTTAGATATGGTAGTTGTCTTGATATAGCAATGATAACTTCATTATCACCACTTAAAAGTCTAACATTCCCGAAATGAGGACAAAATAAAATGACTTAACTTTGAATTTAAAAAAAAAAAAACAACACACACACACGGAACTCTGGCAGTTGTTTGGGTGCTTTGCCAAGTGACCTAGCTTGAAAAAATATGGTTTTATTGCCAGGGAAAAAGCAGCTCATTTATAAACATGAAATGAAAAGGTTTTAAAAACTCCTAGTATTCAAATGTGTGCCAAATACAGTTTTGGACAGCATGTAAACAACATCTGGCTTAAAACTAGTTCTGGTCTTTTGGTGCTGTAACTTGATAATAAATTGAATGATTTTTTTTTCTTGTTTTCTGTAACACTCTTACCCCACTTTCCCCAGGTAAAAGATCACTTTTGTACACTTTTATGAGTTTTACATATATATTGCTGGATAGACAATTTACCTTCATGATACATCCAGAAGGAGGAATTTATTCAAATTTCTCTGCAGATTTTTTTTTTTTTTAAGACTGATTTTATTATCTGGAGAGTGTTTCTAACAACTAGCAATAATGAGTAGGAAATAAAAGCTGGTTTAGGGTAAAATTAATTACATAGCTTGCATTCTTACTTGGTTACCTGGATTATACTTTTCCAAGAGCAAAGCTGTTTTTAAAGGCTTCAGAATTATTGCAGAATCACCTAGGTTGGAACATACCTCCAAGATCACCTTTTCCAACCTCTTGACATGAACAAGTCCTCCACTAAACTACATCACTGTGCTCTACATCTAAACGTCTTTTAAAGACCTCCAACAATGGTGACTCAACCACTCCCCTGGGCAGCCCACTCCAGTGCCTAAATGAAAAGATTTTTTTTGTTTTGTTTTTAAGCTAAGTGCTTACATATATTGCATGTAGGATGAGATCCAAACTATCAATGCATTAATACATCTATGTCTCCAATGAAAAGTTAATGCAACCATTTTTTTTTCCTATCCAAATCCTGTAAATGGTTAAATAGGGGATTGCTAAAAGAAAACTAAGAAATAAAACTAACTTGAAGATGAGAGTTTAGATAATACAGTTGCTATTCTCTATTCCAACAATATAGTTAGTAATAAGCTCCTCACCATGATGAATGTGTAGTAATTGAAAAAATAATTTCATGTTAAGTCTCTGGGTACAATTGAATAGTTGGCTAGTGAAAGCTGATGCTGAATGAGAAAAACATTTTGGTTGAAAACAAAGGATTTTTTTTTTTCCCTCATGGAAAAGGATATCTCATAAAAATGTTCTGTTGTACATGAAATTTTAATACGTTGTGAGATGTTTCAGATGTACTGACTGGCTGGGTGGTGGCTCTGATATCCTAAAATATAAGAAAGTGATACTGTGGGCATTTTCCTCTACCAGCCTGATCATTGCCCTCTGTATTGCCTCATTTGGTATAGCGGGTTGTCTTCATCAGAAATATATTAAAATCAGCAAAGAGGAAGGCTAGTTATGACAGACTAAGAACCTGATTTATGTCTTGAGATAGGCTATTGTGTTACTATTCATCTCTATTGTGAAGCTGAGCAAGATCCCCTTTGAGAGGATGTAGGATTGCCTTATGTAGGAAGATGCTTGCAGGATTGGATGACGTTTATTTAGAAGATATGGGTCAAAAGTGATAAGACTAAATGAGAAATTAGAAGAAGGCTGCTCACTGTTTGGGGAATGAAATACTAAAATAGCAATCCTAATATTGCAGTGGAAGTAAGGAACCTAGGTGATTTGAAATATGGTATTGAAAGAATGGTTATAGGGCAGTTGTTTTAGGCTTAGAAATGCAAGACTGTAGTAGGAATATCCCTAACACACAACCAAATTCTTCTTTAAGGAAATTCTGCTCCTTTTATAGCTTTCTGGCCTGTTTTAATTTGATTCTGTTAACAGGTATTTTGCTGATCACCCAAGGGGGACAGGATAAAACTTTCCATGGTCTTGGTCTTATTTTTCCATGGTTTCTTGGTCTTATTTTTTATTCCTGTTCTGTTGCTTAGTGGGGTTTGTTTGTTTGTTCTCCCAAGTGGGACTGCAGGTACATTTGGGATTTCAGCACACTATTGTAAGAAACTACTGAAATGCCTGGCTGATACGGAGAGAGAATATGCTGTGCTGCTTATCAGCGATAAAATTAGGATTATTTGTCTTTCAACTCAGACTGAAGCTTTGCATCCCATATGTTACTTCTTTCTTTCTCCTTAGCCTTTTCTGATGAAAATCAAGCAGCAGAGTGGCGCAGCGGAAGTGTGCTGGGCCCCTAACCCAGAGGTTAATGGATCAAAACCATCCTCTGCTAACAATCTTTTTTTAAAGCTTAGACTTAGTGCGTAGTGACATGGTTTAGTTGGTTATACTGGCAGTAGGGTGATGGTTGGACCAGATGATCTTGAGGTCTTTTCCAACCCTAATGATTCTATGATTCCTCAGACTACCTGCATAAGTCCCCTCAACATATTTTCTGCCATTTTCCTGGACAATAGATATGGCAATGTCTTTGATTTGTAGTTCTGCTTGAATTGCTGTTGGTTTGTCTTTTTGTTTTCATGCAAGAGGTCATAAATTGATTTTTTTTTTTTTTTTTTTTTATTGTCAACATTTTGTGTATTGTTGTTAGTGTGTGTGTTTGTTCGCTTTTTTCACCATCTGATCATGGTTTTCACACTGGAGATGGAAGGATTGAATGGCGGTTATGGTATGGTTTCTGAGGACACTCTTGGAATAAGCTTCATGAATATTTGTTCTACAGGTGTTAGGCTTGGCCCAACACTTCTGACTTCTTATCTTGAAATCACTGACTTGTCAGGCCTAAGTGAATCAGAATTGGAGACACTTTGCGTTTTTTTGACTATTGGGCTAGTGAGACTTGTCCTTAGTCCCCAGTTGTTCTCTATATGAAACAATCAAAACTACCACTGAGACAAACTGAGAATGACTTATGAATGATAATTTGGATACATACTTGAGAGTCTAATTTCACTAACAGAATCCAGTGGACATCATGATAAATATTCAAAATAATTGAAAATTGAAATAGTGATTTTTTTTCCATAAACAAAACCATCCCCCAAACGTATCTCCTACAACTCAAAAGTTAATGAGAATTTTTATTAAGTTAGGTGATCATTTTGTGTTTTTTTTTTTTTTTTTTTTTTTTTTTTTTTCAAAACTTGATTATTTGGTGTTTTTTCTCTTTTCTAGCATCAGACCATAGAAGGACCGTGTTTTGTTCTGTCTGTAATCTCTGTGGGTGATGTAAAATATGAAAAAACATGACTGTTTCTGCAGTTATTGCTGTAATTAAGTTGTTTATTGAGAAAATGAGGATTTCTCTTGCTGCCAAATTTTTTTAAATGCTTTCAGTCGGAGAAATGATAACTAAGCACATTTAAACCTAGGCAATTAAAATGAGTGTAATTCAGTAATTCTGGAGAAACATCCTTATCTCTGTTATTGCCTTTTTTCTTTTTGTATGAGTAAGTGACTTCCAGCTTGAAATTAGCTTCTCTAATAGCACTTGTTGCTCAATGAGGAATTTAAGAAATTTAAATAAGACTGAATTACAGTGAAGTCTGAAGGTGCCAATACCAGTTATTTATTCTATGGAGACCTTCTTCATTAGACTTTGAAGTTCTTGTAAGAATTTTGTAGCCTTTAAAAAAACAACTGACCACAAATTGCTTTTACAGATGATTTTTTTTTTCATTCCATAATGACCCTATTAGAAAAATGTCAAATTCTTTTGAAATAGAGCATTTGAGCCGTTTTAAAAAAAACATACGGCCTAAGTTACGGGTAATTCGGAAAACATAATGGAAAGCATGTTTTTGCAAAGTAGGTTATAGGATGTGTGCTGGTTTTATTCCCAGCCTTACAGAGTAGGACTTGAGCACTCATCTTAACCCAATTAACTGATCTATTGGGCACAGACACGTGTACTTGAGCACATGGGAAAAAGAGCTGCCTGATTGGGGGCATTTTTGAAGTTGAACGTCAGAGTCCAGGGTGACTCTGGAGCTGCTGTGAGTTCTACCATGCCATAGCTGCCTTTGTGCCACAATGGGGTTGGTAGCTCCTGTGCTTCTGGTTGCTTTTTGGAGCTGCTCAGGAGTCAAGCAAAAATATCCAGCTGTTCGCAGGACATTCAGGTTAAGTGTTTAGTGCAGCAAATGCTCACAGTGGTACATTCCTACCAGAACAACAGATATGACGTGCATGTGCAACCCGATTTATAGTTCTCTAAAGGCCAAATAGTCATTGTTGTAATTTCTCTGTGCTCTCAAATTTACTCCTGGCCAAATTCCTTCTTATGCATATGACCCAGGTAATGCACCATGCAGAGAGAGTTGTATGGGAGCTCAACTGCTGTGAAATCCTTCCTGTAAGTGAGGAATTTGGAGTGCAAAGCATTGGTTCTATTAAAGATTTTTATCAAGTCCTAATTTGTGCTTTGTACGTGGGTCTAAATCTGCATGAATGCCACCAACTTAATGAAATTCTCTGCCTTTTAATGAGGACCCTTCTGTCAGTGCCCTGGCAGCGTTCTGCCATCTCTGGAATATTCTTCAAAAGAAATCCAGTATTTGCCCAAATGCATAGCATAAAATAAAAGACCCACTGACTTGTGAGCATATCATGCATGCATTTTCTTGCATACCTCTCATTGTTTTAACTTAGATCTGGTGGAACTTCACATGAAGTTTTCCCCAGAGCAGAACAGCTTCTCTGTCTTGCTAGTCTTTAAAAAGAATTCTTTAAGAACAGTGCAAGACTCAGACCATTTGGGATGATGGTATCAGGTCTCTCTCATGGTGCTCTCTGTCTCTTCACTGAGGACACAGTGATTTGAGAACTAAATTCGAAGGATCAAAAAGAGTAAGGTGTAGAGTGGACAGATTGTTTGCCAGCAATCAAGCTACTCTTGAGTGTGCTATTTCAGCTCAGATTTTCATGTCTGCTACCATTTACTAAATTTTGGCCATTAAATTATCAGCTTTCAAAATGAAAAAAGAGGAGGGGGGGAAGAGCAAAAGTTAATATAGAAAGCTGTTGCGTTGTCTGACCATGTTTATTTTTTTTTTTAAAGTCCCAACCATGGATTGCATTCGATGCCTGTTTCTTTCCAAATCTTTTGCTAGTCTCAGTGTTATAAAGCAGGTTACTGCTAGCATCCTGTTAACACGTACACGTGTCTTCTGATTGTTCTGGGTTGATGTTACATGTACAACTAGGGAGCAGTTATCATAATGTCTCAGTTATGTGTGTGAAAATGAGGAAGGAAATCCCCACTGCTCTAGTGATTTTGGACAGGGCTGGTACTTTCAAGTAACTATTTTCTTTCCTTATACTGTGAAACCTGGTAGCTCTTAACAACTGGAATTTCTTTTTGTACCTGTTTTTGCCAAGCTCAGTAACTAAGGGAGTCTGTGAATTGCAATAGCTTTCTATGGGTCAGCTGACACAGCTGTCCGTGTGCAATGGCTGTACCAATGCAGCTGACACAACATCCATAGCTGTACAGAGTACCTAAGAAAGGGGTGAGCATTTGCTGAACTATGCTTGTACTGTCTTCCCGTCTTTGCTGGAATTCATGGTGTCACCTGGTCTGTTTGTAGTCAACAATAAGAAACTTTTCTGTAAGCTTTTCTACACTAAATCTACACTAAAACTTGGTGGATAGTAGTAATTTTCTGAAAAAGAATACACTGAAAACAAAAAAACTTTTGATTTGTAGTTGTTGTTGCCTTTCTTTTTTTTTTTTTAGGTGGTTTTATGTAAAAAGTAGCATTGCTAATGGAAGAAATTAGACTTGATTACATGGCTTGTTGCACTCCAGTCTTGTGCTCTGACCTAAAAGCAAAAATATAAAATCTGTTTTTTAATAGTTACACAGGCTTAACAAAAAAAAAAAAAAAAAAATGCAGGTGAAGTTTTAAACTCGTCATTTTCCGCTTCCCAGCAAATCATCAATGGGCATGCTCCGGTTGCTGTACATAATAAAACTCACAAGATTGCTTTCCAAAGCATGTAAATTATAGCATTTCCTATTTTTGCAATCTTCTAAATGATTTCAACCTTGTTGCTGTGGCTGGAGTGAATTCCTGTCTGTTTCAGGCTGCCCAGGGTTCAGACATGTTGTTCCTCTTTAAAGGGCATGCTGGTTTGTGGTGGAGAATTTTTTTTTTTTTTTTTTTTATAACATCCTCTGATAATCAAGACAGAAGTCTGAGGAGAATATCCAGATGTAAATTCAGACAATACATAGAGTAAAACATCAGAAAAGTGGGAGTGATTGATGCCAATTGGTACCATAAAAGAAATGTTAAATATTTAAAATAGTAAGTAAACACCTGGTATGCTAGTGATTAAAATGTGCCACAGGTATTCCTTTCAGTGCTTTATAACTCTGTCAAAACTTTAGGGAACACTTTCTTTCAATTTTCTGACAGTTTCTGTGGTACTTGTGAAATGGGAGAAGGAAAGATATAGAAAGAGAATTTGGAAATGGAAACACTTTGTGAAAGTTGCATCTCCTGAGCTCAACATCCTGGGTGTGCATGTAGACCAACAGAGAAAAACAGAATAGTCTGAGCTGTATGTACTAATAGTATGCGAATGAAGCCTTCAAATTAAAGAGCAATTGATCTTTTCCTGATCTTTTTTTTTTTTTTTTTTTTTTTTTGCCTGAGGCCCTTTCCTCTGTTACCTACTTTTTCTTCACCTAGAAACCTAAGGTTTCTGAGAGTCTGGTATTTTATAACATGGTGCAGACTGAGGAACACAATTGGGATTACTTTCCACAGTCCCCCTAATAAGCCTGTATTATTTCTCACAGCTGTTATAAATGACTCTTTTATTCTCAGACTGGTTGTGTAAGAAATCAGAGACAGTCGGCCACTATATTCCTTCTAACCATCGCACACACATAACATGTCATCCAGACACACCTTTTCAGTTTTGATGCTCTTTGCCTTAAGAAGAATGGACTGAGCCAATAACAGGTTGGCTTTCCCCACACACACTTCTAAGCAAATAACCTTATCTTCAGCAAGTGGAAAACAAAATAACAGAAGTCAAGCTTCCATGGGAGAGTATGGAACATTCAGACTGAAATAGCATTTCAGCAGATTGAATAACATTTGAACAGAGCATTGGGGCCATTCAGTGAGAAGCCAGTGCAGACTGTTCCTATGCCTCTTGGAGACCAATGTATCTGGTAAGAGAGAGGCTGGTGGGCAAAGGATTATGTATTCCATCTTTTTTGCAGAAAGATCATTTTCTGAGACTAAAGTAAAGATGGTAACACACGGATTTGCTGATGTGCCTTGGTAGGAAAACCTGGAGATGACTTTTCTCCAGAAATTTCTGGTGCTGGAAAAATTACTTGGTTGTTGAAGCATTTGACCTTCTGCAAAGTAAAATAATAAAATAAGTGCAGAAACTCAAGGTTATGTTCCATGACATTGACTCTGGATTGCCCGAGACCTTTACTTTTGCGGGTGGTAGTATTGTAGGCTGCTGGAAAAATTGTTCTAATCCTACTGATTTTAAATGGAGTACATACTTTGCATAAAGTGGGCTTCAAAAATGCGGTTCATAATTCCCTGTACTACCCTAGCCTCTAGGAGCTAAATGGCTTCAGCTGTCATTCACAGATGCTAGAAGTACCTTTAAAATTTTGAATAAATATTTTGATGTTTCTTCATAAGGTGTGCTTTGTATAGCAAAGCAGTAATAAGCACCTTTTCTGCCTGCTCCCAGATGTGTTTTTGATGCAGACAGATACTATGAGATTTGATTTTTTGATGTTGTTAACTAGATTTCTGCTATTTGCAGTCAGATCTGCTACCAGCATGTGCATATTGTGTTAGGAATTCACCCTCTTTTACATGAGTCCCTGTGTGTTGTCTTGTAACCACAAAGGATAGGAGCTCTGTGGATTTCCATTCAAAGATTTGCAGGGCCTAATCTGAAGTCCAATAAGGTGAACTGGAACTCCTTCCAGTGTGTCATGCCCTTGAAGTCAGATTTTCTGTTAAACTCTGTCTTGTTTTAGCAAGTTTCACTGCAAAAAATAAGGAACCCTGGGATGTAACAGCATCACGAACATCAATGTAGTCCTCTCAGTAGTGCAATCTGGACTGTGGTTACTTTTCTCCATGTCAAATGAGCAAGAAACTTTGAAAACCATCTTAGCTTTTGTTTTTGAAGATTGAGAGCTATGCTGAGAAGAGTGTGTATGCAGTCTAGACTGAATCAGTTTGATATTGTAGTTGTAATAGATTTAAAGGAGTTATTCCCCACTTAGAGTGAGTGTTACAAAACTTTATACCAAACAGTTTACAGGGGAAAAAACAACAGTACATGCATAAGTGATGTTCTGCAGAGGCTGAAATGTTAAAAAGACCTTTGTAACAATATAAATGTGGAACTTAAAGTTGTATCAGCATTTGCTGTTAGTGGATTTTCTTTCTGATGCCTTATATAAATAATTTCAAAGGGCCTAGAGCTTAATGATAATGAATTTTAGAATCTTCTAAAACTTATCTAATTACATATAGCTGTTTTTCTGCCTGCTAAGATTGTTAAATCTAAAAGTCTCAGTCTTCAAAGTGAATATGAGAATAAAAGCCCAACAAGATGACCCTCCTTTTTTTTTTTTTTGAGAATGTTTAATATTGTTTATATTTTTGTCTTTGTATGCAAGGTTGCAGCTTATTATGAAATATGGAACGGATTCTTAGTGCCATTGACAAGTCTTCACATGAAAATAAAATGAAAGTGGTCTTTCAAATTCACTGGTTGTGGTTTCCCATTCAAGAGATCCTATAATTTTAGCATTGTGTTTCTAATGCCTTGGATAGCTTTGTGCCAACACCTCCATTGTAACCTGCCCTACCTACTGTGTATTTTATGACTCGGCTTTAAAATTCAACTCCTAGTTGAAACTTGTCATACCAAACTCAACGGCAAATTTTCTGCTTCATGTTTTCTCATTAAAGGATTCCTTACCCCCCCCCTTTTTTTTTTTTTTTTTTTTTCAATAAAGCTTTTTCAGGAATATCAAACAGGCAGCCTATAGATATGGTGTCTGACTGACTACCATGGTGTGTATGTATATGCATTCAGCAAATACAGAATCTAGATGGAATAAGAAGTAAATGAGTAACAACTACAGTGACCAAAAAAAGTCTAGCAACTGTAAGGTCTGTTTCAACCTGCAAACAATCTAAAACAACCCTAGGAAGTCTGATTCTGCCACCTGCAAATTAGCAGTGTCCCTTATCGATTGGTTTAGAAGGTGGAGAAGACTTTGGAGTGTTATAAATGATTTAATTTGTGGTATTTTGGGAAAATTTCTGTGAATCTAGAACTGAGTCTCAGTGAAGGCAAAGCAGAAATTTGAGTTGTAATAAAAGGGCCATATGGGGAAAAGCATGGAGGAAGAGGAGGGAAACAGAAAAGCTGTAGTAATAGATTTTATTTAAAAAAAATATATATATGTATATACATATATGTGTGTATATATATATATATATATTTTACTGCTGAATGACTCATTTGCTCTAGTTTGACCTTATCATGGGCCTTGGGATTTTTTTTTTTTTCAATTGCAGTCTAAGTCTTTGGGACTCTGGAGAGGGAAACCCCTCGTTTCTATGCCTTTATGCACCCATGCGGCAGATGAACTGCCAGCACTTCTGTGTCACTTAGAAGTGTTCTTGTCTTGAACTGGCTGAACAGTGCAGAAAATTAATGTGGGAGCAGCGATGGCTCACAGGCATTTTGATGACCTCCTACCCACTTGGCACCCCTAAGCAGTTAACAGACTTACTGCAGGTATCTAGCTGGAATGTAATCTCCCGAATCCCAGTACCACAAACCTGTAAACATACGTTTGCATGTGGAGTGCAGAGGCAAAGTCTAGGAATGCCATACCAAGTAGAGTTTTGAATCTGCTACAAAAACACAGAATCTAAATGAGCTTGATCATTGGCTTTTGGTCTTGTTTCAACTGTAAACATTTGTCCTGATCGCTCACTGCAGTTTCCTTCTGTGCCTTGTGAATGAACTGTACTGACTCAATATCTGAGGTTTGGGCTAATCCTACTGTGTGCCTGTAAGCTCTGGCTCCCTGTGCAGTACCTGGGTGAAGCTTTTAAAGGCTATTATAGATGACACATTGTATTTTATTAGTGATTTTGAAAGACTTCCTCAGTAAAGTACCATCTCAATGAATGCTGGCATGGAGGACCAAAACACCAAAAATTGTATTTAATGAGCTTCAGTGCTCTGGAGCTTGTCTTGTGAGTGAATCTATGGACTTTTATTCCATACAAAGCACTTATTTGCACTTATGCCGTTTTATTGACTATTAACTCATTGTCTAAGATTTTTCTGCAGTTCCTTAGTTTGCTCTTCCCCTTATGTTAAATTACTCTGTATTGTCAGCAAATTTTGTTAGCTTGTTGCTTATTCCCTGTTCCAGCTCACTTCTGGATTTGTTAAACAGTACAGTGCTTACCATACAAACCTCTGACTTGCTTTCTGCTGTTTCTTGTCTTTTATCAATATTACACTCTTAAGCATACTTTTTTTTTTTTTTTTTTTTTTTAAGAATTTGCAGAGACCTTGATGCTTCTCTGTGGAAATTCAAGTTAGTGTTTTGTTGCATTCTTCATTTTACCAGCTGTGTTGATAACCTCATCAGTCAACTTCAGTAGGTTTGCTAAGTCTTTTTCTTCACAGAATCCATGTCAGCTCTTCTCTGAACAAAAGGAATTAATAGCCACTGGAGCAACCCATACCCTTCTCTGTAACTTCCCTCTATAAGCTCTTTGACCATGTACCTAATGTACATGTCTAATCTACAGTGTACCTAAATATTATCTATTTACATGATATAAGGCTTTGAGGCCTATAGGTACCCCAAACCTTTTTTTTTTTTTTTTTTTTTTTTTTTTAGAGTTTTTGTTATAAATGAACTCTCAACTCAATCTGAATTTAGTAATATTTATAAAAGGTATAAAAGGCAAGTAACCAGTGCTGGGTGTGCGGGGAGTCTATGCTCCACCAACACACACACACGAACATCAAACTTTCTAAATATACGGAACATTGCTTTTACATACTAAACCCAAGTACACCTATACATATGCACAATCAGAAAAGTTAACAAACAGTCCTTTAAGTTCCATAACTTAAGTCTCCATTTTCCATTCCTTTTGAACAATGTCTTGCTTTAAGTTGTCAAACAACTCGGTCTTCTTGCCTTATGTATCCCATTCTTCCCAGATCGAAGAAAAGCATATCTATCTCCTTTTCAAGGCCAATAGGGCCTGGGTCAAAAGGCACTTCCAGGTCACCAGGGGCCATAACAGCAAAGGCCTGTGATAGCAGAAGCGATGGGGGGGCTGATGGTATAGCAGTCAGATCAGTAAACGAGCCTGCAGCTCCCTCACTGTCTTGCAAACCACACGTTTCTGACTGTGGTCCCACAGGGCTCTTTAAGGCCTCAGAAACTACTCGCAAGGTGCTGAGCAATCCCGCTGCAACCTTGTCGCTTTTAGTTGCAGAGTCCCACACCTTGACCTCAGTTTGGTCCCATATTTCAGGATCATAAACTGTCCAATTGTTAATAGGGAGAATAAGCTGTAAGGTTACCAGGACAGTCTTTGTTTCTAAGGATGTATGATTCCCCATAATGCGCAACTGCTTACCAGCAAGGGGCAACTGTGTGTGTGGGTCTGCTTCTCTCAGCTTGAGCTTCTTCCCAGCTCTGGTGCGCCTATTTCCAGCAACTTTCTGTACGAGCTTCTCTGAGCAGTTTGCTGAGTCTGGCCAAACCTATCTTCATGAGGCAATCAATGTGCCTATTCCCATCCTGGTCTGTGTTCTGCTAGCCTGTTCCTTTTCATTCCTTTTTTCTGCTTCTTTATTGATGACATAACTTCATTATATCATGTTGCCTCTTTTTATCTTGAGGGCAGGCTCTCCTCTTATACCCTTCTCCCTACAGCAGTTCTTTTCAAAATAACTTTTAATTGGTCAAACAACTTTGCAAATAACAACAGCAAACACCCAGGAACTTCCATGCCTTAACAGCTGGAGAACAAGCAACCCAGGACTGCATGGAGTCTCCTGAATCACCCTTCTTTGTTCCCTCTAAACTCTTTTACGTTCCTGATGGCCTCATTGTTAAGAGTCTAATGTTGTTATTAACTACAGGGCTTTCTGACCCCCATGGCCACACTCCCAAATCTCCCCCTTCTTTATTAATATCAACCATCTTCTTGACACTAATTACCACTCCATATATAACATTTTGAATCATATTTAGCCTTACAGGCCAGCCACAAGTTGAGGTGGTGTTTAAGAAATGAGGACATGCATACATCACAAGTTTGAGCTCCAAGTAAAATTCTTTATTGATGTAGGAAAATTTTCACGTGATACGCAGAAACAGCTTCACTCTTCCCCCTATTTGTCTTTGGCACTGTATGATTTTAAGCTAATGGTATAGTTCATTACTGAATACAAGTGTTTGACACAGTTGTGTAAAGTACAGAGAATTTAAACTTCACATAATCTTATGAAGATGAATATATAAACAGCTTGAAGAGAAATAGCCAAAGATTAAAGATATATGAAAGCTGTTCTGAGCCTTCTCTACAAAAGAATGACAGAATTATAGAATATCTGACTTGGAAGGGACTCATAAGGATCATCAAGTCCAACTTCTGGACCACCCAAAAATAAAAACCAGACTCTGTCTGAGAACGTTGTCTGAACACTTGAACGGCTCAGTTCCATGACCACTGTTCTGGGGAGCCTGTCCCAGTGCCGACCACCCTCTGGGTGCAGAACCTTTCCCTAACCCCCAGCCTGACCCTCCCCTGTCCCAGCTCCATGCCGTTCCCTCGGGTCCTGTCGGGTCCTGTCGCTGTCCCCAGAGAGCAGAGCTCAGCGCCTGCCCCTCCGCTCCTCTCCTGAGGGAGCTGCAGGCTGCCATGAAGCTCAGGTCTGAGCAAGCCATGTGACTTCAGCCACTCCTCATATATCTTTCCCTCTAGACCCTTCACCATCTTTGTTAAGAAAACTTACTTTTTGCAGTATTCTTACTTATATATTTATTTATTTACCCAAAGGGTTCTCTTTCAGTATGTTTACTCTCCTGTTTTCACAGTCCATTCTTCAGCAAGGTAAAGCAGCACTTGCACGAAGTAAACTGTGGGAAGACCATAAACATTACTCCACTGTAATTTCAGTTGTTGAGATAAAGTTACTTTACGAATAGCTAGACAGGTAGTTGCACCTAGCAACTGAAGGAATTCCTTGTTCAATTGTACAGAAAAAATTACCCCCAAAATAATTAAATAATTAAACCACAGAATCAAGGAAGTGAGTATCTTCCAGTTTCTGTCAGGAAAACAAGGATAGCCTGATAAAAGGGCTAAAAGACCCTTAATGAAATGAAGTGGTAGAGGTGAAGGCCAGAAGAGATTGAAAAGTATTGTGGATCTGTGTAATAGTGATTTGGAAATGCATACCGGAGCAAATTCTTTGTGCTTGGAGAAAAATAATACTAAAAATAGCTGACATTGGTTTAATCTAATTAGTTTTTGACAAACCCAATATAGTTGTTAGGGGGAGAGAGAGGTAAGAGAGGGCAGAATAACATCAAGAGATGAAGCTGAAATACAGATACAAAAATTTCCACTTAGGATGAGGGGGAGTGTAAAAGGAAATAAGAGAAGCAGAATAATCTCTATGAATATGAAACAATCTTATTGCAAAGAAGATCTGGGGCTTAGGCTAGGTGTTAAAACATAATGAATACACATGAAAAAAAAATTAATGAACTGCAGCATGTGAGAAGAGGGGCTGATTATCCCTCTTCTGGTGCTGACTATGAAGTCTCAGCTGGATATGGTATTTTAAGAAATACACACCAATTGGCAAGAGTTCAGAAGAGAACTTCAGTAATGATTGCACTGGAAAACATGAGCTGTGAGGAAAGACTGAAACTTAGAAAAGATTAAGACATAAAATAAACTGTTAGGGATGCATTAGTGTTCTTAAGTGCAAGAGTTGGAGTGTGTGTTTTCTTGAGGTTCTTTTTAGTCAAGCATTTCAAAGGCAGCAGTTTTGGACTCAGCAATAGCCATACCCTTATGGAAGCAGCTACTTGAATGAGGGACTCGGTAAGAAGAGAGAGAAGAGACAAATAAATCATTGCTGATTTTGCTGCAAGCCCTTGAATAAATGGATACAAACCTAATTTTTTTTTTTAAGTTCTCTGGTACTCAGAGTCTCTAAACTGCTTTAAATAAGGAATAGTAAGACTACGTGTATTAGATGGCAACTTGAAAACAGATGTACTGTTTAGGAAGTCTCCCTAGAACTGGCTGCTATTAGTTTCCTTTTCCACCACCACCAGGTCTTCTGCCTGCAGCAGTTCTGGAACATCCTGCCTACAGGATGCAATTCCAGATGGTCCAATGCAAGCTGTCTGTTGAAATGTATGAATTCCTGCTGTTGGGAAAAAAAAAATGAAGCAAACTCTTGGGAGAATACATTGTTCCTCCTCTCCTGAGGTAGCATGCAAACTCTTTTGATAGCAGTGCAAAGAAAGAATGAACTTTGTCCCAGTGCAGAGGTTTCCATTAAAAAACTTCCCATAACTATTTCTGGTACAGTTTAAAAACAAGTAAGCTTTACAAAAATGAGATTTCTAAATCCACATTATCTTATTTAGAACAGAAATGGAACAGAATTGAAATATGCAAGATTGAGAATCAAGCATATCACGTGATCATTTTTTCTTGGCTCAAAATATAGAATCTACTGTTTTTTACAATCCACACACAAGTCTTCTTTTGACTTTCTTTTTTACAAACTTGTTGCCTTTACTAATACACTGAGACTGTAAAGTAGTGCAGAAATTTTGCAGAATGGAGAAATATCTTAAAACTTTTAGACAGAAGTGAAAGTATCGGTAGGCTTCATATTTTGAGACAAGGATGGAGTATTTTTTTGGATGAGTAGAGGTTTCCTGAAATGTTCATGGTGTGTCATTTTGCTGGGGTTTGACTTTTCGAATAAATACCACATCAATGAGCTACAGCAGAAGTGTAGCTCTAGTTCCCAAGGTGTGCGTGGTTGAGAGATGTGTGGAATTCTTGTTTGCAAAGCATTGTGGAAAACAGTCATAGCAACAGGGGCAGGGGAGGGAAACAAACAACCAAACAAAAAAACCAACTGAAATGTATTTTCAATGAATGACTGAACAAATGATAAATGGGTAACAGGAAGAACCTGAAATCCAGGAGACGGACCCTTATTCACTTGTCATATATTCAGACTTTCTCTGAGCAGTCTCCCAAAAGCAGAAGCAGCATCTGCTGCAAATAGTATAACTGAAACATATTTTTAAACTCTGTACTATTCAATTTTTAAACTCCATGCTGTTCACTTTTCATGCCTGGGTTTACAAGGCTTCTTGTTACCTGTCCAAACAAAGGCTTTTTTTTTTTTTTTTTTTTTTTTCTCTCCTTATTTGGGGTTAAGGATTTGAGAAGAACATCTAGGGAGTCCAGAGTCTCAATTAATAAAAGTGGTCTTGTTTATTTCTGCCTTGTCCATTTAGTTCTTGGTCACGGGTATTTGATTTGGATCATTAACTAGCCTTCAGAATTAAATATCATGTTGCTCGGGATTGCTTAATTTTTTAGTAATATTTTAATAATGCATGTTATGGTGAGACCAAAGGTAATGCTTTTCACTGCTGGATCTTACTTTACGTGAGTGCCATCACCTGCAAATGGTATCATTGTTCAGAATCTGTTGTCTCACTGGAGTGGAGATGTCCAAAGGTATCAGCTGCTGAATGACCACCTCACCAAACACAGTGGGCACTGCCAGACTTGCACATGTGAACTTTAGGAGGGGAGAAGGAAAACTACTTTTGTCCTTCTTATGAGTAACTGCACAGTCACAGAGCAGATGTTCCTGTGTTTCAGGCAGTGAAAAAGTAGATAGAAGTTCTCAGAAAACTTTGGAGCTCTCAAAGCCAGCTTATTAAAGAGGCTGTGCTAGCAGGGAGGTGCCTGCTGCTGGCTACCTGTGATTACTTGTCTCTAATTAAGCACCAGTGTTCCCAGTGCAAAGTGAGGGGAGAATTGGATATCCAAGAGGTCAGCCTGCTGAATGGGAGCTGCTTGTGCCATCTAAGCTGCTGTTACAGGTTTCCGCTGTCTCAGATCTTTCTGAGATCTGAGGGGCCAAGAACCTCTTAGACAGTAGTATGAGATTCATCTGTTTCCTTCCATGAAAGCAAAAATTCATAAATTAGTTGCCACTTTGCATGTCTGCTTTCTATCTCCAAATCCTCAGAACCTAAACCTTAATGGGGACGTCCATGCTTATGCCACACATCTTTGCACGTGATCCCTATCAACACACATGATCTGCTTCTGGTCCTTGTAGGAGGAACACATCTCTAGAATGTGTCTAAGGAATGGGACTTGGCTCTTCTGTGTTTGATAAAGGTACATCTCTTCTGGCTTCTGAGTCCATGTTCTGGTTTGAGCAACTGAAGTGTGTGGCAACATTAGTGATGAACGGCAGCTAGCAAAATACTTAGGTGTCTGGAGTGATACTGTTTGAGCAGTAGCTCTACACAACAATAATTATGTATAGCCGCAGAAGTCTATTTGCCATTATTAGCTGCCGGGGCACGTGGAAGTATCTTAGCTTGTGCAAGCAATATCTAGGTGCTTCTTAAAATCTGGCTGGTTTGTTCCAGCCCTAATTCTCTAGTCTAATGTAATCTTTTTGACCTTAAAAAAGCAGAGGTCCCTGATGAATTTTGACCTATTTCAAAGATTTGGGCTTCCTTCTAGTGCTCAAAATAAACGTTAATGATAGGCATGTAACATCTACGTGATTAGTAAATAGTTGCTTTATATATTAAATTTATATATTTATAATATATATATATTATAATAATATATTTATAAATTATAAAATAATATATATATTATAATAATATATTTATAAATTTATATATTAAATTTGTGCCTCTAACACTTTTTTCATTGCATCATTGTGTGTTACACAGATTAGTTCTTTGTTCTGCCTTTATTCACAGTTAGATGTGCTTTTATATACATTTTTTACCAGCTTATTTCAAAGAATATTAAGAAAGCTTTTTTAATCGTTGATGAAGAAAATTTTATCCTAGAATTTAATGGCTATTAAGAAATCACATGTGGAATCCTGTGAATTCACTGTTTGTATCTAAGTATGTGCTCTAAGTATGATCATTGGGTGTTCTTGCAAGGTACTCATAATCAATTTGCCATATATGCTGGCAGAAAGCTGTTTGATAAATCATTTTCATTGTTCTATAATGATTTCTGAAGTGCATAGGCTTGCACATGAATTACCACTTTTTAGGCTCTCAGTAGGGTCTCCTGAAATCTTTCCCTCTTTGTAATTTTATCTTTTGGTTAGAGAATGTTTGGGGTTTTGTCACAGGAATATTTTCTTGTTTTACCCACTAGTGTTTGTACATACTTTCGTGAGTGCTAAAGAGATTGGAATTGAAACATCTGGGGATTTTTTTTTTTTTTAATACTCTGAAGGAACATGAGGAAATTCCTTAATCACATCAAACCCCTCACTAAGTTGAAGTATGTAGGCTTTGTTCTACTGGGATTGCTTTGATAGAACTGGAACCAGTCCAGGCGCTGCAGTAATGTAACAGAAACAGCCACATGCGGTTTTAACAACAAGTGTTACTCAGTGCTGAAGTCAGATTGTGCTGCATTTCAGAAGAGAAGAGATTTTTTTCAGGTGTTTCAAAATCCTATGGTTTAGAGTCTATGAATATATATTTGGTTATAAATTAAATACTTTCAGTGTACGTGCGACCCTAGGTATTACATTTTGAAATTGCTTGGGCTGTTCAAATATAGCCTTTCTTAATCTATAAAATTTGCTTTTGCAATTCCTTTCTAGCAATACTTCAATATTTATATATTTATTTCTGAATTTTCTACACATATTTGTCCTCCTGAAAGGTGTTTTGTTTGTTTGTTTGTTTGTTTTTTGTTTGTTTGTTTTCTTTTTCTTTACAATTATCTCTTGCTTCTCTGGAAATTGGCCAGTTCACTTCCATTTATATACTAGATCCATACACCTGGGTCAGGACAATCCCAGACATGAGGACAGACTGGAGGAAGAAGTCGCTGAGAGCAGCCCTGCAGAAAGAGACTTAGGGGTGCTGGTGGATGAAAGGCTTGACAGGATCTCGCAGTGTGCTCTTGCAGCCCAGAAGGCCAACTGCATCCTGGGCTGCATCAACAGAGGAGTGGCCAGCATGGCAAGGAATTTGATTGTTCCCCTTTGCTCTGCCCTTGTGAGGCCCTACCTGGAGTGCTGCATCCAGGTTTGGAGCCCCCAGCATAAGAAGGTAGTGGGGCTGTTAGAGAGGGTCCAGAGGAGGCCACAAAGGTGATCAGAGGGCTGGAGCACCTCTCCTATGAATACAGGCTGAGAGAACTGGGGATATTCAGCCTGGAGAAGAGAAGGCCACTCATTGGGGCCTTTCTGTACTTAAAAGGGGCTTATGAAAAAGATGGAGAAGGATCTTTACTTGGGTAAATAATGATAGGACAAGAAGGAATGGTTTTAAACTAAAAGAGGATAGATTTAGATTAGACACTAGGAGGACATATTTCACTGTAAGGGTAGCGAGGCACTGGCACAGGTTGTCCAGAGAAGGTGTGGAAGCCCCATCCCTGGAGATGTTCAAGGCCATGTTGGATGGGGCTTTGGGTAACCTGATCTAGTGTGTGGCATGTATGTCTTTGGTGGGGGTGGGAGGGATGCTGGAGTTGGATGATCTTTAAGGTCACTTCCAACCTGAGTCATTCTATGATTCTATGTTTCTTGTTAATTTTTGTCATACTGCTGGGTATCCTCCATTTTTGGCTTGATTCCACACATTGGTATTAAAGCTATATATGCAAGCCCATTCATGTAAAAATGACAAATCAAACTCTCCATGGCTGACATATAGTGGGAAAAAAAAGTTCTTTTGCACAGGTAGTATGCTTCCCCTCTCTTGGGAAATAGTCACTGTCTCAGTAGCTGCCAAAGCCAAACACACATATTTGCCCAGAGGTAGTTTTCCCCTTTCTTTCTGCCCCTCGCCTTGTAACCTGAACTCTGGTTTCCTAACCATATTAAATGCAGTGAAGTCTGTGTTAAATCAGAGCTTTTAATTTAAAGGTTAACAATCACTGAATGACTTACCAGCTAAAGAGAAGATTTGTCCTGATCTCAGTGCTATTAGGGTATTGCAATACATTTGGTGTAAGACAAGATCATACGTGTTCCTAAGATTGTTGTTTAGGCTTTAAAAATCCTCCTAGAGCTATCATTGTCTACTACGAAAAAGCATGTCAAGTGTATTAGATGAGGCTGATTTGTAGATCTGTATTCATCTGACATGCTGTAGTTTTCAAAACATGTTTCCAAAGCAAAATGCTGTAGGCACATTTGCTGACTTCACTGCTGTCTGATATATTGTGAAGTGCTATGTAGTTTTTCCAGAAAACAGACTGTGTATCTTTCTTTAATGGAATTAATAAAACTACAAAGAATTTTTATAATTGCAGGTAAGAAATTGCCTTGAGGTTATTCAGTCTTCCACCGACATTTTTTCCTACATCCTATCTTTGTGGCTTCTATAAAATCTTGATTCCTTTTTTGTACTTTTGCATATAAATATGCATACAAATATGTATTTCATTAAAAGCACTTGAAATTTATATAGTTCATTCATAACTAAAAAAAAGGATGAAAAATGAATGAATGAAATTGAGATCTGGTGGTAATTGTGTTTTAATGGTAGTATTTATGATTGCTCTTAGAATACTTTGTGAATTTCACTTTGTTGACTAAACCACTCAAGCCTGGCCTCCTAGCAAAAGACACAAATGTACAGAAATACAGAGATGTCTGAGAGAGGAAACTGCACCAAATGTATTTAGGGTTATGAATCTATTTAGCCAGAAGCTGTGGTCTAATTAAAAAACCCACACAGTTTGGGAAAAAATGATGTTACCTTTTGATGGCAGTATATCTGATATCAAGGGATCTCTTCAGTATCATATATGCCACTGATTTTTTTTGAAAATACTTGGCAAAGACAGAGCAACAAAGACAAAGCCCTTGTGAGAGGGGAAATGACGGTGGAGAGAGAGCCCAGAGATAAATGGTGCTATGCAGGGTTGAAGCACAACCACCATTGGTACTGCCCAGTGAAGCTGTAGTTGATAAGTTATGAAGTCCTTGCAGAAGATCAGGAAGCAGCTCTTCTGTTAGCAAACAAAAAGAGGAACCTGAAATGCTAGATTCCCAAGACACTGGGATATTTTTCACAGGTGGGCATGATGTTGCTGAATTGAGCATTCACTTTCTGAAGCTTATGTTCTGCATTTCCCTGACTTGTATTGTCCCGAAGTTATCTTTATAAAATGGATTCAGTGCTTGTATGCATGGACTGGTGACATGGGAGGTATGTCTAAGTATGTATTACGTGCAAGCTAGGGTTGAATTTTCAGAAAGCTTTTCTACAGGAATGCAAACAGACTATTTGCTACCAAACCTTCGCAGATGATTATGCCTGGATCATCTATTCACAATGGTGTGTTTAGCAGCTTGGTGTTGATCAACATATTTGCCACCCAGATCTGTGGGAAAATCTGATATTATGATTCAGTCTGTGCATGAGTGAGGTAACCATCCCACAGAACACGTGCTTTCTTTCAGCACAAGGAGTGTTATGAAAGTTGAGAGGTTGGTCCAATTAAAACCAAAGGTGGCATAAAATGACTCTCCTCTTTCTACCTCGTGGGCATGTAGAGTGGTTGCAATTTCCACTCTGTACAATTCTAGCCTACTGGATAAGCTAAATCCCCCCCCCCACACACACACACACACAAACAAACACACATTTCTTAAAGAAAGATTGAAATAGATGTTTCCTTACAAACAAAAAAACAGTTTCTCCATGTGGAAAAAAAAAAAAAAAAAAAAAAAAGTATATTGAAGGTTTGTTTCATTTTGGTGATGATGATGGGGGGAAATAATCCAAAAGCTATGCAAGACCTGAGTTTAATGCTTGCCTACTTTTCTCTAAAAGTGTGAGGTTTTGATCAGAAAATTCAGCAATGTGAGTGCTGAGGTTTGCAATTTCAGTGTTTCATATCTTCAGTCCTTTATTTTTGGGCATGACCTCAAGCTGGAGGAAGTCTCTGAAAATGAAAGTCATCCCTTTCCGCAGAAGAGATCACAGTAAATGTGTTCCTGCTGAGGAAACTCATGGTCTGATATCACCAGGCAATAACTTTCACAAAGCATTATAATGAAGTGTTTATGATCTAAAAATTGGAGTTTGGATGGATATATAATGTATATTTTTCTTCCTGAATGAATAGCATTGCTTGATTTTTGGGAGGGCAGCAGTATAAGGAGGCAGAAACTCTGAGAATTTTCACTGAAAACTCAGTTTGAAAGTTGTCTCCTCCTCCAGCACCAAACCTATGGAAAACTTTCCTTAAGATCTGGATTTGTTCTAGTTGGTCTAGCTGATCTTTAATTTGAATTTTCTGTAATGTAAAAGTGCAGAGACTTTGAAAACTCTCCAATCCACTTGCATACTTGCTTTGTGTAGGCTTATCAAATAATGTGCTCTAATGTTCCCACTTAAACTTTGCTTGTGGAGAAGTAGTCCTGTAGTTCCCACTGGGAACTGAATAGCAGCTAATGGCAACCTTGGCTCCTTCTAACTCAAGTATGTGGAAGATGCTGTAGTACTACTGGCAAAGCATCCTCAGGAAGAGTAGGGTCTCTTCTTTAGAGAGTTGAGAAAATGCATGAATGCATGTTGTCCAGAGATAGGAAACAGCATGTTCTTTTATTTCTATTTTTTAACTATATTTACTGATTGTCTTTGCTTCTTTTCCATGTCCACAACCTCACTTTAAGATACCCCCCTGGGTATTGTAAAGTAATGCAATGCTATGGTGTGATGGTTTGATGGGTGTGGGTGTGTCCATACCCCTATCTTTTCAGGAATATGTATATTTGAACCAATATTTAGTTTCTCTTTGGTAAAAACTGCCTGTGGTGTAACTGACACAAGTTATACCTACCTTTCAAAGCATAGGTCCTTGCAATTCAGATTTTAAGCTTTTTTGTCTTGTAGCTTGCAGAAGCTGTTGGTGCCTTTTGATAGTCCATTGGACTAATTAGGTATTAGTTTCAAACAGGAGGAGAAGGATTTCTTGAGGATTTGAAACACTGAATAAATGGGGGGAAAAAATGTCCTGGAGAGGCAGACAGAGAAACCTCTTTACTGAACATTGAAAATCTCTGTTGTAAGAATCATGATCAAATATAATTTTAGCAGTTATGTGAAGAAGTGACTCTACATGCACCTTAAAAGTGTGTGATTTAAAATACTGATTGGATCTAGATATATTAAAAGTAGCATCTAATATGAAAGAGAACTGTAGCATAGCCACAAAATCTCTCTAAATTTGTATCTACACATCTCTAAATATAACACTAGCATATATCACTAAATGTTGAAACTGCCCTAAAAGATTGCCCCAGAAATCCTTTTTTTTTTTTTTTTTCTTCTTCTTCTTTTTGTTTTGGGTACCAGCTTAGAAAATGTCTAAGCCAATTAAAAACATGCCATGGTTAAATCTGTCCAAAGTTGTGAGTATCACAGACAAATACCTTGCTTTAGATCAGAAACCAAGTGAATCATGATTTAAAAAATAAAATAAAATAGAAAATAAGTTTCTTAGAACAAAAGGAGAGGAGGAAAAAGTAAACAAAATTGTCAATTTTAAACAGCTGTTGGAGATCATCATGGTGTTTAGATTCTCTGGTGTTTGTTAGGATGTGTATTCTGGAACTATTTAATAAATTTAATAAAATGTGCTAGATGCTAAAGAGGAAGGTGACCCTGAAATCCATGGAGATCACTTATTTTAGGTCTATCTTTAATGTGGTAGAATGTGATGAAGAGAAAATACGAAAGCAGAGTTGGAAATTAAAGGAAAAGAAGATGAAATGAAGCAGAGTTGGAGCTCCAGGGGACAGGCCCTGCCACATCTTAAAAGATAGGAATAGCAGAAGAAGGTCATTGTTTTAGCAATGGTTTTAAAAAGAAAAAAAGTGAAGTAGAAAAAGAGGAAAGGAAAGATTGCATAAAGGAAGCTGTGAAAGCACTAAAATATGTGAAAAAGATTCAGTTAGAATAGATTTCTGAAGAAGCAGCTGAATGGTTTGAGAATGAATCAATATTTTTCCCTAAAATTCTGCTGAGATTAATTTTGGCTAAAATGTAACAATTATTTTTTGCGAGGGGGGAGGCAATAGATGGACCCAGAGAGTGTCTTGACTTTCACGCCTGTACAGAATAATTTTTTTATTTTTGTTTGTTGAAGGAATTAAAAAAATCTCTTGCAGTTTTTTTCCATTTCCTTTGGCTTTTATGTCTAAAGAAATATTCAGACTGGGAGAGGGGAAGGGAAACTAAGCCAGGTGGCAAGTCTATTCATCACCTAGTCAGTGGTGGAAAATATTGAATAATCAAACGAAAGTGTCTTAAAATAACATGAATGCAGAGGAAAAAAAAAAATCCTGCCAAAGGAAGGAATCTGTGTTAAAGAAATCTTGCAGTGTCCTTGTCCAGTCCTAATGAGACTTCAGCATTGTATGGAAGGCAATGTATGTATCATCCACAGCTATAATTTTTATTATTTTCAGTGTAATTAGAAACTCATAAATACTTTATCTGAAAGGCATTCAGTTTGAATACTTTTATGAAAACCTCTTGTGTGTGTATGTTTGTACTTATGCCTCTATACTATAGGCCAAGGTCTCTAAATTTGTTTCTCAAGAAGAAATCATCTCCCCCCCCCCCTTCTTCATTCTCGTAAATAAAAGTAATTTCTGTAACTTGTGAGGTGGTGTGGTAGCTCTATCAAGTTAAGGATGTAAACCAAAGCAACAAGAAGGAAAAAATAATAATCTGTGAAGTAAAGAAACTTAAAATTGTGAACTGAAACTGTTGACACAGCTACAAATCTTCATCAGTCTGCACGAATAAAGGGGACATGGTTAGTTTACTTACAATGTTGCTTGTCCCCACGCCAATCCTCTTTTATTTCTCACAATCCGAAGGTCAGTTGATAGAATTTAGAACAAATTAAACTAACATGTTGATAAGACAACGATGGGCCCAGCAAATGCTTCTAGGCTCCAAGCAGTTATCTTAAAGGCTGGATTTATACAGTCTTCATTCTGCTGTAGATGAGAGAGGGGTTTAAGATATAAGTTCTTCAATTTAGAGAAGGCACAGCCCAGAAATTGCTGTTTTAAACATGTATATACTGCTGAAATCCTGTATTAATTAGGTCCAGACTTAGTGAGACCTTAAGACTTTGGTTGTTATCTAGGGCATAAAATGCAAAATATTATTATTGGTTGTCAAGGTAGAGAAACATGAGAAGAAATGAAGAACTTAAAAGTCTTGGAAGAAATGGAAAGGAAGTATTTTTGAATGATAAAAATAATTTCTCACCTCCGCCCCTTCATAAATAGAAGACACTGATAAAATAGTGTTGCTAAAATAATCACTATCTACTAGTTTGTCAAGTATATGTAGAAATAATGTCCTGTTAGCATTTATCAATTGTACAGATGCCATTCATCAGCAAACACCATTTGCAAACAAATAAGCATAACTTATTTTTAAAATCCCAATTGCTTAAATTCAAAGCATATTCATTTTGCACAGGAGAGGAGAAGCTGTGTTTGGATTTTTTTCTGTGCATATGAGCTCTTGTGAACACAAACTGTCCGAGACATGTTTGTATGAGCCCTGCTTGATAGCCGCGTTCGTGGGCAGTGCCAAGATCAGTGATGTACTAGAAATACTTTAGTAAACTTTGAAAGAAATAAGGGGATGAACTACCTTTAAAGACATCAGTTCTAGTGTAGAAATGTTGGTATGGCTATTGGGAGGTGAAGAGATTATGAACAGACTTCAGTCAAATGTTCGCGACTGTTTTTAAGTCCTAATACTGTATGTGTATTCTGAAGCTGGAGTTAAACAGTTGAAACTGGGCTTGAACACAAATGGTTTAATCAATTTAATTTTTTTTATGCCAGATTTTCAAAATCTCTCTCCTTTAGCAATGTTAAGTGGCTAACTGTTCAACCACCTGAGGGACTTTCTCAGAAAATTCCGGGACATATCCAAAATGTATTTTTGAATTGGATGTCTTGCTTAATGAAAAACAGAGCGTTGTCTGGAACAACGACTATGGGAAATTAGATTTCCACATACATAGGGAGAGATCTGTAATTCCTGTAGTACATTTGGTGTCTTTGTAGACAGGAATGCAGCATTAGAAAGTAGGCATGAAAGAACATTTTAGGTGATGAAGGAAAAAACGAAGAGCTTTTTTGTCTCAAACTTTGTGGTTTTGGATCCTGGCACAGTTGTGTTTCATGGAATTAGTGGGAAATGGTTTTAAACAGGCTGTCATTTTCAACATGACTTATGCATAGCAATATGTTATATACATAATTGGTTTGAACTTATGTGGTGAATTTTATTTTGTGTAGTAGTATACCTTGATTCTGATTCTGCCAGTTACTAATGAGTTACTCTGTGCCTCCTTTCTTAACAGTTTACATCTTGCATTTATTTAGACAGAAAGCTTCATTAGTTAATGTTCTTTCCAGCTATGTACAAGTGGCACAGCACAACAGCAAAAAATTACCACACCTCAACTATAAATATAAAAATTATGAAAATACTCAATTTAAGTCTGTTAGCTTAAAAGCCTCTTTTAAGAGGCTTTAGGGAAAACTTGTAGGACCACTAGCATTACACGGGCAGTTTCAGTCCACAAGCTGCAATCTTTACTGTTTGCTGTAAGGTAGCAATAACATAGAAGGAGACAATCTGACAAATTATCACAGCTCTTCGGAGGTGTGAAAAATCCAGCATACTTTGTTTGTTTGTTTGTTTGTTTGTTTAACTGGGTTTCCAAGGAGACAAAATGGATTCAATGAGGTGGATTGTAAAATGCAACAGTCTTAGTAGAATTACAGCTTTATATGCTTAATACTTACCCAAACAATGGTTGGAGGCTGAAAATAAATCTGATAAACTCAAGTTAAACACTACTATCTGACCCTTACTTGAACTGCAGGGTCAGATCCATCCCAACATAGTTGGTTTATCCTCTTGGGTCTACGATGCTCTAGTAAACAGAGTTTTATGTCCTGGAGAGCTTAGATTACATATGAAAACATTTTTTGAGTGGGGCAAGCTTTCTCAATCCAGCCTAAACTGCGTGGCTAAAGTTGCTGTTAGTATTTTGGAAAATCACTGTAGTTCCATATGTGAAATGAACCCCTGATTGAACTGCAGGGTTGGGATCAGCGTGATATAGTTGAATTATCCTCTTATGTTTAAGATGCTCTATAGTAAATAGTATTCTTGCCCTGGAAAGGTTAAGCCTAGCCACTGCTATTTTTGGTAGCTGTTCAATAACTCTTGTGACAGGAAACACAGTGAATAATCATTCCCTGTTAAAATTGGCAGTGCTAATAATATTGCACACCTCTATGAGAACTTGCTCAGCCTAGAAGGGAGAGTCCACGTCTAGGTATCCATTTCCTGCATGCAGGTTGTGCCGTGCCGTGGTTCATTCATATAGGCCTCTTCTGTACCTGTGTTAGCTCTACTGCTTCTGTTTTGGAAAGGCAAAATCAAAATGCATGTGTTTTCTAGTGTAACTGCAAAGTACAATTGTTCTAGTGGTACCACAATGCAATAACATTACAATAAGTTTATTTTTTTCCCATTTTTTCTTATTAGGATATGGTTAGAAAAAAACAAAACAAACAAAAAAACCAAACACAACAACAACAACAACAAAAAAACAGCTGTTCAGACTACTGAGCTTAAATTTCAGTGAAACCCTTTGCCTGAATTTTACCATGATCCTGTACTTGCAAACTTTTTGTGGGGTGAGGTGCTGATTTGGAAATATTTGTATTTGTACATGTATTTGAAAATAATCCATGCCTCAAAAGTTCAAAACTCTTTCCTAAGGGAGAGAAAGGGTGTAGGAGGACAGAGACTATGGAGGTGACAACGTTGTGGGAAAGTGGAATATCTATAGTTACAGGAAACAACAGAAATGAGAGGGGTGTGTGTGAATGAGAAAATGGAAGGGAAAAATGAGATTGCAAAGGAAGGAAGGGAAGAGCAGAGCTAGAAGCACTGACCTTAAGAGGTAATGAGGCCTAAGGAGGAAGCTGGCAGAGGGAAACAGTAGCAAACCTGTGACATGAACAGAAAGAAGGAACAGTTACAAGCTGCAGGGAGAGCACAAAGAAAGGGAGACCTTGAAAATGAGAGACACCCAGCAAGTGAGAATTGGGGGTCAGGAAGCAATAAATAAAACTTAATGGAATATTCTTCAAAGTAAGCTAATTTAACTTTATGAAAGCATAGTAAATATTAAGGAATCATCTCTATTATATATTTTTCCATTTATTTTAGACAGACATTTAACAATTCTGCACCCATTTCCCAACTTGCAGAAAAGATTCAAAGGCAATGCAACTATTTCTCCAATGATGCCTGCACATCTGAGTCTAGGCTTGGGAAGCTGTCTGTATAAATATTTATGCAACATGTTGTGGGAATCCAGTCTCATTGACATATTTAACACACAAGAAAAACTTAATGACCTTGAAAAAATCTGATGTCTTTCTCAGCATGTCTGTTTTTTCTTGTTGTTGTTTTAATTAATAACATAGTTTTATGGAATCAGCCAAGAAATTTGAAGAATATCATTAAGTATTCTTTCAGTAAGCACTCTTTACAAAGGAAAATGAACAAGACATGTACTTACTATTTAGATGTAGATAGTGCTTGGGACAGCATTGAAAGAGTTACCATTTTGTCTGTAGTTAAGCAGATTATTTTTTATGTCATTACTTCTCGGATTAGCTGTAGCTGTTCATTGCTATCCTTGCCTGTTTGTAATAGTAGGGGAACAGAACAGCCTAAAAGTTCTTCACATGAGTACTGTAGGTGATGATACAGGTGTCAGTCTCTTTTCAGCTGTTCTAGAAACTGGGAAAACAACATAGGTAATTAAGAAAAGCAACGCAATAGCACAGTCTGTAATTACACAGTTGTCCTATATTCAATTTAACTATATACAAAAGTTGGAAAGTGTGTTTTATGCTATACGCCTCTCAAAAGTGTGCCATTTGTGTCATCTTCAAAGACTACTGAGTGTTGGAAAAGTGAATAGCAAGGGTTTAAGCAACAGGATGTAACTGTGATGCTTTCACAGTCCATTATGTTGTTGCAACTGATTCAACAAACTTTCCTCCACACAATAAAATTATGAGTTTTGTACTCCCAAATTCCCAGAATCACAGCCTGGTTGAGGTTGGCAGGGACCTTGCAGGTTATCTGGTCCAACCCTCTGCTTGAGCAGGGCCATGTGTTTTCCCAGGACCAGAAAATGTGGAAGACAGCTATGTTCTCTGAAATCAGTCTTAGTGGCAACTACAAGGATACGTGCAAAGTCTGTGCTAAATGGTTTTGTGTTGAGGGCAAATTGCACTTCCTCTGAAGCTGATGACTATTTAGGAAACATTTCAAAATGAGAAGGACTGGATATAACTTTGTAGTTTGACATTGGATATTTTAAGTATTTGTAACAGAACTTATGAAGTTTTTCTCCTGCACTATCGACTTACATGTGTCCTCCTCCTCCTTGCTCCATTTAAAGTGATGGATATTTCATGATGTCAGTGTTTAATTCCAAGAGGGACATGTAATCTCCTTCATGTACCTCCTAATAGGAATAGTGCATGCATTTCATGTGATAGAGGTGGTAGAGAACTGAGCAGCAGCTTTTGTGTTCTAGGAGTCTCTGAAACACTGGTTATGCTCCAGTTTGGAATGAGTGAGGCTTTTGAAAGGATTTGTGTGGACTTCCTTTAGCTTTCTAGAAAGTGATAGCGTGTACCTGAATTTGGTTAACAGGCAACTCCAGAGAACAGATCATCTCATATAAAAAGAGTTGTCACCTTTGAGAAGTTCTCACTTCTTTTATTGATTTATTTACTTACTATTCAGATTTAGTCATTCTGTGTTGTGTGTTCATATCCTGATCTGTCGATAGAAATGAGTTTTAAGAAATTATCTATGCAGATTATACTTAAATCACAGTACTGTCATAGATCAATATTCCTCTTTGATGATAGGAAACGTGACAGTACTTGCACCTAGGAAATCTGTACATAAGATGTGTATAATTTATCTAAAATCTTTGTCTTCAGAGAGATGGAACAGCTTCACTTCAATAGCTGCTGAAAATTCCCTCATTGTTATCATGTGTTCTCTGTGACTGCAGTGTATGATAACAATTCATTTTAAGAAACACCTCCTGAAAACTTTTCAAAGTGATTCCAATACAAATCATATAAACCAGGTTCACAGAGATTAAAATAATTTTTCATATACAGCCAGTAATCTCTTATTTTGACTAAAAACGTATTTGGTTTCTATTCTTCCCTGAAATTGGAAAATAGGTAAGCATGTTGGATTATGTCCATAATGAAATGACACATGTACTGCAAGCTCTCAATAAGATGCTGTGATTTTTTTATTTGAAGATATCCTGTTTTCCTCTTGGTTTACAAAGAAAACTCAGTGTCGAGGGAGCTGAAGACTGGGATGTGCTGGACTAATATAAATTTAACCAAAGCCAAGAATGCCCCTGGTTTGGCTCTGAAAAGAGTACTAAGCAGCCAAGGACATTTGGATAGCCAAATCTAACCCAGTGCGGTGAGCTTCCTATATTGTGTTGCATATGGCAATAACTATATACATAAATTTTACTCTGTCTGTGCTGTCCTTATATCATTTTTTTAACAGAAGATAGTCTGCTTTCTGCTAAGTGTCAGAGCAGGGGGACAATAACTTTATGTGTATACAAACTGTATATTCTTCTTTTCTAGAAACAGCATTATTATTATTATTATTATTATTTTTTTATTTTTTTATTTTTCCACTGGATCCCTGCTTTTTAGCCAGAATTAACTGTATGGCTCCAGTTTGCCCTGGTCAGGATGTGGGAAGAGCTAAATCCAACGCACAGACTGACCTAAAAACGTTGTATTGGCACTAAGAGAGAGTCAATAGGTAATTTATTTTGCAACCTAAGTAGAAACTGGTGTGTGTGTGTGTGTGTACGTGAATAAAATGAAATAAATTACAACAATTGTTTATCTAATAACACAGCAGACATGGATTTCTTCAGAGGATTATTATTTATTCCTGATCCTGTGTTTCAGCAACAGTCTTCCTCTAAAACAGTTTTCACAGAAAATATATAGCTAAAATATTTGTGTTAAAACAGCTTCTGACTTTAAAATTTCATCTGACTTCTTAAGGTTATATTCTGTAAGATGCTACAATTATAGTCTCAATCACTTTTGGGAATTCTTTAGGTATCTAGAGTGGAATAAAATGCTTTAGTCTGAATGTAAATAAGGTGCCCCAAATAGTATAATTCTTTAATTTAGCTCCTGCTTCCTGTGTTTTCTTGAAGCTATATACATTCATGTGGAATCAAATATTTAGCTTACTTGTAGATATTCCTGTTTTATGTTTTCAACAAACTACTTATCCCATCTAGTTTAAATAATCATTTTGTCTTGTTTTCTAGAATATCCATTTGCAATTACTAATTTAAATCTTTTTCCTCCTCTTCCACATTTTTCTCTTCTTGCTTGCTGTTATGCCTGAATTAAAAACATCTGAATTAAAAACGCTGAGGTTTTGATAACAAGTCTGTGTCTCATTTATTTTTCTTGTAAAATGCCACAGTATCCTTTTTATACTTAGCATCCAAGAAAGGTTCAGATGTGTTGAAAGATTTCACTAGAAACTATTTTTTATAGAAAATCAGTTTTGATCAAGAAGTTTTTTTTCCATGGTGAAGCTTTTAATTCCTTTGGAAAATCAGCTTTTCCTTACACCTCTGAAAGGGAGAGGAAACTATATCTTGAGTTTGTCTCTGAGACTGAAAAATGAAAATTTCTATGTATTTTCACTGATTACATACGTAACTACTATACTGCTCTGTTTACATGTATTTTGCCAGCAAATCCCGATGGGGGGAAAAGGTCGATGTCTCCCTTCCACCTCCTCCTCCCCCCCCCCGCCCAAAAAAAAAAAAAAAAAGTGAGAAATAAAGGTGTATACCAGATGAAAAAAATTGCAAGGATAGCATGTATTAGCAGAAAACCATTCTTCACTCTGCTGCTGCAGGAAAAAATAAATAAATAAATAAATTTGCACGTTATTATGTACTAGGAAGAAAATTCCTTGCTACCAAAACAAGGTATGACTGAAGGAAAATGAGTGCTAATACAGTAGTCTAGCCAAGGATCCCCTCCTTCCGTTTTCATGTCTTCCCAAACCTAACTAACCTGCTTAGAAACATGGACAAAGAGCATAGATTAAGAAAAGAGCTTATGATATGTCCAACATTACCACTTAAAAATGTTTTTTGCAGATGAGTAACCTCAAGCTCTTGATACAATTTGCAATGGCAAGGTTGGAAATTCAAGTTAGTGAAAATGCTCTTCAAACAGGAACAGTTGCTATTGCAAAAAAAAAAAAAAAAAAAAAAAAAAGGAAAGAAATGAAGAAATGTATAGAAACGGGTGTGAACGGTAGACTTGTGGGAGAATTTTCAATTTATTTACTGAATATCACGTGCTTAAAATGAAAGGGAAATTGTTTTTCAAAAGTTGCCTAATTACTGATTCAGTTGGAGGCACTTAAGAATCATGCTTCTGAAAGCCCTATAATCAACATAGACTTCTGTGTCTTCACAAGTTTGCTGTAATTCTACTATTGGACTGGAATGCAAGTGCAGAATTGCATCTATTGGGATAGCTTCACTGTAGCTTGAACTTCACAAATCAGAAGTGGCATGTAATTAGAACATTTATTATATAATGAAGGAATTCTGAGCATGGAGACTTTTTCAGGAAAAACATAAAGTACACTATATTTGGGAGGATTATCTGCTCATATCACATGTATTCCTTTGAGTTCATACTAAACTTCTGTGGAACTGCAGAACCAGAAACATTTGTGGTTCTGCCAAGGAGTAGCTGTGTGAATTTCCACTGGAATTTCCAGAAAGCATTAGTGTAAATTACCATAGTCTACCTTAAAGGCAGGAATTAGGTGATGTGCAGTATAGTTGTAGCCCTCTACTCCTTTCTTACTTCTGTCTTAATGAATCACGCTGTCACTGAAATCAGGAGCTGAGCTACTGCACTGATAATCTGTGCTTGGCATCATCTGATAAATAATTGATTCCCAGTTATGCAACGTGAAATACCCTTGCTTTCTCAAAGAGGATAATTGCATATTAATACGTGCACATTAATAAACATTAACAATAGTGGAAAAACAATTGAACTAATTTTGTTTTCTTGTTTATAAATCTAGACTTATGTTTGTAGGCATAGTCTACATTCTGCCTTTGAATTTTATAAATTACAATGTTTTTTTTTTTTGTAAACAAAAGAAATAAGTATCTTGCTTAAAACTTCATGAGTCTTGACCACATTGTAGGAATATGAGGTCAGCTCTCAGGGTTTTGAGACTCTGCATGGTTCTGTGTAGCTCAGGCTTGGGTCCTCAGTAAAATCATCTCTAGATTAGGTTTTGCTTAGATTCAAGCCAGCTGGACAAATAGTTTCTGCCATTTGACTTCTTAAAGGCAGAGTTAAGCTGCTTTCAATTAGCTTTCTCCCCTTCTTGTCCGCCCACCCCAAGCCTCCTTCAGACCAGGAATGGGGTAGCGAGTAATTTTCAAACAGTACAGTGTCAAATTGATTCCAGGTTCTGCAGCCATGTTGCAAACTACCTTTTGCTATGAAGTTATTGTAAAATAGTCTGTATTTTCTCTGCAACTTCTACCTTTTGAAATAAAAGGTTGGCAAGTTACTGTTCAAGTAAAAGAAAGGCAAGAGAGTGGATTTTTAACCCTGGAAAATTGTGTACTTTCATAACATCTAATAGCTTGAGCTCTGGAAACAAACTACCTCATTTGTCATTTCAAGCGTACATTTTGAGCCGTTTGCAGGGGTGTCTGTGTAGGCAGTCTTGGAATTGCTTTGAACAGGAACTGTAGAACTGTCATGCAGTGATAAGAAATGCAAGTTACATAGTTTGCAGTGTGCTTATGCATATCTGTATGCCTTGTATATGCATGCAAAGTAAATACTGGTGAACTGAAGTAATAAGGACCAACTGTGAGATTTTATGAAAGGTACGCTTGACACATGTAAATGCTTTGTCCAACAATCATAGCGATTGCCATCAAATAACATGCAATGAGTGGAAAGCAATTTTGTGGTAACTGCAGCCCACAGTGGTTTGACAAAAAGTCATAGTAAGAAATTGCTTTCATGTCAGAAAACTTATCTATTGTTAGAAATTCCTGAAATGTTAGGGAGGGTGTTGCCATTATTAAAAATAAAAAATTGAATATTCCTTTTTTTTTTTTTTTTTTTTTTTTTTCCCCTTGCTTTCCTTTGCATATGCTTTTATCTCCTTTCACTACGTGCATGAGGAACCAAGTGTATAAATACTGTTGGGAATTGTGGACTCATGGATAATGAATCTTATTCATTGATATATTTAAAAATACAGTTTTCAGAGTAGGTTTTTCAAAAGTAAACTTTCAGTGAAGAACTGGCTCTGAGAGAACCCTGTCAATGGGCTAACCTGCATAGGACCTATACCAGTCCTTTGTACATAAGGCAAACACATCTACATTTCTATCTGGGATTTTCTGATTTCATGGAAGAGATCCAGAGGAATTGCATATTTAGCTTCCTTAGGCTTTGGTGAAAATTCCTGTTGTAAGGAGAAAAAAAAAAAAAGTAAGCATAGAAGAGTTGGGAGGTGCTTGAATCTTTTTCCTCCAGTGGCTAGTAAAGGTAAAAAGTCCAGCTTTTTTTTTTTTTTTTTTTTTTTCCCCTGACAGAAAGCAACAAGAGCTTACAAAAATATCTATTAATAATTTCAAAATATTTAGAGATACCTTTAAGGGACCTCTATGTGCACCATAGATTAACAACAGACTTTGAGGTTTGACATGATGGGCCAAATCATCCTGCAGAGACTGCAGAGCTGGGAAGGGCTGGTATGATGTCAAACAGCTGATCTCCCTTCTTTGCAGATTGCCCCGTGCATGTTTCTGCTCTGAGCTGGCTCCATGCTAGATTTAGGAGGTATAGGATGTGAGGGGAGAGGAAGAAAGAGGAGCTTTCTCTTTGCTTTCATCTTTCTGTGTCATTCTGCAAGCAAGTGAAGATGTTTTTCCCTAAGTGCTTTGACCTGCTGTTTCAGTGGTGTATCACATAGCATTTTAATATCTAAAGCCAGAGAGCATATAAACTCTCATATAAAGGTATCCTAGAAATCATGTAACTGAGTATAATTCAAGGCTGACCATCTTTTTCATTAAGTGTTTCTTAACCTAATAGATTTCTCTGGTTATTATTTCTTAAAATACGGCTAAGCAAATGTAGGGCTATGAAAAAAGAATGAGATGCTTTTATGCATTCTGGCTCCATTTGAACTCCATACTGATGAACTGCAAAAACAAAATAATTGTTTTGATTATGAAAGTCAAAATCTGTTATCATAGGAATGTACACTTTTGTGAATTTTTATATATTTTGAAGAGCAAGAGAAAAACTCTCATGTCCTTTCAGATGTTAAGTAGGTTACACATAGCGTCCTTTCATTCTTTTTTTTTTTTTTTCCTTTTCTTGCAGTGCTACATTTTTAAAATGAATATATTAGCTTTTGTTTGTGATAAGTAGAAATTAAAAACTGACACACCTTTATTCTGACTGTGCTTTTACTGACAATTGTAACCACTCAAATTAATAGTCTAGTAAATAATGCTGTCTGCCAAGGAGCTGGTTTAGGTGGAATTTTCTGAACCACTCCCCAGCATGCTGAACAACTCCTTAAACTTCTGTTATCTGTTTGCTGACAGTTGAAGAAAAAAAAAAAAAAGAAGAAAAAAAGAAGAAGAAAAAAAAAGGAGAAATGTCTGTCCTTACATTCTCACTGTATAATTCTTCTCAAGGTTGCAATACTAAATCTTTCACAGGTCTAATTTGGCAAACCTGAGTTTTGGGGCATCATTTTGGATACTAATCTTGTCAATGAGCTGTGGAGGAAGAAAATCAGTATTATGCCCATATCTCTAATTTATTACATACATATATATATGCATATATATGTACGTATTTGTGTGTATATAATATTATATGTAAGTTTCTTATTATAAAAGCATGTAGAGATAGTCTCCCTTGCACCAGCACTTAGTGTATGACATTTGTTTCCATCTACATTAATAATGTCTCAAAAATTATAGTCCACATATAGAACAAAAATTAATAATTGGTTATGTTGAAGTGATTATTCTCTGTAAATTCCTGTGCCAAGATGTATGTAGTTATGGTAGAGAGAGATCAGAGTGCAGTGAGACAGTAAGAAATGTAAGATTTGTGAAATTTGTTGTAGTGCTTAAGGAATCATAGTTTCATAATGGTATGTATGTTGTATGTACGTAAAAAGGGAACAAACCTCAAATAGAGGACATCTGTAACTGCCATCAAGTATAGCAAATGTTTAATGTCCATACAAAGCTCAAACTGAAACAAACCATTGAAACTACAGATAAGTGTTACTCACCTATACCACTTCTGACTAGCCACTTCTGAAAAATTTAGCCAAATTCTGCAGAATATTCACATAATGTTACTATGGTAGGCAAATATAAGAAGCTTCCTCCCCACAACGTTCCTTGATAATAAGATGGCCTCCAAACTACTCTGCAAATTTGAACCAGTTGCTGCAAGATTATGAAAGCCCTAAGGCAGAGACCAGGTTTAAAGTGAGCAATTTATTACTCGTGTGTGAATCCAGCTTGATTCAGTCAAACCCTGTATTTAGCTGCTACCTGCCTCATCTGGAGAAGGATATCAGGTTATCTGTATCCTGTGATAGCTCATCCATCATCAGTAGAAAGAGATTTAACAAGACAGGAAAAAACAACTCATCTTTGACTAGTATGTACGTATGCAAGGAAGGGGAGGAGGAAGTTTTGAACAAGATTCTCTTTCCATCAGCTGGGTAAACACACTGCTGCTTTCCATCAAAAATTGCTTTATCGTTGTTTTGGAAATTTCTGCGTTGCATATATAGCCCAGTAACCACTAGAAACTTCCATTTCCTATTGTGTTTAGTCTGTTTAAAACCTCAGTTCTCCTCCTTGGGGAAGCACAATTGCATGTATTTCTCCGGAGTGTGTAAATAACCTAAGCTGCTAGTTTAGGGCCTTTGCTCAGGAGAAGTGAACATTCTGTGAGTGGCCAGCAGTGGTGCAGATGGTTAGTGAAATATTTTTATGATGTAATCTTTTGATAACATACTACTAATTCTAAATTACTAAATACAGAGAGTGCAAAAGCTAACATCCTGAAAATACAAACTGCAGTAAATATGTGCTGGATTGCAAAGACAAGACAAAGCAAAGTTCCTTCAATACAGACAGTGCAAAAACTAACATTCTGAAAATACAAACTGCAGTAAATATGTGCTGAATTGCAAAGACAAGACAAAGCAAAGTTCCTTCAACTATGGAAAATCTTAATGAGAGAAGACATGTTTGCCTAACTGAGACTATCCCATTTCAGACTCAGTAGGGTTACATCAGCTGAAATGCCATGCATCCATTCCAAAGTTAGCAAGGTCAAACATCTTCCTTCTGCCTTTCCCCAAATTGCAGTGACTAAAGTATGTTACTGTTTCAAACTATTAAGTCATGTCTAATGATTGTATTGTGTGTGATAAGGAATACTCCTGTTGATTAATAATAATCTGATTATCTATCCTGTACTCACCTTGAGAGTCCCTCAGAGGGAATTGTTTCAGGAGAGTGACTCAAATGTGAATTGAGTATTCGCAAATTGAGCCTTGTTTTAGCAAATGTAATCTCTATTACAGCCTATGTGAATTGAAATACTGAGTAAAACTTAATCTCCTTAGGGTTTTGTAGTGATGTTGTATCCTTGAGGCGTTTTTGGGGTTTCACTAAATAATTCAGTTTTACACACTGGCTGCAAATTTGGGTGCAGTATGAAGATGATTCTACAATCTAGAAAGAACTACTTTGTGCTGAGTTACCTTCATCAACTAATATGAATTTGTTTCAGATTTATAATTAATTATGGTATAGTTCAGCTCAAACACATTGAGGAGATACAGCAAGTCTTGTAGGACGTTTGTTGTCCTTAAGCTCCTTAAACTGTTTATGATGTTGATGTTTGATTTGCAAAGCCACAAATAAAAACGGCTAGAGATACAGCATTATTTTTTATTTGTCTCTTTAAGGTCTTTCAGCTAGTTTCATTGCAAAGTAAGTGACTTACTGCTTATGTGTCTGGAGAATGATATGCTGTTTGGGGTCTGGCCCTCAAAGAAAATGCATGATCATTTAGGGGGAGGGTAAATAAGGCAGAGATATATCAACACAGTGATAAGGAATAACAGATGAGCAGCACTTAAGGCTGGATTTACAAGCTGTTCATTACTGATATGCAGACAACTGTCATTGCTGTGAAAGTACCCTAGTGGGTTGAGCAACATGGGCAGAGTGCTTTTAGTTGATTTGGGAGCATGTGGAATAAATCATGCTGTTGCCATGTAGTTTGGTCATCTCACAGTTGGAGGATCACTACCATTGCAGGCATCTCCATAAACAGAGCACTTTTCCTAATTTCTGAGAAGCAGCATGCACTGATAAAGAATTCCTGCCTGTTGCTTGCTTTTAGTGAGCACAGTGAAGAACAGAGTTGGAAGTGTTGTTAAGTCTAGTTTACTCTCAGAAACATAATTTATAATGTACAGACTAATATAGCTCCATCTTGAAAGCAGGTACCTTATTCCAGACAGTTTTTGGAAAAGTGTCTTAAGACAAATTCTTCTCAGAAATTTATTTCTAGCCTGTGCATACACATGGCCAGTCTTTACCTGTTTCTTCTTGTGCCATTATTGTCACTTATGTTTTCCCTTTCTGTATTGTCCCTCTCCCCGCAATGAATTTTCAGGTGGTAATGCTGTCCTTTCCATGTTTTTATTTCACTAGCTTTAGCATGCCAAGCTCTCTAAGCCTCTACTATGAAATTCAGTTGCTTCCTGGATGACCATCAACTCTTTCTCTAAAATGATCCCATTCTGAAACAACCTCTTGAATATAACTGACAATTATGGTGTATATTTTCACAATACATGAGCTTCATGTATGTATTATAAACTGATGACATTTTCTGTCTCTATTCTGAAACAGTAAGATCCTTGAGTTTCCTTTGGCTGTAATGTTGATATTCATAGATTCCTTATCATTAATGCTTTTTAATACTACCAGCTAATGAGATAGCAGTAGATGTTTTTAAATCTTGATGTTCATCTGTAACTCCATCACCTTGAATTCTGAGTTCCTGAGGTCAATCTACTCCTCTGTGACAACCAGTTATTTGTCTGTGTAGCCTCTACCCTCCTGTATGTTATTAATATCTTCTAATTTTGCATTGGTGACATATTTTGATGGCATTTTCCCAGTCTTTGGGATGGAGACCTTTAGAAAATTTGAAAATCAAGGAACTCCACCAGCAGTACCTTCATTACTTTTCTTCTTGCATCCATGTTTTCCTCTCATTTTGGCTTTGTTCTAGAGCTGGCATATTATCAAGGTTAAGCAATTCTAATCACTACTGCTCTTCTCTAAGTATGGGTATTGCATTTTTAATTCTCTAGCCCTTTTGTGTCACTGTTGGTTTGAAAGACTTAGAATCATAGGATATCCTAAATTGGAAGGAGTGCATAAGGATCATGCAGACCAACTCCTGGCTCTACACAGGACTGTGCAAAAATCAAACCCTGTGTCTGAGAGCGTTGTCCAAACAGTTCTTGAACTCTGGTACGCTTAGGGCTGTGACCATTGCCCTGGGGAGCCTGCCACAGTGCCTGACCACACTCTGGGTGCGGAACCTTTCCCTAACCCCCAGCCTGACCCTCCCCTGTCCCAGCTCCATGGGACTCCCTCGGGTCTTGTCGCTGTCCCCAGAGAGCAGAGCTCAGCGCCTGCCCCTCCGCTCCCCCAGTGAGGGAGCTGCAGGCTGCCATGAGGCCTCCCCTCAGCCTGCTCTGCTCTGGGCTGAACAAACCTCTGCTGCTCCTCGTAGGACTTCCCCTCCAGGCCCTTCACCATTTTGTATCTCTCCTTTGGAAAAAAATGCTTTTAATTTTGATGATGACGTCTCATTTTTGTATCCCACTTTATTTTGATTTCTTTTACAAAGATTCACAGCTTTGCCTTTTAGCTATTTGCTGCATTTAAGATGATGGCTGAGCTATGAAGTACTGCTATAATGTATACAGTGTATGCAGTAGCTTAACCACAGTTTTCAGCTTTTGTTTTTGTTTTCCTTTGGAGATGCAAACCATTCCCTCAGTGAACGGAGATTTCCGTTCTAGTCTGTCTCTCTACTTTTACAAGTGGTGCAGTGTGCTTTATTTTTGCTTTAAGGGAGAGGGGTAGGGGTTGAAAGATAAGAAAGCTGTGTTGTAGCATACTGGTTCCAAAAATGATAAAATGTGAAAAATAACAGGCTTGTTCCAGGGCCATGCAATCAAAATAGATTTTGCACTGGAGATATAAAAAGGGACTATGCAAAACATTCCTGAAATAATTTACACTGAGTTCAAGTTTAAAGCTAGAGATATAATAGTATATTATGAGTTCTTTTGGCTTTCTGTTTTTAAATCAACAAAATTATCTCAACTTTAGCACTCCACTTAGTGCACTGATTCCTTCAATATTGTACAGTTTAGAGCTATGAGCCTACCAGTCTTGCAGATGGCTCTTTCTGAAAATTGGAAGGCTTTTATTGTTTCTAGGATAGTGTTATGCTATGGCTTATTAGTATTCATGGAATGAGCTCTCATTCTGATAATTTTCAATGTTGATCTGCTTTTTCTTCAGAATCATAACTTCCCAAATACACTAAATTTCATCTCACATCTACTGTCTAAAAGAACAGTCTCTGAATTAGTTTTCACTAGTGGACTAACAATGAAAAGCACGTGTGCCTTATTATTGACAAAGGACTTCCTTACCAGTCATCACTATGAACAGTTTGCCTGGGTATGAAATGTTGAGGAACAGCATGCACAAGGTTAATCCTTCGTCACTGAAAGTGCCTGCGGAAGGTTTCAAACAAATGATAGTGAAGATAGGAGTGAAAACCTTAGGAACAGCGTAGATCCATAGGAGACAAAGCTTGATTGTCTTGCTTCAAGGGACAGACTTTCTTGCATTACATGGGGCAGACTACGGCCTTTTTTCATTTGCCACCATGAGTTCTTCTACTGGCTTTCAGCAGAAAATATTATTTTATCTACATGGATGAAAATAAAGCAGAGTAATGTGTTTTAAAAAATCTGAAATTGTCTACTTGTCTACTTGTTTTTGTAAGTCTAGACACACCAATAAAATTCTACAGAATCGGGAGTTCTTGTTGTAACCTGTGATGAATTGGTAAAACAAAAAAAATAAATTACAGTACCTACGCCTCAATATAACTTTTCTTTCATAAATTCAGAGGGCTTAAGAAAGGGGCATTTTTATTGTCTCTTGTTCCACAGACGAAAAAAAAAAAAAAAAAAAAAAAAAAAAACACAAGCTCAAAGAATACAATCATGTTGATACCACTGAGGTAAAATAAAAGTGTAAATGCATGTCCATCCATAAAGTAGGACCAAGCTGACATATGGGAAAAAATTGAAAGTCTGTATCAAGCAAAATGGCAGTACTAAACTTTGACTAGTGGTCACGTAACTGCTTTCTTTTTGAACTATATGTCCCTTACAGTCCAAAAAGCACAAAATCAAATCTGCATCTTTATATTTTAAAAGATTATATATAGGCATTTATCCATGCATTTTGTATATATATAATAAGCATATATATATGTACATATAAATATTAAGAAGCTTGTCTTATTCCCACCCTCTTGACTAATAGGAGATTTATAATTCCGGTTTTGCCTTGTTTTAATACATTATTAATTCTTTCATGTCAGGATGAATCAATATTTCTTGATATGATGTGCCAACATGAAGTACATTGGTATGAATTTGAGCTTAAAATGGATTAGTGTCATGGGACTGAAGTTTAAAAGTCTGCTTGACTCTGATAATATTCATAAAAACATTTTGTGTTTAGGCCTGGCCCACAAGCTTGCATGACTTGCAAAAAATTCTCAAAAATGATATTTGTTTTTCAGGATTTGAACAGATTCTATTCCTGATATATCAGTCAGTGACTTAAATTTTTGTATCTACCATCATTGGCATTCCAGAATTATTTGTTAAGCTTTAACTCTGTTTCAGGCAGGAAAACATAAAAACTAAAAAAACTTCTTTTATGAAGTGTTCATTTGATGGTGTGAGGACAGAGTCAAATTAGTCCTGTATGTTAAATTACAGAACTGAACAAATAATTTGGTGTAAGATAAGCAGGTAGTATAGTGTCATTTCACCTCTGTTTTTTCTGTCTCCTGCTTTAGAAATATACAGCTTCTGTTTCAAGTAGGAGGATTTTGCAAGAAGTGCTGAGCGATGGAGAGATAGAAAGAGAGGGGAAGGGTGAAACTTACTTTGCTTTCCTCAGTCTCTATTCTACCAGGACAGTGGACACAGTAAACTACTGTTAAGAAGAAGTCTATTGCTTGGAGCTAGGAAAATAAGAAGAGAAAATTAGTAGCTAGAGTTGCAGTGTGTTCTCTGAATTTCTGCAGCCTTACATCACTGTAAATTGTTCTTTGCTATGGGCTACATATAATAATTTCTTCAATGTATTTGAACATTTCCTGCATGTTCTGATGTTTGCTGAGAAAGATCAGCAACTGTGATAGTGATCAATATTCTGTTCATGTCTAGGTTGCTCAGACAGAACAACTGCTTTAGATTCTAACAGTATCTAAGTATATTACATTAGTTTCAGAGATCTAAAACTACTGTTTAGCCCTTAACTTTGATCAGCAAATCGTGAGTATTAACAGGGAGTGTTCTTTGTGTGTTGCTCAGTAGTTAGGAACAGTGTGTTGCTGTATGAATTTTTTAGGTTAGCTTTTTAAGTTACATCTATGTTAATAAACAGTGCCATGGCAGCGGCACTGGGAATAGGTGTCTTTGGTTGCTGCTGTTTGATAAACGGAGGACTGCTTTTGGCCTGGGTGAAGTGCTCCTCTAAAATGATCCTGGGAAAAGGTTGGGTATTGTAATGGGCAAGATTGCATGGTGCAATCTTGGTTTGGAATCTGAAAGGTTTTGTTGTATGTGTGTGGCCTGACAAAGCCAGTTGGCCTCAGGGCAAGAAAATGGGCTCTGGCACAGCTTAATTCACTAATATAGATATAACCATAGGGTAAAGGCCTACCAGAACTTCTCCTAAAGCTGAATATTTTCATATTATGAAGGTATTTATTTTCCTTCCTCCCTCTACATGATCATTTTCCTCATTGCTTGCATATATTTTACCATCTTATTTCAAAGTTTTGTTTGCTTGTTTGTTTGTTTGTTTGTTTTTTCCTTTTGCAGCTAATTATTCATTTTTAACTCTGCTTGCTCAATATACAGAATACAAAGAGAATACAAAGGAGAGCTCTGTCGCTAGAAGGGCCTTGAACATGAGCTAACTAAACATGTACAAAACCAACTTCCAAAGGCTTCAGATAACAAATCTAAATTCCCATAGTAATAAAAATTAAAATTTCAGGATAGCATGCAAAGCAATTATTTTAAAGCACGGTATTTCAGTTAGACTTTCTGTTCTGTCACTTAAATTTAGAGCCTGGTGCTAAGCCCACTGAGATAGTTTGGAGTTTTGCTAGTGCTCTCAGCTGGGGTTAGGCTTGGCTTCCAAATGCATGCACATCAAGGGCAAAAGCATTACAGTCAAGTGGAAATTACATTTTCCACTCAAAATAATTTTTCTGTTTTGAGAGTTCAGGCCCTAAAGTGTCACAGAATGGGAACTTCACCAATGAGTTATAAAAGCTGAGTTATAGGAGTTACGTGTGAAATTGCATACGTGTTATGTTAACAAACAATATGAAAGCTGTGAAAGAAATGTGCAAAGCCAGCAGCAGATTTTTATGTTTTTTTTTATTTTATTTTATTTTATTTTATTTTATTTATGAATAAATACTGTGCATAAGTATTGGAGATCAAACTCTGAATAGTCAATCTTCATTTGTATTTACTGCCTGGTACTCAGGCTGGGTTTTCTTCAAGGCCTGTACTTCTCTAAGATTAAATTACAATTTTTTAGTTCTGTCTGCATAACAGAATATTTTGCGTTTTGAAAAAATAGTGTTTTTGTAGCATACCAATGAGGATTTGTATTGTGTGCCATGAATGGCTCATGAGGTGTTTGAAGGGACATGACTGTTGGGACTTTCTGCAAGACTGACCCAAGCATGGGGCCCAAAGGAGGCATAGTCTAGCTCCAGACCAGGCTTTGAGTAGTAAAAACCATCTCACCAGGTCCCAGATATCAGGAATCTGCACTGAAGCTTACTTCCAGGTTGTCTTCTTGATACTTCGTCTAGAAGGGAGGTTTAGAGAAAAGTAGCATAATATATAGTACGAACAGGCAGGGGCTTGAGAATGAATGAGGGAGTTAAGTTATCTGATGGTGTTGATGGAATCTGTAGAGGTCAAAGGGATCCAAAATCAGCCCTCAGATATTAGCCTAATATGAGGTTGTGTGGGACTTTTTTGAAATATAGATTTGAACTCTATTAAAGAAGGCATAATCAAGAGTGTGTGTGTATCTGTGTTTGTATTATGTACAGGAAGGAGGGGTAGGGATTGAAATCTGATCTTGGAAAAACTTTTGTGCTACAACTCCAAATGTAGGCTGGTTGAACCCTAAATAGGGAGACCAAGTAAGTGATTATTAAGGTGTTAATATTGAGTTGGGGCTGTCAGTGCTTATTTAAGATTGAGAGGTGTTGGTGACTTGAGAAAGTGCAAGTTAAAATTACTGGGCTGAGTTCATTCTACATTTAAATTTATTGAGTTGCAGAGTTTAATTATGCTACAGTAGGGGATAATTTAACTTGTCTGAAAACAAAAAAGTCAACTTACTGCCAAATTCACATACTTATAATATTCTGGGTTAGATTGAACTAGAGCTGTACTTTTCAATGCAAAATACCTTTTTTTTTTTTTTTTTTCCTTTCCAAGTATATAATTTTTAGGACATGAGGGTAGGTAGAAGGATGGTAAGGTAACAGCAGTTAGAATGAAATAAACTGTTAATTATATCTATTAAAAATATATATATATTTGAGAAGAGAAGACTGAGAGGGGATCTTATTAATGTGTATAAATATCTGAAGGGAAGGTGTCAGGAGAATGGAGCCAGACTCTTTTCAGTGGTGCCCAGCAATGGGACAAGAGGCAATGGGCACAAACTGAAACACAGGAAGTTCCAGCTGAATATGAGAGGGCATTTGTTTACTATGGGGGTGACAGAGCACTGGGACAGGTTGCCCAGAGATGTTGTGGAGTCTCTTTCTCTGGAGATATTCAGAACCCAACTGGGTGTGAACCTGTGCAACCTGCTCTAGGTGATCCTGCTTGGCAGGGAAGTTGGATTAGATGATCTCCAGAAGTCCCTTCCAACCTCAGCCATTCTGTGTGATTCTGTATAATGACTTGTAAGCTGCTTATTGATACTTAAATTGTACACTGAATTTGTTGCATAGTATCTTTACAAAAGCATAACCTAATTATTCCATATTGCATTATCAAAGCCTTCATATGTTTTTTTAAAGGAAGGCTACCTGCTTCTTCCCTGTCTTTGGACACCTTCCATTTAAATTTATGCAACCATCCTTTGTGAGAACAGGAGGTTGCTTCATACAAACAATGGAGGAACAAGATTTAATGAATAGCAGGAAAGTGTTCTTTGTGTTTGTTTGTTTGTTTGTTTTAAAAGCACATTCCATGTATTTTCATGTAAAGACCTAACATTTGTAAATAAATGTCTGAACGTGGTTTTTGTTGTTCTTGTTTGTTTCTTTTTTTAAAGGATTGTTGTAATCACAACTATGAAAAATATACAACATCCTGTCTGTACTATATACTTCTAAGATGTTCCTCGTTAGTAGAATCATTCTTCACATCCAAAGATTCCTCCATCCAGTGCTCTGTTGTGTAGTGTCCCTATCTATTCACAATATACTGGTATGATTATGTAAACATGTGAAGAAAGCACATGGATGAAGTACAGGATATCCACAAGAAAATAAAAATCTTGTTGAATTCATAGTTTTGTTTCATTTTCAGCAAAAGTCAGATTTAGTCTTTTGTAGGGAAAGGTAATATTTCTCTCTCTTTACCAGATGTGAAAAACATTTTCCAATGAGTAACCATGAACACTTCTGACAGGACACTTTTGCAGGGTTATATGTTTGCCTGAGTGGGCAGCCCTTTAAACAGAGATGAGTTTCTATGAAGAACTGTTGGACAATAGGGGTCTCCCATATTTTAAGTATTTATTTAAAATAATTAATAAATATTCATATATATATATATATATATTAAATATGCATATTGTTTTATGTAAATATGTTTGATAGAACTTTTACTACAGAGCACCTGGCAGGCTGAGATATCCATCTGGCTGATACACCTAGGCTCTGCCACAGTACAGTTCCATAACTAGTGGCAGGTGAATTGTTAATATTGGCTCTCCAAAAAATTAACTCCCATTCATTTCAAAAACATTACTGGACTCAGCCTCATACCATGGTATTTACAATATTTTATTTTCCCAAACAGTACTATGTATTAATTAGAAGATGAAACAGTAGCCTGCATTGCTGCTAAAGACTAGACAACATACACAGAGGTAATACATTACTTCTCAGTTATATCTGTTATATTCAAATAACAGCACTGTGAGTTAAGTTAATATGAATATTAATATAAGGAACACTTTTTAAAAATATGGTTGCATGTCTAATTGCAAACAAATTTATCTTTATATTATTTATAATGAAAAATGTATACCTGTTGCTTAAACAGCTATTTTTTTGCCTTTTTTTTTTTTTATTTTTATTTTTTTTTCTTTAAATAAGGATAATATCAATATTTTGCAGGTCTGTTTATTTGGTAGCTTATTGTGTTCATCCTCATTTCATTTGTTAAAACAGCTTCACATCAAAAAATACTAATGGAATTCTTTACCAGCCGTGTTAGAAAAATTTTCTTCATTTTGAAAATAGACTTAAAATAGAGTTTGTAATGTAAATGTAGACAAAGCCTTGACCTGTGTGCTGTGAGCTGATACTTCACGAATATTTCAGGGTTTCAGGCTTCTTTTTTTTTTTATGGTGGTGGTGGTGTGTTGTTGGTATTATTATTTTTTTAAACAAGCTGGTTTTTGCTTTCAGAATGAAATATGATAATACTGTTAATTTTGCCTTCACCATGCAGCCTTTCTCTGCAGTCTTGAATGCTGAGGACAGAATTAAGTCCAAGGTACATACCACAGCAACAACTTTTTATCATATGTTAGTGGTCTTTGTCTCAATCTTGTGTTGCAACTCAGCTCATTTGTGGTACTTGAAATCATGAGACCAGAAGTATTTGGCCCTTCTCTATAAGAAATACTGGCAGTGGAAGTGAGTGGCTTGTTGCAATCTGTTTTATGATGTGATGGCATGGGAGAGGAGGGAGGTCCTTCCTATCATGTCTACCTTAGGACTTTCCCCCAGGTAAGCAGTAAGGGAACAGCAGGTATGAGGGAGGATATCATTTGTGTCACATATCATTTGTGTTGATATGTGACACAAACATCCAATAAATTCACATCAAGGATGCCACGCATTACATGAATATATACCTAAATCTGCTATCTGACAGTACTGCAGTACATTTGGAGAAGAAAAAAAAATCACCCTTGAATAAATGTGAATGTCTACTTGAAAGGCAAAGCGAAGTGTCAAATAGTTATAGAGAGTTATTGTAACACAAATGAAGCAATGGCAAGACAAAAAAAAAATCATACAAGATTGTCAGAAAACATTGCTTAGCATATATTAGGAAACATCCTTTGGAATCATTTGCTTCTTTTAGGTATCTTTTTAACAGCTATCCCTTGTTAAGTATAACTTGTGACAACTGCTACAAGGCAAATACTGATTTAACTGAAGTTCATTATGGATATCTGAATGGAGTTTAATTGGCCTTAGATTTAAGAGGGAAGAACTATCAGATACCATTGTTCACTAATGCAAATTTTGGCTGAAAAGGTGGCCATACCTTTCAGGAGAAGTAAGTCTGCCCTTACTTTTTAGTTAATTTGATATAAAAGGTCCCTCAGTTATTACATGGTTATAGTTTTGAGTTAGTAAGTTGGAAAATTTGCTTTATGTGCTCCAAGGAAAACTAAATAAAAAACAGGTAGTTTTAGAAATCACTGAATGCAATTTACCTTTTCTTATGTAGAATGTGAGTAAAAGAAAATAAATATATATAATAATTCATGAACATCTTATTGGTTTAAAGTTCATTAACTTGTTAGTGATTACTTTAAAAACTACCAAAGGACAAATCAGTCTCTGGAGACAGTCTAATTTTATTTTCTACTATGAGCCAGTATTTTGAAGAAAATATTTGTTTACTGATTATTTTGATTTTTTTTTTTTTTTTTTTTTTTTTTTTTTTTTACTTCTGAAAATACTACTTTTTAAAGATACTGGCTGTTTGAATCTTGTTGTCAATGGTAGTGTATTATATTTCATCAGGTGTATCATGGTTACCCATAGAAACAGGTATCTGAAATTTTCTTAGAACTTGCAATGCGTAAGTCTTGCTACTTTGTGTGGGTTTGTTACATAGATGGATCAACCCATCTCAAGCTAATAGGCTTGTATGCCCTGTGTTGGTCAGAATAAGTAATAATTTTTCAAACGCTGAGCAATGTAAACTGTCCACATATATGTGATGGACATGATACGATGTTCTGTCCCACAATATTGGGATTCTTCATATAGCCATACAGTGTGGGGAAATGGAAATACAACGTATTTGCGTTAAATACATGAGAAGATGAATAACTGCAGTTGGTCAAGTATCTTGTGGGACTTGATGAGACTGAGAAACCATGTTATACATATAGCTTATATTAACATTGTAGTCACAGGTCTTCACACTGCAAAAGCATCGGGGGCCTCTGATAAAATTGTGAGTTAGCAGATCTAGCACCGTATTTGGAGGGAGAGTTTTAAAAAACCACCATATTAATTTCAGTCAAAGCTAATTATTATTAAACAGATACAGTACAATTGCTTATGGACTTGCACAGTAAAACAGAAAAAGTAAGAGATCATAGTTAAAATAATTCTAAAAAATGTAAAAAGTACATCCTGTGGAACTATAGCCAAATATCAAGTAAAAGCAGATACCTCTATTCAAAGTTGCGATTCAAAGGCACCTTTTTTTTTTTTTTTTTTTTTTTTTTTTTTTTCTGTGTTTCTCTGAGACTTTTCTTTTCTCCTAAATAGTTGTCTACGTACTTGCTGGGGAAAATCTGTCTTAGAATTCAAAAGTGATATAACTTACAAACGTCTGAGGTTTTGAATCCCCAGCATTAGGTAGCGATTCAGTTTTTATTGGATAGATGCTCAGCACGTTGTAAAATTTGAGTTTCTTTTCTGAGGTATCTCTGGGCAAATACAAGCTGAAGCACTTGGAATTACTGATTCCCTTCTGAAAATCTGAACCTAAAAAATTATAGGTACGGTATTTGTAGGAATGCAGTGGAGAAGGGATATATCTGAACAACATCAAACCTGGTTGGCACTACAAGTTTGATTTTAGATGATTAGATAAGATGTTGAACGAAATTTCTGGACCTTAACAGGCTGAATAATTCAGACATTGGAATTGTGATCTTTCTGATATTCTTAGATGTTGATCGCTTGTTTTGCATATATTGTCCCCTCTCTCCTACCAGTAAAAACACAATAACGTGGAGTTTTATCTAATATTAATAACAATAACAAGGAACAAAAGGTTGCTGTCTTTTCACTGAATGCCTTTGGAAATATGTAGCATCAACAGTGGTTAGATCAGTCCAATAATTCTTTAAATTATGAAGAAAATTACTGGCCTTTTAAGTCTATACTGAGAAATAAAGAAATCAGGTTTTGTTGTTATCGTGTTTTGAAATAATGCATTATTCAATAATACTTTCATTCTAAACTATCTTTAGTGGCAGCTTATGTAGTTAAAAGAGTTGTTCAGAGTATGCAGATGACATGTAGTTTGTGTGATCAGGTTTTCAGGATGTAATGCTTGAAATGGATTACTATCTGCCTTTGAAACATTTCAGATTGTTTTAACTGGGGATACGAGCAAGCACATGCTTTTGACACAATTCCATCTCATTCATGTTCCTGATTGTCCTCAGAATAATCTGTAGCTCTCTGTGTCCTGACCAGATCTAATCATCTGGTTTATTCTGTGATTGCAAAATAGTACACTATATTTGTTCTCTTTTCAAATATGTGTAGCACTCAAAAGTGTATAGCACAAAAACAAGCCCACAAGCAAAATCTGACTTAGAGGTTCTGAGAGGTCATTATCAAGATAATCTAAAATTAAAAAATTAAGCTTAAAATTCTGTTAATGATTCTAAAACAGTATGACTTTTAAAACAAGGTAAAGAGATTGTTGGTTGCCTAGTGAACAGGGGTATGTGCTAGTGCTGGGGAACTCAGATGTGGCATTTGATACGTTTATAAATATTTGAGCTGCAGTTAGGCTTTATAAATGATAAATGTATATTGCAACATGGAATCATCAGTTACTGGCCTACCCTGAATGATACATCTTTTTATATTTATGTTATTCCATAAATATAAATAAAATATATTCATATAAATAATAAATATATATACAATATTATATATATTATAAATATAAATATTATATATAATTATATATATAATTATATAATTAATATATATAATATATTATATTAATAAATATATATTATAATAAATAATATATATTATTATAATAAATAATTATAATAAATATAATAAATATAATAATAAATATAATAATAAATTATAATAAATAATAATATATTATAATAAATAATATATATTATATTAATATATTATATTAATATATATTAATTATATATATTATAAATATATATATTTTTATATATATATATATATATAGAGGCAAACCAAAAATCTTTAAAGCTGCATATGGGATAACATAAATATAAATAAAATAAATATATATTTTATTACATATTTTATATATATTTATATATATTTATATATATTTATATATATATAAATAATAAATATTTATAAATATATATATTTATAAATATTATAAATATATAATTTATATTTATGATTTATATATATAATATATATATAATATTTAAAAATATTTATATATATATAATTTATATATATATATTATATATATAAATATTTTATATATATTTATATATTTATATATATATAAATAATAAATATATATAAAATATGTAATAAAATATATATTTATTTTATTTATATTTATGTTATCCCATATGCAGCTTTAAAGATTTTTGGTTTGCCTCTAGGTTTGTTGTTGCTTCATTTAGCCATTCCTACTATAAATACAAAAAGCTGTTTCTGATTTTGAAAAGATTCATAGCTTAGCAATGCAGAAACAAATACACTTGGAGCATACAAACTAAAAAAGCAACTAAAACATTTCAGATGGCTGTAAATATTGTCCTTTTAGATAAGAGATCAGTACAGATGTCTAACTTGAAGTCTTTTCCCTGTTTTTTTTTTTTCAAAGTGTGTGCACTTCTGACCTAAATATAAAAATTACCCATATAAAAAATAGAATGCTTACTTACATTCATTAATTTCAGTTCTGCCAATTGGCCACTAATGAAATATATAGATTAAAAAAAAAAGTTCTGGAACCTAAAGTAATAAAATAATATATGTGGCTTATGGTTTTAACCTGAAGGAGCTGAATGCTGTAAGTAGTGCCTATTGCATTTTGGGGGTGATGTTCAGATACTGGCAGAGTAAGTCAAAATACTGGGAATGCTGATCTGAATTCTGACACTATCCTTACTTAAATAATTGTTGAAATTTCACATGATTTTCATAACCAAGGAAATATCCCTTAATTTTGAATCTGTCGTTTGACTTGTCTACATTGACATGTACCTCTCTGCATTTTTTTAACAATGTTCCTAAACTATCAGCTAGCCCTTATACATGCTGTAAACCATGAGTCAGGTTAGCAGTTCTGAGCTACGGAGTACGCTGTTTTTCAAACTAACATTAGCCCCTACAGCTGATGTTGTCTCTGAACAAGAAATCGAAGCTCAGGCCAGTGAACATCATCTCAGACTGTCTTTGGGAAAGTTGGTCTGTCCCAGACTTCTGCTGGGAGACCAATCCTGCCTGGCTCTGCAGGGCTGTTCATAGACTCCAACGTGTCCAGGACAGCAAGGATCTTTCCCAGCACACTCTGCACAAACACATAGCAGTGGTGTTAACCTTGGACCTTTTACTTCTGCCATGGTTGCAGCTACTCTGTGTATTCTTGTTGCTTACATGCCTTTGGTTAAGTGTGGTCTTCCTTCATGGAAATAGCTTTATGATCTTTATGATTGTGCAACAATGCATGAAACTGCAAACACCTGGAAAGATTTTCCATGGTGCAAGTATTAGTGCATTAGTGGCCAGACATCTGGAACTCATCAAGAGATTCCTAGTGGGCCCTTCAAATGCTGATTGAGATTTTTCTTTTATAAGATGCACATCTCTTGACGCTGATTCTGAAAACTGAGAGGAAGGTGGGGGTGGGAAAGTCTCTGATTGGCAAATGCAATTATCTACCACCCCATACTCTAGTAAAGAAGTAAAATACCAACATGTATGCACTTTTCGTATTTATTTATTTTTTCCCCCAAATTTAGTATCCACTTAAAATTAAACTTCATTTGTTGTAGAAGGGAAATTTCTTGGCTTATGCTGGTTCTCATGTCTGTTCTTTGCTCTACATTCTATGGATTTTTCTCTTTTTCTCCTGTGTAATGCTACAGATGAACTAGAGGTGAAAAGCAAAGAGAGTTAAGGCAGCCCAGGTGGTGTCTGGTACTTCCAGTTTTCAGATTCCCCCCTTCACTCCACATGTGAGTCCTTATTGTGGCCTGTTGTTTATAGCTGATGATATTATTGCATCCATGTCCTTCTGTACTATCTGACCCACTGTAGCTTTACTACACCTGGAAGATAGTCAAAATTAACCTCTCCTCAAAGTCAGGTCATTTTTGAATGGCTGCAGTGACAGAATTTGCAAGACTGTGAGAGGACATAAGTACAAAGTGGTTGCCTGTACACCATTTAAAAAAAAAAAAAAAAACACAACAACAACAACAACAAAAACTGTCCTCCCCCCCAGTTTTTGTTTGCTTGTTTGTTTGTTTTTTTTCTCTCCTTGTAACAAAGTAGGTATGCATCCTGGGATGTTTTGATGTTGCTCAGCACAGGACATTTATCGATTTCTTTCCTGGTCAGGCTGGATACTCTGATAGTCAAGTGTTGGAGGAAGAAAAGTCTCTTTCTGATACACCCCTTTTTTCTTCAGCAGCATACTCTGTGTAGAGAAACTGGAACATGAAATACTTTGAAGACTGTATGCTGCTGAAAAATGTCTCTTATGGAGAGATAATCTCAAAGGTCTAGAAACTGCCTCACTGGAGTGTCAAAAAGCATCTGGAGTTGGTCACAGGATTTAGCCTTTGCTGTAAAATTTATGTTTAAACATTTCCATCTCCATATTTTGGTCACTTCTTGTTACAGAAATATACAGATTTTATTTTTTTAATAAAGCAAATAAGAGTGTTTTGAGCGCTGATGAAGTAAGTACCAACAGTTTGTTTCAGGCCCTTCTATTCTAATACACTTATGCCAAGTTCTCGAAGCTGGTTCAAAAACTGAAAGCTGAGTAGTCATTTATGTAATTAATTTATCTGTCACATGGCTTTCTGAAGATGATCAACATTTTCAGGCTTTACTGAGCACAAACAGGAAGTATACTTACATAAACACAAATTTCTATAAAACACGAATGTCCTCTTTGTTTTTCCTTTTTTTTTTTTTTTTTTCCCTCATCCCCTCTTTTTTCTTCTTTTATCCCAAATGTATTCCCTCTGCCCCGCACCATGTAATCTTTCTGATATAAATATATATGCAGCTGTTCAAAACAAAGGAAAAAATAGCCAGGTCATAGATTTATCTTTGTATTTATTTTCTTAGATGTCTTTGTTGAGAAATATTGAGAGCTAGTAGAAATGGGCTTGCAGAATATAGGATATATATCTATATCCTATATATAGATATAGATATATATCCTATATATATCTCCCATATATATCCTATAGATATATATAGGATATATATCTATATCCTATATAGATATATATCCTATATATATCTCATATATGTATCCTATATATATATATGATAATGCATGCATTTTAAGACAGTTTACTTCAGAATAGCTCTCATGGGGTCCCTATGGGAATGGAGTGATCTAGGTAAGCCACTGGAGTGTATCTTTGAATTAGCTTCAGCTGAGAAGATCCAGTTCACAAGCTCCAAATCAACTCTCATCATGCAGGACAGTGGGGAGACTTGGTTCAGATGTGCTGGTGATTCAGACTAAACCTGTAGACTCAGCCATTGCTGACTTCTGTAACTGGCTTAGGCTGACGATGACTGATCTTGAAAATTTAGTAGTAAAAAAAATTTGGTAGTAAAAAAGTTGAATTAAAAATGAGATTTTTAGAAAAGATTGAGCTGTGTTTTTTTTTTGTTGTTGTTTGTTTGTTTTTTGTTTTTGTTTTGTTTTGTTTTCTCTCTCCCTTATGGATTTTGTGAATGGTTTTTCAAAGGCATGAAAGATTCTTATAGCCTATCATGGTTTTCAGATGTCTTTTTAATACAAAAGTTTAATTACAGTCTTAATCTAAGAAGATGAAAGCTAGTGAATGAAAACTTCCTAGATTCTTACAATTTACAATCAAATTACTGGACTGCAATGTGTTCCAAGCCTGCTCACCTTTGGAAGATCTGCATATACAGAAACTTAACTAGAATATGTCTGACAGAAAAAGGTGCAATAGGTTGCAGAGGTGACTTCTGGGAATTTAGGTCATAGATCTGGTAAATTTTTTTGGATGGCTACTGACACAACAGGGAAAGTGTCCTGCATTATGCTGTGTGCTCAAACCTTTTTAAGAACGTATGCGTGGGTGTGTGTGTATATATATACATTCTTCTTCATATATATATATATATATATATATATATATGAAGAAGAAAGAACACCTCTAGTATCTTTTCTGAGGTAAAAGAAAGCTTTATTCTTTCTAGAGTGGCTAGAGCAACATGAAAAATTTTGGTAGATTTAGAATGTCACATACAATTCAAGTCTTGCCAGAGACTGAAGTCAGTGGGATGTGCTGAGTTAGTGTTACTGGCCCAGGATCTGAGAGACTTTTCCAAATGTACACAAGACCTCTGTGGCAAATGTAGGAAGCTCAGTCCAGATCTTCTGACTCTTAGTCCAGTCTTCAGATGGCAGGAACATCCACCCGCCAGCTTTAGTTTTCTCTAGTGTTTTCTTGTAAGTGAAACAAGACTAGCATGTAGGTCAAAGCGATGAGCTACTGGTAGATTTAGGTATTGCATCCCATACTCCATAAACTCTGCATCTGTAATCAGTGGAAATAGTTTATAGAAGTAATCCTTAATTATAAAAGCGGTAATACTGGAGTTATTGTCTCTAATGTGCACTCTTCCTAGTCACCTCCCAGATTTGTTAATCCTGTCAATATGTGCATTGGGCTAGACCTTACGGAGATATGTAAACTTTTAGTGCACTGAGCCACACAAACTGTAGCACAATTTAATGGTAAAAGAGCCATTGAAATATTTTGCTGGAAAGCCAGACTACATTTTTCAAGCATGTGTTTATAAACTCCTGGTTCTAAGTACAATGGCTGCATTAAAAACGAGAGCTAGGGAATAGGCAGTGCTCCAAGTGGAGTTGGGAGTGGAAAAGGAGTAACAGCTGACTTCTGTTTATCAGACCAGCTTAAGCAGGATGTGCTTTCACATATCTAAATATTTATGTAAACAGATGCACATTAAACCACTTAGAAATAAATAAAGCTTTCTGAAAATAGAACTCCACAATGGCATCAGGAGCTGTTTATCTTCAAGAACTGTGGGAATGGGCTTGAATAACCAAATATTTCATTGAAAAAAATGCAATAAAACTAGCTTCAGATGTAATTTCTTAAGTTTATGTGACACAGGCCATCTGACTATGCTGACTGTATGGATTTACTATTAGTATTTTTCTAAAACCAACCAACTTTACCTCCTTTGCCAACCTCACACAATGGTTGATAGTACTTGTTAGTAGAGCCTTTATGTGAGATAGCTTGTCTGACCTTCTGCATGCTTAGTCAGAGAAAGCCTTGTTGGCCATCTCATATTCTACAAGTGATTTTCCTACTGTGTGCTACTTTTTCTGCTATTTGAAAAACAGTATACCCCAGCCACAGTTCAATAGCTGTTTTCTCTGGTTTTGTATTTTTATTTTTATTTTTTTGCTGTGGCCAACTTCTGTACTTGTGTGGTGGTTTTTGGATTTGTTTGTTTACCCCCACCCCCCTTTCTTTTTGTCCTTTTTTGATTTGTTTTTCATTACCATGGATTGCTTTTTGACCTCTCATCTCTCCATGCCCTCCAAAAATGTAAAACAACCTGTCCTTAGATATTTTTTTCTCTAACAGAAATACATCCAGATTTTCAGATAGTTGATTAGGATGTATTATAAATATGTTGTTATAAAAAACAACATATTTTAAATATGTTGTCATAAAAGAAAGCTCCAAATCATCCTAAATTTTTGTGAGGAAGAAGTCCTGCTTTCCTTGAATTTTACCTATATTTTCTTTCTGTGATTTCTCCTACTTGAAAACATTAGTTAACATTTTTATAGGTTTCTATTCTATAACCATGATTGCAAATCCTGATGACTTCTTGAACACCATTAGCACTCTGACTTCTCGACCAATTTTATCTCTAAAAGTTTCATGCAATAGAAGCTAATAAAATAAATATTCCAACAAAAGGTTTGCTGTAAATTTGGGGAAAGGTAACTCTAGGGGATACAATAACCATCAAGACGTACTAACAGATTTCTATGATCATTTTACATCAATAAATGCCAGTCCTTGTTCCATGTGTTCTTACTGTGAGAACGATGCATCTGGTCAAATGTTTAGAGAGTTTGTGGTTGGAAAAGGAAATTAGTTCTGCTCAGTCTTGAGTCGATTTAAACAAAAGCAATTTTGTTTTGTTGTGTGAAGCCCATGTTTTCAAAAATTAGTAGGCCAATACCTTCAGTTTGTCCTTCTGGCTTCCAATAAATGTGAAGATGTTGGCTCTGCAGCTAACTCAAGCATTTGTGTTCTGTGATTATGAAATCCTTGCAGTTGCTTCCTCTCACAGAGCTTCATTTTGTGACTGTGACAAACCTGATGATAGTTCTTTTGACTAAAAAGCTCTTGGTCATAGAGATTTCCTAGCAAAACATCTTATACATACCAACTTTGTCTACAGCTCTGAAATATCTCTGTTCTGGCACCCCAGAATATATGAATAGAATGAGTAAGTACGAACATGAATAAATAAAATGAATTCAGTGAACAAAATTTTGATGAGTTAGACTTCATGGATGCAAAAAGTCAAAACCACTATTGTTTCTGGTACTAATCAAACCTGTTCACAGTTTATTTGACTAAAATAATAGTTTTGACTCAGGATACAATTTGTTTTCCTGTATATTTGAAACCTGTTTTGTTATTTCAAAGAGCTTATCTGTGCTGAAGAGTGTAAGAAAAAAATGCAAATAAGAAAATTGAAATATTTATTCTGAAAATCAGTATTTCGCCAAGTTTAATCAATTACTTCACATGTACAGCCTAACTGCAGAAGAAAACAATTCTTGAACAGTAGCAGAATGCTATTCTTGGTCTGCATAGCCTTTCTTATAGCTCTTTCTTAACTTGGAGTAAATAAATTTTGTTCAGTATTAACCTTCCTAACATATGGTAACTATGCTGATTAAAATGGTATTGTACTCTCTACCAGAGAGTACTCATGTTCTCATACAAGTAAGGATTTTGTAAATAGTAGTAAAATTCTAGGTGAATTCTGTAGTTGCATCTTAAATAAAAGTCAGAAAGTTTTAGTTTTAAAAAAATGTAAGGTCTTGAAATACAGAAAGGTTGAAATAAGAGAAAACAGAAGTGTTCCTAATATGAGAAATAGTCTGGTAGTCAAACTTTTTTTGTGGTAGTCAAATTTTTTCCACAGTGTTCTCCCTGCTGTTAACTTTTTGAAAATTGGTTGGCATAAAATTTATCTTCCTATTCCCATGTAACAATGGCAAAATCTTGATATTTGACTAAAATATTGATTCTTTTCTTTTAGGTGTGGTATGTGTAAGAGGCAAAGGATTTTCTCATACTTTTTCACATACTGTCTTTACTTACTTTTTTTTTTTTTTCCTTCCTCACCTCCAACTAACTAAAGTCATGATTCTGGATTTTGTATAGTTACCCAAACCAGTGCAGAAAACTGATGTGGACAGGACTGAGATCTGCATTTGTCATGCTTGGAGCAAACAGTGAAAGACACTGGGGGCAGAGATTCTGTGTTTTCTCAGTGTAATTTTCTCTCTCATTGATGACAAGTGAGAGCATAATACGATTGTAATAGTTATATTTTGTCTTTTTTCTTGTACTTATATAATTCTAAGAGATTTAGTACCCCTTGGAGGAAAAAAAGATGTGTTCCTGGCATTGTTTCAGTCTTCTGTTTTTCTTAATCAGTGTCATTAAAGCGAACACTTTTGTAAGCACTCCTCAAAATAAATAAATAAATAGATAGATAAATGCTCTTTTATGTATACATGAGAACACATTGAGAAATTGTGTATTTAAGAAAGTAGAGTGAAGTACAACTTCTTTGAGAGACTATGTAAAAATTTCTTGTTGGTTACAAATATCCACTTTCTGTCCTTATTGTTATGAAACTGTCCTATGTCCATATGAGAGCACGTTGTGCAGTTAAATAAATTTCATGGATTTTAAATCCTTTTTTTCCTCCTGTGTTTGTAGAATCACTGTCATATACAAGTGATACATTTCTCAAAAATCCAGAAAATAAATCTTCTGTGTGCACTCAGTTTCTCACTAGGTTTAAGTCTTTGCCTAAAGTATTTTAGTGTGCACACATCATTAGAATGTGTGTGCAGCTACTTTGTGCTTTATGAAAGTTTTTTTCTTTTTCTTTTATTTTTTTTTTTCCTTTTTCTTAGAGCTTCATTATGAATGGTGTGTTAACAGATGATGTGTTTCATTATGGATGATGTGTTTTTGAGTTTGTGTTCTTAATTGGTCATCTTTGGCATTACTTTAGCATTTAGTTTTTCTCAGGAACAGGAATTTCAAATTTCCCACATGATATCCTTGCCTCTAAATTGACAAGGGACTGAATTGACAGATGGACCACTCAGTGGTTAAAGAATTGGCTGAGTGGTTGCACTCAAAGGGTTCTGGTTAATGGCTCAATGTCCAAGTGGAGATCAGTAACGAGTTGTATTGACTGACCCTCAGGGGTCAGTATTGGGACTGGCACTGTTTAACATCTTTGTCGGTGTCATGGATAGTGTGATTGAGTGCACTCTCAGCAACTTTGCCAGTGACACTAAGCTGTGTGGTACAGTCAACACACTGGAGGGAAGGAATGAGGGACCTTGACGGGTGGGCCTGTGCAAGCCTCATGAGGTTCAGCAAGGCCAAGTGCAAGGTCTTGCACCTTGGATAGGGCAATCCCAAGCACAAATACAGGCTGAGAGAAGAATGGATTGAAACCAGCCGTGATTAGAAAGACTTTGGGGTATTGTTTGATGAGAAGCTCAACATGAGCCAGCAATGTGTGCTTGCAGCCCAGAAAGTCAACCATATCCTTGGCTGCATCAAAAAAAGCATGGCCAACAAGTCAAGGGAGGTGATTCTCCCCATCTGCTCTGGTCTCATGAGACCCCTCCTGGCGTGTTGTGTTCAGATCTGGGGCCCCCAGCATAAGGACATGGAAGTATTCGAATGAGTCCAGAAGAGGGGCACAAAGATGATTAAGGGCAAAGATGACTGAGCACACCCTCAGCAAGTTTGCCAATGACACCAAGTTCTGTGGTGCAGTCAGCACACTGGAGGGTAGGGATGCCGTCCAGAGTGACTTGGCCAGGCCTGAGAGGTAGGGCTGTGCAAACCTTATGAAGTTGAACAAGGCCAAGTTCAAGGTCCTGCACCTAGGCCAAAGCAACCCCAAGCACCAATACAGGCTGGGCGGAGAATGGATTGAGAGCAGCTCTGAGGGGAAGAACCTGGGGGTGTTGTTGGATGAGAAACTCAACATGAGCTGACAATATTCACTTTCAGCCCAGAAAGCCAGCTGTATTCTGGGCTGCATCAAAAGTAGTGTGGCCAGCAGGGCAACGCATGTGATTCTTCCCCTCTGCCTTGCTCTTGTGAGACCCTGCCTGGAACCCTGCATTCAGATCTGGGGTCCCCAGCACAAGAAGGACCTGGACCTATTAGAATGTGTCCAGAGGAGGGTCACAAAGATGATCAGAGGGCTAGAGCACCTCTCCTATGAAGACAGGCTGAGGGAGTTGTGGTTGTTCAGCCTGAAAAAGGCTCCAGGGAGACCTCATTGCAGCCTTCAGTACCTAAAGGGAGGCTACAGGAAAGCTGGGGAGGGACTCTTTCAGGGGGTGTGGTGATAGGACAAGGAGTAATGATTTTAAACTAAAAAACTAAAAATATTTAGATTAGGTGTTAGGAGGAAATTCTTCACTCAGATGGTGGTGAGGCACTGCCACAGGCTGCCCAGAGAAGCTGTGGATGCCCCATCCCTGGAGGTGTTCAAAATCAGGTTGGATGGGGCTTTGGGTAACCTGACCAAGTGGGAGGCATCCCTGCCCATGGGATCTTTAATGTCCCTTCCAATCCAAACCATTCTACAATTATATGAAATGATACCTTGTTGTCATGAGTTGATTTTTCTGATTTATTTTTTCTTCTGTTGAAAGAGTCTGTACACTCTATTTTCTATGCCGTATTTGGAACCTGAAAGTCAAGAAGGCTTTTCACAGTAGTTCAGGTAACCAAAACCTAGAATGTTTTCTGAGATTGCATCACCTTCCTGAAATCCTTCTCTCTCTGTGTTGACATCTTTGTTTATCTTCTGCTCAAAGTCTTTCAGAACTGTTTCTGCCAGTAAATCTGGCAGATACATGGCTTTATTGTGTGGGGTTCTTACCTGCCAAAAGGCTTACAGATATAGGGAAGAAAAACTCATGAATTATTTCTATGCTGGATGTCTTCAATTGTAGATTTAAAAAAAAAAAAAAAAGACAGATTTGTAGACAATTTCTGAGGTGATAATGCTTATGCTGACTTTGTGTGCTATTTTAATAGTGACCATTTTGATTGGTCTGCCTGTCAATGATTTAGATGTCCATGGCAACAAGACTGTTGATCTGGTGTTTTAATTTCTTCTCGGGAATTTTACCACAGATCTGATTTGCAAGTGATGCTATAGGAAAATATCTAAAGGCCTTTAGTAACATTCCCATCATGACAGTATAGCTGTCCTTTTGCACTTCCTGTCCTTAGGGGAAGTTACAGAAAAAAACATCCACGTAATCCATTCCTTCTGTGCTTCCTTTGCTGAAATTAATTTTGGTACTAGGGAAATAAGAGATGGTTTTGACCTGATTTCCTCATACTGTTCTCCTTTGTGTAAAGTCTGTAGAATCTACAGGAATCGCTTGAGGAATTCAGGACCAGACATAGGCAGCATAGGGAGGAGATGTCCTGTCTTGTGGCAATGAAAGACAACATTTCTTGTATGTTCCAAACTATATTTTCTAATGTATCTATTTTCTTCTGTGAAAATAGGTACTTACAGTGCCATCAATGTGCTTTCAAAAGAAAGAAAAAAAGCAGAAAATACAGCATTGGACTATAGTATTTATAGAAATATCTGCTGTTGTTTGGTGTCAGAGGTCATGGACCATCATCCATCCTGTCAGTTGGATCATTTAGATAAAGTATATTAGAAGTCTTGGTATGCTTAAGAAAAGAAATAATAATACATTTCCTTTCATTTCCTATGCATTTCTGCATTATAAAAATGCATTTTATACATTTCCTATGCATTCTGACATTATTTTTATTTAAGTAGATTTAGTAAGTACTGTACTGATTTCTGTGTAACATCTAACCTGGTGTACCTTAAGTGAACTTCTGAACCTGATACTGCTGGCTTCTGTGGTGCATTTCTGTGTGTGGAAATTGTTGCTTTTGAAGGGAAAAAAAAAGCATTCTTAAAAAATAAACACCATTTAAAAATTCAAAAATGGCTTCTAAGAAACAATTAGGGTGAAAATAAATTCTTAGCAATTTTTCTACTGCATAGTTTTCATTCGTACTGCCAGGTGCCACTCATATGGTTTGGTTAAGTCCTGCTGCCTTGTGTGTGTGTGTTTTTTTTTCTTTTCCCCTTCACTTTCTGTCCTAATTTCTGGGGTTATATAACCCTTGGCTGTGGACTTTTACCCTGTTCATGTAAACCTAAAGGTGTTAGTATCATTTTTGGATACCAGTGTGTTTTATCACAAGAGAGATTCCTGGTAAATCATTTTAAAAAATGGGTGGAGATTTATTGCCCTATTCTTTTTTATAGTTTCTTAATCTGGCTTGAGTCGCTGGGAAGGAAGCCATAGATTTTTTGGTATAGAGCCTTTGAGCAGCCTGTGTGTTACTGTGCTGAATCACAGCACCTGCACCAGCCTAAACAAACCATTTTTTCTCAAGCCCCTGGAGATTTTAGGCTTATGAATAGCAATTTATAGTCCATCCAATATAATTATAATAAATGCATAAAATACTTGGAAGTTGATAAATATTTGTCTGCTTATGCTTGGTCTGAGCATAATTAAATTACACCTGATGTTTATGATTCACTTCATGAAGAATTACAAACTGCTTTTGTGGTAGGAGAGATATCTTGAATGCTAAATTAAGTTGTGTGATGCACTTTCATTATTATTTCCATATGCACAAACCCTGTGAGTTTTATTATCCATTTAACTTCCATAAATCATTAAGAATTACTGAAAAATTCTTGCTTAGGTCAGATTTCATTTTCCATAATGTCATGAAAATATGTTTTGTGGAGGCATTTCTTTTTTCTATTCTTGGTGTCTTACGTATGTTTAATACTTTCATCACTAGTATTTGACAATTAATAAAAGTAAACAGAACAAAAGAAGGGAGAAGGAGGTGTCACAGGTTCTTTCTCTCAAACTGACTCACATTTCCTACGTGAATTTGGGCAAATCACTTCACTTCTCCATGTCTGTTTCCACATCTGTAGAGCAGAGCTAAACGTCCCATGGGCTTTATCAATCTTTGGAAAGTACCTAGGAAATCTGAAAGGCCTGTAGATTCCAACATCTTATAAATTACATCATGATGGCCTTGATTAGTTTAGGACTTGGTCAAAAGAATGTGCAGATTATTTGTACGTTTTTTTGTCAGTAGCTATAAGTGGTATTAATTTATGTTTCACAGGAGTAAACAATTATCACAAGCCTTCTGCATTGTTCTTTGGGGTTTATGTGCTGTCAGTAGTAAACCTGACAAAGGTTAGCCCATGCAGATTTACATTACTACTAGAAAGTTCAGCTACCAATAAAAAATTGGCGGGTGACAAAGAATTTGGACTAAGAACTGTTTAAAAAAATAAATGAGAGAATATTTATTATTAAAGTAAACTGTCTTAAAACTCTTTGGTTGCATTGTTGTCACCATGGCTCTATTTTTTTGTTCAGAACTTATTTCTTGCCTGTTATTGCTCAATGTTTAACCTCTCCCTTTTGGGCCATAAGAATAAAAAGAGTTGAGTGTTTGCAAAGCACGGCTACAGCCATCTGGAGATGTGTGCTTTTGGCCTCTTTCTGTATATTTTCATGGTAATTGTACTGTTTTTCCTGGTTGACCTTGTGATCAATAAAAGTCCAGATAAATCAACGCTGATTATTATTTTAGATCTTATTAGGAATAGCAATTAGAGCAGGAAAATGCATTTCAGGTTTCTTTCAGATAGATCTTGGGGGGATAGGTAGCTAGCTCCAAGCTGAACAGGAAGCCTCAGAAAGGTATAAGCAGCTTTTTGTCACCAAGGTTATGACAAGACAATTCCCTGATGGTGTCTTTGGTGTCTTCCTGCATCTAGTTGAGTGAAGCTGTCAGTTTGAGTCAGCCTCTGCTGAACAAGCATGATTTTCATGTTCTGGAGACTTTTCTGAGCTGTGAGGTGGACCTTAGTGTGGCATATTATGAGCTTTGTTATACGAGGATTATTTAATAGCAAGAACTGTCACCCAAAGGCCTATGAAAATAAGCCAAAATGGAATTATTGATAGAGAGCAGTAGTAATAAAAAGAAAGCCCACTAATAATTAGCTGCATAATTACTTGAGGGCAGACCTCTGGAAAAGTCATTTTCCCCACACGCTTTTCTTCCTCCTCCTCTTTGCAAATCTGTTCTTGCCAAATGCTAACTTAAAGCATTTGGCAGGCATAACTATTCATCTCTTACTCTGTATAAAGTACCCTCCATGTGAGGCACACATATAGAGAAAGTCAGGGTAATGGTTGGCTTGGCAAAGAGATTTTTTTGGACGGATAAAAATTCCCAAGGTCTCTGTTTATTTATATAGTTCTTGGAATAACCGTGTTTTCAAAAGGCTGCTGGCCAGCTGCTGAGACAGCGTTCCAGCTAATATATTCCCAACACAATCACCACACTTTGCTTTTCCCATCATGATATCCCCAGAGCTGTTTTTGGTTAAATCTCATGACTGGAATATAGGAAAGTTCACATTAAGTCAAAGCTCACAATGCCACAATGTTTCTTTCCTCTTTCCTTCTTTTTTTTTTTTTTTTTTTTTTTTAATTTTCTCCTCTCCCTCTCCTCTCCCATTTAAATAGAAGGTGCCTACCTTCAGCTGTTTTGATGCAGATGATTTCTCTATCTGTGGGAAAAATAAAGTACCTAAAACAGTGTATGGCTGCATATTAATGCCAAGAATAAGTGGATTGCTATGGTGGATCTTGAAAGCTGTATGGGAAGAGATTACTTTTAGCAAGCAGGTTAAGTATTCTATTTCAGTGACTAAGATAAAAGCAGAGCTAGTGCTAAGGATCTTTGTGGTATAAATGCCCTTTTTAGCATTTCATTCTTCTTAGCAACCAAACCACGAAGGCAATGAGCCAGGACAGCAAACTACTTTTTTTTTTTTTTTTTTTTTGATTTTTTTTTTTTTTAACCTTTTTTTCCTCTTTTTGAAGTGAAATAAAAAAAATAATGAGAGAGACTCATTTGTCTCTTGGTCATAGTGCACAGACAGCCTAAGTAACTTAGAAACGTGTGTGTGTGTATTTATTTATTTATTTATTTATTTTTCCCTGATTGGGTGAAGTGCTATCAATGTTGAAAACTCTTGCCTTTCTGTCCTTCCCACTCATGGCAATTCTTGTATTTATTCCACAGATGAGACAGAATAAGTGAATAACAACACTCAAAAAAAGAAAAACACGCCAGTTAATCTAGATCCATGGTGGCCATGGGTCCACATGATGGTTTTATATGTTCCATGGCCATAGCTATCCATATGATGGAGGCAGGACTCAGTGTTTCCCATGCAAGAACAATTTGCATATGCTTGCACAGCTCAACTTGACCACAGGAAAGTTGCTTGCTCTATGCTGCTCTGCAGGTTGTATAGTCTTGGACTAAGTTTTATGCAGGAGAGTGTTTTTAGCAGAAGCTGACTACAGGTAGAGAATTCTGTCTTGCAATGTAACTGAACTAGAGGTACATGTATTTGAAGTGTCTGCTGTTCTCCTGACACTTTTTGACCACGCTAAGAACCCAGTAAGGTGATTGTTGTTGTTTTTCCTACATAGCTACATTTTTTTTTTTTTTTTTTTTTTGTATCAAGGGTAGATAAAGCACCTTTTCATCACTGATTTAGCTGGCTTCTGTTCCTTCAGTTACTACCTCCAATTTTTCTACTTGTTACAGAGATCCTATCAATTTAAACATTTAACCCTTCTTCCTCTTCATATGCTTAGGGAGAATTTACAGCATGGGCAATATTTCTCAAAATCCATGTTTCGTTTTCCTCCTTCCTAGTGTCTATCATGTTAACAACACCTCATCCTCATGTTAATAAGCTGTGCCACAGATAGACAATCAGCTTTTTCCAGTGATCACAGCCTGCCTTTATGCTATGGGATTCTGTGACAGGCTATGGTACTACAGAGTAGTATTCACTAAGAAAATAGTTCTAAGTAGAAATAGAAACTTTCAGTGCCCTAGGCCAAGGCACTGAAAGAAGAAGGTTCAGAGGGCAGGATATGCTGCTTAGTCAAGCCAGCACTACCAGAGGAAGTGTTTGAGGTCATCTCTGGCTTCATCGACCGGTGTCACTCACTTTAGATACTTAGTAGGTAATAAGTTCTGTGTTGGGAGAGACCTGCATGCCTACAGATCTGCAGTAATTTCAGACTTCAAAAACATTAAAAAAAAAAAAAAAAAGGCAATTAGACCATCCTAGAAAGACTCACAGAGGTGGGGCACTGGAGGGCAAATATATTTTTTCAGTTTTTGTCTAGGATAATTGGGTGGAACTGATTTGAATGAGTCAAAGGCCACTCAACATTTTAGGGCATTCCAACCCCTTTCTCTCTGCCCCTCAAGCCTTGTAATAATATTGAAATGTACATTACTTGGGGAAAAGAGTAGCACACAGCTGTGCCTAATGTGCCTGGACTGGTTTGCTAGCTTGTTCTACTGCCATATATTGAAGGTTTTGGATGAAAAAATGCTGGTATACAAAAGAGAAAAAAATATTTAGTAAATATAAAAAGAACTTTTTGTCACTGTATTTATGTGGAGAAACTGGAATTACTGAAGTAATTCCCTACAATAGTACAATAGTAGGGAAAGTGGCTAACAGATAACAAAGCAACATAAGTTGAATTGGGCTTCACAGTTAAGTACCTAGAGGCACCTCCAAACCCTGCCACTAAGGTGTAACTGCAGAAAAAAAGGGAAGCTCCAGACTCCAAAGAATTCACAGTACAAAAACATTTACTTGAACTTGAACATTTGAGTGTTTGAATACTTTGAGAGAAGAAAAGATGTTTGCTTCTTGGAGATTATGCACATTATTCCTTCTTGTTCCACTTGATTAAAACTTCATTCTTTTAGAGCTATTTATTTAATTCATCCTTTCTGATGATTTAAGTTCTCTGAGCACCTAATTGGTGGATTTAATTTTCCCAGAAGGCTGGGTATGAACCTCATGACACTGCAAATTGCTTGTCACAAGCAGAAGGCTGCAAGATTGCTGTGTATTGAAGGTCCTGGCAGCAGTACTACAAGGAATCAACTCTTTTATTATGAGAGTCTCACTGCATTTTATAGGTGCCAATATTAAAAATCCTGAACGTTTTTCCTTATGTTCTGTTAAGTACACACAGGAAAGCCTTATTTGATGTGAAAGGGAGCCCAGCTCATGCACAGTGTAGTCTGTGTTATCATCGCTTACATCTTTTACACTAAGAGCTTTTTGTAGTTCCAACATCCTTTATTTTCAAACTATATATGCTATCTATAAAATAGTTTTTTAGTTAGTTAGTTTGTTTGTTTTCTCTAAAAGGACAATAGAAATGTCCCATCTTGTTTTACAAGATGCTTTGTGGGAAATATAAAATGAGAGTTAACTGGGGTTATTTTAGGATCTTTCAGAAATCAGACATCATGGTTAGGTAAGGTAAACAAAAAAAAAACAACACACACACAGTGCAGCAATAAGCATTACGGCTATGTCTAATTAGTTGCTACATTAATATATATATATATATATTGCCCTATTATTTACATTAATTTCTGGATGGGAAAGGTGTCTGAAAATTGATGTGTGTGTATAAACTTAATGAAACGGGTATGAACACTAGCTGTTTGTGTGCATACGGTTAAAGATCAAAAATCTAGTCTTTAAAAAAAAAAAACACAAAACTTTGCACATGTTATATTGCTTCCTTTTTCAAAAATACATGAAGCAATGACAAACTCTCACAGTATGAGATATATGCAAAGACTTCAACAGCTCCTATTTCTTTCATCTGCAGAGTTATACATATACCTAGCCTAAATGTTTCAGTATGAATAGCTGGTGGGGAAGGGAAGGGTCAGTCAGGCATAATACAGTTAGATGTGATTATTCATTTAAAAGCTACTGGCTGGGCTACTTAAATAGCTAGGTTTGGTCAGTTATATCTGGTTTCCACATGTGTTTCCTGTTTTTCTTCTAAATTCTATACTGCTTAGGGATCTGGGGAATGTAAATCCAGGATTTTCCTGAAAGGAAGGACTGCTTTGTTCATTACTGCCATGGGAATGTGTTAAATTTAAGCATGTGTAGTACAGGTCTCAACTGTGTTTCTCCAATAGCAGATATCAGCTTAGCTCATTAGAAATGTAAGAGTAGAAAGAAAGCAATTGTAGAATGGTGGACTGCTACTTTTTTTTTTTTTTTTTTTTTTTTTTGAGTAGGTAACAAGGAAGGGTGTGTGTGTGTGTGTGTGTACTGGTTGCTCTAGTCCATTCTTTGTTGTCTGCCAAAGTCAACTCAAGTAAATTAAAACAGTGACTTTGAACTATGCAAACTAAAGTAGCTCTGGTCTTCAGCCTACTGTAAACAACGTAAAATACATCAGTAGTCTTGGACATTCAGAAAGAGATAAAACATCCTGAGCAGAAAACATGGGAACATATCAAAAATGTGTTTATTTGAAATCTGTGACAAGGCACAATTGTGTTTTTCTCTCCTTAGACAATACTGTTTTAATTATGAGAAGTTCTGTGTCTTATTATAGTAATCCACCATAAGCCCTTAGAAACTGCATATTAAGAATTAGGTTTCTGACTGTCCAGCAAAGAGAAATAAGATACTAAATCTGCTGGAGCCTGGTCATTATCAACAGATTTCTGTGCAGACTTTTGATGGAATTACCATAGTCAAAAGAATGATTGTCCTGAATAGTTGTGAGGGAGAAGTGGATTACATATTACTGTCTTAAACATTTAAATCTTAATTGTTTGTGTGGTTCTAATCCAAGCCTCTGATTTTAGTAAGTCAAAACATGATTTCTCTGTATTCCCTTTACAATGAGTAGGAGAAGTTGATGTGCAGTTGTTGCAAGGTACAACTTCTTTTTTTAGTATTATATTCAAATATTATGTAATTCAGAATTAGCCATTCCTTACTTTGTAACTGCCAACTAGAAAAAACCAAGCTCCCCTGCTTTCAGAGTAACTTACAGTCACTCCTAGGGACCAGGTCCTAGCACAACCCTAAAATTATTTTTGCTTGGTAGCACCCAAACAATTAACTACTCTTGAGGCAATTAATTTCACTTACTTCTTCCTGATTACCCAAAACAGTAAAGGAGGAATTCATAGCCTCCTCTCACACCCTTCTTCTGTGTCAACTCCAAATT